>NC_134699.1:33565083-34165083 GCF_050947455.1 Rhinoderma darwinii
GTTTTTCTTTTTACGGTGTTCACTTTGCGGTTTAAATGACATATTAACTTTATTAATGGAGTCATTACGGTTGCGGCGATACCACATATGTGTACACTTTTACTAAATAAAACCACTTTTTATGGAAAAGAATGGATTTATTTTTTTACTGTACTTTTTATTAATAATCTTTATGTCACTTTGATGACTTCTTTTATTAGTCCCACTAGGGGACTTTACTGTGTGATCTTCCGATCGCTGTATACTTCATATACCAGAGCATTATTGCCTGTCAGTGTAAATCTGACAGGCAATCTGTTAGGAAGGGCCTCCGGCGCGTCCTAACAGGAATATGTCCAGGGCAGACCTGGGGGCTTTTATCAGGCCCCCGGCTGCCATGACACCCCATCGGAGACCCGCGATTTCATTCGCGGGCCGCCGATGGGTGACAGAGGGAGCGCACTCCCTCTGTAAACAAAGTTAAATGCCGCGGTCGCTATTGACGGCGGCATTTAACGGGTTAAACGGCCGCGTTCGAAGTAAACTTCGATCGCGGGCGTTGGAGCAGGAGCTCAGCTGTCATCAGCCTAAAGCCCATTAGTGACCGACGTAAAAAGGCGTATTAGTGGTCACTAAGGGGTTAAGGTGTGGAAAATAAAAATCATCCAAAATCGTACCGAAGCTTTTTTTTTTGTCTTTCAAGGCTGGCTATATCAAGGCCTGTGTCTATGGGTTGCCTGCGCTGCAAATATATCACAAGTAACCAATACCATCAAATTCTGAGATTGCCATCCTACTCATCGCAACATAACACAGAAAAGTGGCGATCGTCCGGTAGCGAGCGTATTACCTGGAGAGATAGGCTGATAATATTTCCTCCCCAGTCTTCTTGCTGCAGAAAATCCGACATAAGGTGCCGCAAGCTTCAGCCCGTCCAGCCTCATAACTATCTGGGAATTCATTTGCATCGAACACTGTGCTTGATCCCATCGTGTCCGTGGACAACTGGGAACCTTTGCGCCGCAACTCCACCGTGGCCTGCGTAGCTATCGCTGTAGAAAAAGAGTGTTTGATGAACCGTTACTATATACACACACAATATATGCTCAGGCTCATGGGAAAGAAGGACACAAAGATTTATCAGAATGAAAAGTTGGTATCATAACACTACTCTGCTGTTTAGTATCAACCAACTGTATCTATCCACATAGGAATTGTATCTACCCAAAACATCAAGACTAGGAGGAGATCGCGGATGTAATGCAGTTCCAGAACTATTCCCGAAAAAGACAGACATGTGACCAACACACACACACACACACACACACACACACACACACACACACACACACACACACACACACACACACACACACACACACACTCTGCTGGAAAAACGGAAGATCCACTTTTGACTTGAGTGGCGAGTGTAAGAAACCCCAGCCCCCCAGGATGCATGGCATCTGGGTCCCCCCATGCTGAGACGTAGGAGGTCATCTGCCTGTGATCCGTATGACATTAACAAGACACATGGACATCACAGACAATGGCACCACTTCTATGACCAGATCGGAATACTGCCGATATACAGCGGCTCCGGCAAACTCACACCGTCATATATTACATGGATGAGCAGTCACCTGAATGGCTGCCATGTTATACTATAGATGTCTGGCTGGTCACAAGCAGCCGGGGGTTACTAGAAGGCAGATCCCATATTAAAGGGATAGCCTGATGAGGCAACCCGGTTAATGTCTACAGGAAAGCATAAAATGGAAGAGTTCGTATGCTGGGCTGATCAGAATGATCCCTTTACATTACAGAAATGGGAGATCTAGTTGGATTTATGTGGATAGCGGGCAGAATGTCTGCACCCGCACATGTGTATACACACACAGCACACGCTCTATGAAGTCGCCTTCAAGACGACACAATTTTACTGAAAAATAAAACGAAATTTCCACAAAGTTGAGATTCAAAGAAACTCCTTCCATTCAACTTCAAATGAATGACCTTGAAATATCCTAGAAGGCTTTCCAGATTTCTATAGACGTCCATATTGTGACCGTGTCATGAGGCAGGTGCACCTTAAACAGGGGCAAATATATACGTGATCGGATATGCTGGCAAGTAAGGACATGCAGAATATAGAATAGATTAGCACACAGCGCATGCGGTGCCACCTGATTCCAATTATAAAGAGCATCTTATCAATGTTCTTTATTAAAAGGGGTCTGCCTGGTGACGGGTTTCCTTTAAATTTCACCTATGTGAACCACAAGTAGATACAAAGGATTTACGGAAACATCCATTATCAGAAGAAAATGATAAAAGAGCAGGGCAGAGGTGGGGAAATAGAAATCCTCTCTTACCCTAACAGCATCAGCAGATTGTGGAGTAACAGATACTATAGGATAACATTGCAGATTGTGGAGTAACAGATACTATAGGATAACATTGCGGACCTGGTTGAAGAACATAATGATATACTGGACAACAGAGGAGATGACCAATGGACCATGTTAGACAAGCATTTCAATTATCGGGGTCTCACTTTTACATCACATTTTACTCCCTGTGAAAACTGCACAGGCAGATCTGCTCTAGGTGACAGAAACTCAGAGGTCACAGTGTCTGCAATACAGATATAGAAGACGCCTGCTATTAGAAAATGTCATTTTTTTTGTCAGTGAGACCTCGTAGGCAAGACTAGAATATCAAAGGGGATTGGCAATTGTATGATATGGCATATTGCTAGGATATGCCATAAGGATAAACGCAGAAGGAGGTCAGACCTCTGGGACCCGCCAATCCTGAGTATGAACGGTCTGGAGCCCCTACGGCTTTTTCCCTGCACAGCGGAGCTTAAAGAGGCTCTGTCACCACATTATAAGTGCCCTATATTGTACATGATGTGATCGGCGCTGTAATGCAGATTACACCAGTGTTTTTATTTAGAAAAACTATCATTTTTGACGGAGTTATGACCTATATTAGCTTTATGCTAATGAGTTTCTCAATGGACAACTGGGCGTGTTTTTACTTTTTGACCAAGTGGGCGTTGTACAGAGGAGTGTATGACGCTGACCAATCAGTGTCCAATCAGTGTCATACACTTCTCCCCATTCATTTAATCTGCACATAGAGATATAGTAATAAATCAATGGAGAGAAGTGTATGACGCTGATTGGTCACTGATTGGTCAGCGTCATACACTTCTCTCCACAACGCCCACTTGGTCAAAAAGTAAAACACGCCCAGATGGCCATTGAAAAACACATTAGCATAAAGCTCAAATACGTCATAACTCCGTCAAAAATGAAAGTTTTTGTAAATAAAAACACTGCTGTAATCTGCATTACAGCGCCGATCACATCCTGTACAATATAGGCCACTTATAATGTGGTGACAGAGCCTCTTCAAGAGTTTGGCTCCTGAGAACCCCAGCAGACAAATTACTTTTTTCTGGGGGAAGTTGCTGTCATCTGATCATTCCCTGCAGGAGAAATTTAGTATTCCACTTTGGCCATTTAGATAAATGGCCACCCATGTAATTGAGGGAGAGCCCAAGAACACGGGAGTGAAGGCTGCTGCTTGTTGGTAGCTCATTGAGGGGGTCCCGAGTGAAGGGCCTCACTCTGACGTTCATTTGCCCTAATAGGTCATATGGACAGGGGTTGTCCTGATCGGACCATCCCTTTAATGGCAGCCACATTGATGGTCACACAGTTTTCATAGAAACAGAGGTAACCAAGAAACAGTTAAAGAGAATTTGTAACTACTCGTCAAAATGCAGCAACTTAAGGATTTATGTTATGGCTAATTCTCGGGGGGGTCCCTTTAAAGGGCCGCAGAATAAACCTACAAATAGAACCAGCCATGAACATAATTTCACATGTACTAAAAGTCATTTCCATGAAGAGATTTTTCTGAATATTGCCTTATCACACCAGATCATGCAGGTTATAACTGGCACACGGAAAGAAGTCTCATTCCCTTTAACAGAGGACATGCTTTCTGGGACAAAGGACAAATCTTTAGGCATTTTTTCCCATGAGCCTCTGCTGCTTTAGATGCAAGTTACACGAACAAACTACACCTTAAAATCTAACGAAAGAAAAAAAAAAAAACTACATGCACAAATATCAAACAGTACATTCAGAAAGAATAAACCAAAGGAATGCGAAAAGAGAAGAACCTGTTAGTGCAAAATCCTTGACATAATGGATATGAATCAAATGGGGAAGATTGGAAACAGGTTTGTTTGACTCTGTACCAGCAATCGTTCCCATTCAGGATGACAGAACGGAAGGCATGAAACATTTCTCTCACGGTGCAACATAGAATGATGGGGGGAAAAAAGAAAAACACAAAAGAAAGGGAAAAAAATAAATGAAAAGCAACAAGACCACAAGTATGTTAAGACGAAAGGGAAAGAATGCGAGCGGGAATGAGGAAACGGAGAGAAATCAGATGATTGCAATTGAGGAGAAGCTACAGATTCCTACTTACAAGATTTATAAGAAAGGAGAATTTGGATAAAAGATGCTGCAAGATAACAGAAATAAAATGGAAAGAAATCAAAGGACAGAAGTAGTTACAAGAAAGTACTTTAATATATGGCAAAAAAGTGCAATTTTAAAAAGGAAAAAGTGCTTTTTTGTTTGTTTTTTTAACTTTGTTTAAAAAAAAAAAAGAAAAGAAAACAAAAAGGGAAAACAAAAAATCAGATGACGGGTTTGTGTAACAGTGAGGTGTGAGTCTGGAAAACATTGCGCACAACAATGGGTAAATAATTACAGAATGGATGATGGTGTTTCACTTAATGGGGCTTAATGAAATGAATCAGACCCGTGCCAGCCATATCCACACACGATGAATATGAGAAGCCCCATTCTTGCTGAGGGACTTCGGCTGCCTTACCTCTATTTCCCCCTTACATGTGCGCTCGGCAAGATCCTCGGTCAGTCTGCTCTACATGTATGGTATATAGCCATAGAGAGCCCTTTCTGTATCCGGACCATACAGGGTAGACTAGCCAATAGTGTGAGGGTGCTTGTATAAAACAAGAAAAAGCCACGGAGCGCAGAAACGCCAGTAAATCCCATTAGGATTGCATCCTGCAGGACCACTTTGTGAGTGAATATATTCTAACAGAACGAGAACTGGGACTAAGTTCATTTTGGGAGCAGTGCGTATTTGCTTTGCTCTCCATAAATAAGCCCATATTTTCCATCATCACTAAAGTGGCCGCCCCAAGTTTCCTATTTGCAGCATAAAGGGAATGAAACACTTCAGGCACAGGATGTCAGTGACCACCATTTTTTGCCGATTCATTTCTTAAAGGGGTTTTCCAGAAAGATAAACTTGATGGCCTATCCTTAGATCTGATCAGTGGGGGTTCGACTATCAGCCAATCAGCTGTTTTGAATGGACTGCTGCGCTTGTGCAAGTGCTGCTTCCCCTTCAGTCCTTTGACTGCTCCATACTGTCAAACGTCGACACACAGCGGTTCACAGTGTTACTTCTTCCACCCACTTGAATGGCGTTAAATATTTTTTTTATATTAAACTATAAGACATACCGCATTTATGCTCAAGACTCTACTTAAAAGGACCACTGCAAATTGGTGTTAGGCGAGGCAGCCATCAATGATTGAGAAGGGGGGGGGGGTGGTGGGTTGTTTGGAGGAAGGGGACTCTTAAAACAAGACCGAAAACTCAAAACAAGATGGATGGATTTTCTTTACAACACAATAGATTTCAGTACGTTTGTGATAGGATATACTAGTAGCCGTTCCTTTACACTAATGATAGCCTGCAGCAGTAAGAACAGCAGCTGTCGGAGGCAGAGATCATATAAACCTTCCCTATGAGATGTGGTGTATGGATATAGCTCAGCAGGGTTGAATAGGATTCATTTCTGCAAGATGAAGAAATTCATTGATGAAACTACAGCCCACCCATCCCACACAAGCCCATCTAGCCGAGTTTAATCTTGCAGGTAGGAATAATGGAAATTTGGAGATGAAATAAAGAGGTGAGAGCAGTCGGAGCACTTACCCGTCATACTGCTATCTCTGTTAACGCCATTCTGCAGCTTGCAGTGAACAAGGGCGGCATCAAACAGCCATGAGCCAAAGAGATTCAAGATGCTGTTGACTTTGGGTCTTGTTGGAGCCGGTAATGGACGAGGCTCGGAGTTTGTTTGGTTTGGACTGGATAGTGGCGAGGTGGAAGACGCTTGTTGCTGAACTTTTGTGCTGTGCGTTGTGTTTACCTGAAACAGAAACATAACAATAAAGGGACCTACAAGCTTACAGCTTAAGGGTATGTTCACACGTAGAGTCAAAAACGTCTCAAAACACGGAACTGTTTTCAAGGGAAAACAGCCCCTGATTTTCAGACGTTTTTTGAGCAACTCGCGTTTTTCGCGGCGTTTTCTACAGCCGTTTTTGGAGCTGTTTTCATTGAAGTCTATGAGAAAACGGCTCCAAAAACGTCCCAAGAACTGTCCTGCACTTCTTTTGACGAGGCTGTAATTTTACGAGCCGTCTTTTGACAGCAACCCGTAAAATGACAGGTCGTCGGCAAAGTACATCGTAAAGCCCATTGAAAGTAATGGTCAGACGTTTGCCGACGTATTGGAGCCGTTTTTTCAGATGTAATTCGAGGCGTAAAACGCCTCCATTACGTCTGAAAATAGGTCGTGTGAACCCAGCCTAAAAAGTATACAAACATACTGCGAGTGCATGGTGTGTACACCATGCAAAGCACTAGCCATCTAACAAATGTGGGATCCTTCTAAAGCTATGTTCACATCTGCATCAGGGTTCCGTAAGAACGGAGCCCTGACTGACACAAACGGAAACCAAACAAATCCGGTCCCAATGGTTTCCGTTTGTCTCCATCGTGCAAGGCTTCCGTCATTTTGACAGAAGAGTGTAGTCGACTACGCTATTGATTCCGTCAAAAACAACAGAACCCTTGCACAACGGAGACAAACTGAAACCATGGTCACTGGATCACTCACCATTGAAATCAATGATGATGGAGACGGAAACCTTTGAAAGCTCAGACAGAACGTCGGAACGGAGCCCTGACGCAGATGTGAACACAGCTTAATAGCGTTTAAAGGGTCACTGCCATTTAAAAAAACAAAAAACAAGTAAAAAGTTGTGATTTATGGTGTATACCAGGGGTCTCAAACACAGTCCCTGAGGCTGTCATCTGTGGCCCGGGTGCACCAAAGCGCTAGAGACGTGCTCAGGACAGCAGAGAGCAGGCCAAAGCAGGAGCGCCACACACAGCCCCTTAAAGATAGTGCCACCCCCCTCTTGTACATCCAGCAGAGCTGTTGTCAGAACCAGGGCAAGTGCCGGGACCCACTCGTCCGGCAGAGGAGGGGGTGACGCAGCCGTCATGGCTCCTTCAGGAGTGGAATCCCTGGCCAGAACGTTGCCGACACTCTTGCTGAGGATTCCGATCCTAGAGGAAGCACCTCCTCCCTGGTGGTGCCACAAAACCCCCCTCCATGTAGGCAACGCCTTTGAGGCTCCCTCTAGGAGTGGAATCCCCAAGCCAGAGCATTGTCGACGCTCTGGCCAGGTATTCTGCTCCTAGAGGGAGCCCCTGACGTGACTGTCCATATATATCCCTGGCCAGAGCGTCGGCAATGTCCTGGCTGGGGATTCCACTCCTAGAGGGAGCTCCAAAAGTGCCACCTCCAGGGAGGGGGCTTCTGTGGCACCACCTCAGGGGGGCAGTCGGGTTACAGCAATGTTGTGCGGTTACAGCAATGTTGTGCGGTTACAGCAATGTTGTGCGGTTACAGCAATGTTGTGCGGTTACAGCAATGTTGTGCGGTTACAGCAATGTTGTGCGGTTACAGCAATGTTGTGCGGTTACAGCAATGTTGTGCGGTTACAGCAATGTTGTGCGGTTACAGCAATGTTGTGCGGTTACAGCAATGTTGTGCGGTTACAGCAATGTTGTGCGGTTACAGCAATGTTGTGCGGTTACAGCAATGTTGTGCGGTTACAGCAATGTTGTGCGGTTACAGCAATGTTGTGCGGTTACAGCAATGTTGTGCGGTTACAGCAATGTTGTGCGGTTACAGCAATGTTGTGCGGTTACAGCAATGTTGTGCGGTTACAGCAATGTTGTGCGGTTACAGCAATGTTGTGCGGTTACAGCAATGTTGTGCGGTTACAGCAATGTTGTGCGGTTACAGCAATGTTGTACGGTTACAGCAATGTTGTACGGTTACAGCAATGTTGTACGGTTACAGCAATGTTGTACGGTTACAGCAATGTTGTACGGTTACAGCAATGTTGTACGGTTACAGCAAGGTTGTACGGTTACAGCAAGTTTGTACGGTTACAGCAAGTTTGTACGGTTACAGCAAGGTTGTACGGTTACAGCAAGGTTGTACGGTTACAGCAAGGTTGTACGGTTACAGCAATGTTGTACGGTTACAGCAATGTTGTACGGTTACAGCAATGTTGTACGGTTACAGCAATGTTGTACGGTTACAGCAATGTTGTACGGTTACAGCAATGTTGTACGGTTACAGCAATGTTGTACGGTTACAGCAATGTTGTACGGTTACAGCAATGTTGTACGGTTACAGCAATGTTGTACGGTTACAGCAATGTTGTACGGTTACAGCAATGTTGTACGGTTACAGCAATGTTGTACGGTTACAGCAATGTTGTACGGTTACAGCAATGTTGTACGGTTACAGCAATGTTGTACGGTTACAGCAATGTTGTACGGTTACAGCAATGTTGTACGGTTACAGCAATGTTGTACGGTTACAGCAATGTTGTACGGTTACAGCAATGTTGTACGGTTACAGCAATGTTGTACGGTTACAGCAATGTTGTACTGTTACTGTAATGTAGTGCGGTTACTGTAATGTAGTGCGGTTACTGTAATGTTGTACTGTTACTGTAATGTTGTACTGTTACTGTAATGTTGTACTGTTACAGTAATGTTGTGCTGTTACAGTAATGTTGTGCTGTTACTGCAATGTTGTACTGTTACTGTAATGTAGTGCTGTTACAGTAATGTTGTACGGTTACTGCAATGTTGTACTGTTACTGTAATGTAGTGCGGTTACTGTAATGTTGTACTGTTACTGTAATGTTGTACTGTTACTGTAATGTTGTACTGTTACTGTAATGTAGTGCTGTTACAGTAATGTAGTGCTGTTACAGTAATGTAGTGCTGTTACAGTAATGTTGTACGGTTACTGCAATGTTGTACTGTTACTGTAATGTAGTGCGGTTACTGTAATGTTGTACTGTTACTGTAATGTAGTGCTGTTACTGTAATGTAGTGCTGTTACAGTAATGTAGTGCTGTTACAGTAATGTTGTGCTGTTACAGTAATGTTGTGCTGTTACTGTAATGTTGTACTGTTACTGTAATGTAGTGCTGTTACAGTAATGTAGTGCTGTTACAGTAATGTTGTGCTGTTACAGTAATGTTGTGCTGTTACTGTAATGTTGTGCTGTTACTGTAATGTTGTACTGTTACTGTAATGTTGTACTGTTACAGTAATGTAGTGCTGTTACAGTAATGTTGTGCTGTTACTGCAATGTTGTACTGTTACTGCAATGTAGTACTGTTACTGTAATGTAGTGCTGTTACAGTAATGTAGTGCTGTTACAGTAATGTTGTACGGTTACTGCAATGTTGTACTGTTACTGTAATGTAGTGCGGTTACTGTAATGTTGTACTGTTACTGTAATGTTGTACTGTTACTGTAATGTTGTGCTGTTACAGTAATGTAGTGCTGTTACAGTAATGTAGTGCTGTTACAGTAATGTAGTGCTGTTACAGTAATGTTGTACTGTTACTGTAATGTAGTGCGGTTACTGTAATGTAGTGCGGTTACTGTAATGTTGTACTGTTACTGTAATGTTGTACTGTTACTGTAATGTAGTGCTGTTACAGTAATGTAGTGCTGTTACAGTAATGTAGTGCTGTTACAGTAATGTAGTGCTGTTACAGTAATGTTGTACGGTTACTGCAATGTTGTACTGTTACTGTAATGTAGTGCGGTTACTGTAATGTAGTGCTGTTACTGTAATGTTGTACTGTTACTGTAATGTAGTGCTGTTACAGTAATGTAGTGCTGTTACAGTAATGTTGTGCTGTTACTGTAATGTAGTGCGGTTACTGTAATGTTGTACTGTTACTGTAATGTAGTGCTGTTACAGTAATGTAGTGCTGTTACAGTAATGTTGTGCTGTTACTGCAATGTTGTACTGTTACAGTAATGTAGTGCTGTTACAGTAATGTTGTGCTGTTACTGTAATGTAGTGCTGTTACAGTAATGTTGTACTGTTACTGTAATGTAGTGCTGTTACAGTAATGTAGTGCTGTTACAGTAATGTTGTGCTGTTACTGTAATGTAGTGCGGTTACTGTAATGTTGTGCTGTTACTGTAATGTAGTGCTGTTACAGTAATGTAGTGCTGTTACAGTAATGTTGTGCTGTTACTGTAATGTAGTGCGGTTACTGTAATGTTGTACTGTTACTGTAATGTAGTGCTGTTACAGTAATGTAGTGCTGTTACAGTAATGTTGTACGGTTACTGCAATGTTGTACTGTTACTGTAATGTAGTGCGGTTACTGTAATGTTGTACTGTTACTGTAATGTTGTACTGTTACTGTAATGTAGTGCTGTTACAGTAATGTAGTGCTGTTACAGTAATGTAGTGCTGTTACAGTAATGTAGTGCTGTTACAGTAATGTTGTACGGTTACTGCAATGTTGTACTGTTACTGTAATGTAGTGCTGTTACTGTAATGTAGTGCTGTTACTGTAATGTTGTACTGTTACTGTAATGTAGTGCTGTTACAGTAATGTAGTGCTGTTACAGTAATGTAGTGCTGTTACAGTAATGTTGTGCTGTTACTGTAATGTAGTGCTGTTACTGTAATGTTGTACTGTTACTGTAATGTAGTGCTGTTACAGTAATGTAGTGCTGTTACAGTAATGTAGTGCTGTTACAGTAATGTTGTGCTGTTACTGCAATGTTGTACTGTTACAGTAATGTAGTGCTGTTACAGTAATGTTGTGCTGTTACTGTAATGTTGTACCGTTACTGTAATGTAGTGCTGTTACTGTAATGTTGTACGGTTACTGCAATGTTGTACTGTTACTGTAATGTAGTGCTGTTACAGTAATGTTGTGCTGTTACAGTAATGTTGTGCTGTTACTGTAATGTTGTACTGTTACTGTAATGTTGTACTGTTACTGTAATGTAGTGCTGTTACAGTAATGTAGTGCTGTTACAGTAATGTTGTGCTGTTACAGTAATGTTGTGCTGTTACTGTAATGTAGTGCTGTTACAGTAATGTAGTGCTGTTACAGTAATGTTGTGCTGTTACAGTAATGTTGTGCTGTTACAGTAATGTTGTGCGGTTACTGTAATGTTGTGCTGTTACTGTAATGTTGTGCTGTTACAGTAATGTAGTATTATAGTAGTTCAAATAACTGATTAACAATAATTTGTATTTTATCAAATTTGAATGTAATGTGGCCCGTCAACATCACATTTTTTCTATGTGCGGTCGATTTACCCGACCGAGTTTGAGAACCCTGGTGTAGACGCAAACCTTCACTGGTCTCTACAACGGAGGCGCTGAAGCGCTCTGTTGAACTCTGTGCCCCCTTGACCCTCATTGACGCCTTGCAGAGTGGTGTACAGAACATATACGGTCTATGGCCATACTCCGCTCTCCAAGGAAGCCAAAAAAAAAAAAAGCTGGGCACAGAAGAGCTTTCTTTCTAGGTATCGGTGAGAGTTTTAGTGCCAGGTCCACAACTTATGATGTCTCCATGCAGGCACCAGGAGTTTTGGAAATACATAATATGTAAACAACCTTACATGGCATTATCTTCATCTAAACGACAATTTGATCAATATGCTACGTACAGTTGTTTGGATAAGCAATTTTTGCATAAAACTCTGCGCTGGCAGTGTGTTGCTCCATCTTTGTGCTTTTCTGCTTATGCCGGACAGTCACAGCAGAATAGTACCTGTACATTTATTTTATGATGTTAGATGGTGCGGACTAACTTTGTACTCCGCATCTCTCTGACTTGTCAGAAGTTTTTGTTTAAAAGTCATTTTTTCCTCCACTCTATTAGGGAATTCTGAGTTAATAAAGTAGGGTTCTTTATACAGGAGTATCATCTCTTGACCAGAGTGGAGAGCAGTTACAGAGTGTCTCTTGTACTAGAAAACCTGTCCTACACAATCTATTGATATGAACGAGCACGGTGTAATGATTCAGTTCCCCTGGGGTGGCGCTGCAGGGATATTGAACTCTCTCTGCCAGGTTTGCCCACAGATTACTGCAGGGGGACACCTTGCCATCTGCTAATCGTTAATGAACCTGGAGTACCACCAACTACTTGCAGACCACAAAGACTTTATACATGGCCTGCATTTAACTCCTCATGTGCAGCGGTTTCAATAAATCCCTCCAAATTAATTTAACGGATTCCCAATAAGTCGTGAGCCTGGTTCCATTCAGAGCATACAGCGAAAGTTGTCCTATCTGCCTGGGTTTGGGGTACACATGACATACATTAATATTGATCAGTTGAATGCTCTTTAGAAAGACACAAATGTGAGGACACATAAATCAGGATGACATCAATAACATTGCCACTTACTGAACTAGTTTTCATGGTGGTTTTGTTCACTGTGACAGTACGGTGCCTCCGGTTGTGCGGAGGAGTAGTGTTGGTTGCTGTTGACTGAGGCATACTGAGCCTGTTCACTGGTGTTGGCGGAGCACTGTCAGCCCTGGGGCGAGAGATGCCTGGGGAAGCGGGAATGAAAGTCACTATTAGAACGCCTGATCATTATAGCTAAAATTAAATCAGATTAATTTTCCATCCATAGGCCTCATCCAGTGTAATCGAGGGCTAGAAATCTTTTTAAAAATGTGATAACAACTGTCCTTTCTTAGCAGTGTAAACCATTAGCAAGTGGGCTGAAAGCATTGACTGCACTATTTAAAGCTGACAGGGCTGAACCCCATTAAGTAAAGCTCCAGTTTAAAGGGAACCTGTCACCAGCATTTCACCTATTGAACTCAACTCACTCCTCGCTGCCCTCTGCCCGCTGAAAGGCTGGTGACAGTTTCCCTTTAAAAGGCACAATAAATGATATATCGATATCTATATATAAAAATCAGGCATTTAGACCTCAACAAATCGCTGGAATGAAGGACCATAAGTGACCACTGAGCCCCTTTGTCACTGATAAGAGCCGATCACAGCCAGTTAGCAGTGTATGGTTCAGACTTCCTACGTGCTCTGACAGATCTGGTTTTTTTTTTAAACAAACCAATAGGTACCCTTTTTAAACTGTATTCACACACACAGGGTTTTGCTGCATTTGTGTGCATTTTTAGTGTGGCCAGATGTTACATTAAAAAGTCTATAGTAAAATCTAAATGGCACTACGTACAATTGCGTTTTGGTTTGTGGCAATTTTGTGGTCAGTGTTTTTTTTTTTTTACAAATGCAGCATGCTCTGGGCATGGCCTTTTTTTTTTTTTTTTTTTTTTTTTTAGGCATTCTGCCATCGGCTTTTCTATAGGACCTCAAAAACCATGTACAAAATAACACTAGATGAGTAACACCACCAAAAACGCATGTAACATTTTACTAGCGCTGGAGTTTTTTTTTTAAAAGCGTTTGATGCAGTTCAAATTACCAGGAAAAAAATAAATAAAATTGTATGAAGGAGGCCTTAACTTACTATAATAGGCCATTGCATTATGGGCATTTTCTTATGATATCATCATTTATTGACAAAACAATCCACGGGATGGCATTTGCCACTAGGTTACTACTGCTTAACTAGGTGCATCACTATAGAAGTATCCCTGGAACTTCATTATGGAGGTTCTGAAAAGTGTTTCATGATCCATTGTGTTCTTTTAATTTTAGCTTCAGATATAGGAGTCAGAGTTTATTAAAGGAAAGATCCGCTTTGAAGAAGTTCCCTAAATGTGGCGCTAGAAAGCCCTGCAAAATACAGCTGCCTCCAACGCAGGCGCGTACAGAGCGGAGCCTTATACCGATTTTCAGTTACATCCTGTGTCACGCTCATTTCTTTCTGTAATGCATTGCATTCTGGGATCTCAGAAGACAATTACACATTTACTGTATGTACATTATTCCTGGTAGTCCTCGATCACCGACACATCTAGAAGCCCACGACGAAGATCACAAATCAAGACAAGACCCTGTTGCGGAGGTTGTTCCTGTATTGTTGGCGATTTACAACACAAATGCTGTTTTTTGCGGATGTGGTTTTCCCAATTAAATTGCAGTGAAAGAAATAAGAAACTGCAGTAAGCACTGACACATTTTGCATGGCTCAGATCTACATTCTGCTGGTGGGATTTTTTTAAAATCACAGCAACATAACCGCTCCCCACGGACCACATGAACCAAGGGGATGCGTGAACCACGAGGCACCGTTGTCCATGCGCCGTCTAATATTGCAGCCCCCCCCGACCCAAGTAAGTGGGGCGAAGCTGCAATACCAGACACAGAAGTGTCCCAGCGGCCAGACCCTCACCTGTCACACATTGGAGGTATATACTAGAGATCTGCCATCAATGTTTAACGCTACAGGAACTCACTAAATATGCGTTAACTTTAGGACCCCTCGTCTTGAATGTTACTTTACTTGTAGCGAGTTGACAACGGACGTAAAGTGTCTTGTCCCTGACTACACGTGAACGGAACAGACACCTTTTAAAATCCGACAAGACATCTCAAAGCATTTCCATTCACACATGACATTTATTTATTCCTAAACATAAAATGTCACCATCACCAAAGGCACCAGATCATTTTGGGCTTGTGGAATTCAGAAGGAAAAACAGGATGGATCTTGGGTTTCTTCTCAGTAAGGAGAAGTGCACAGTAGCCTACAAGTCATCACGGTTTGTGTTCATTCCTTATAGCGTTGGTAACAAAACAAAAAAATGTTGCAAAGTGCAAAAAAAATTTAATAAAAATGACAAAAACAAATTCTTGATATATTCTCTCGATATAACTAAGGACACAGTTTAGGGGAAAAATATACAAAATATAATGGTGTGCAGGGTTTGATATATTTAAAGGGGAAAAACAGTCAAAGTGATCTCCTGGTGTATCATAGAAACAAGTGGGGATGATTGTGGTAAAGTCTGCGATCTCAGACCCCCACTCATTTCCTAAATGAAAGTGCTCTCTGGACCGCTTCTCAAACATTTCTGTTACTACAAATCTGACGCATTCTAATTAAACGATATAAAATATGCCATCCCCTAGAACGTGGCATCAAACGTAACCGAGCAGCGTCAAAGAGCTTTGCGTATTCTATAGCGCTATCATTCTGGAATTCAGTGGTGGTCTGAGATCAAACACTTCAGCAATATGATCTTCCCCCACGAGTCCATGACATATCAGGAGAATATTTGTACTGGAGCCCTGCGCTAAAGAAATGCAGAGATGGAAAAGGTCAGGAAAAAAAAACAAACATCCAGTTTAAAATATACATTGATGTGCGCTATAGGGACGTTTTTCTAGATCTAATAACTTAAGGGGGTTGTTCCAAGAATAAATGTTATCCCCAAACCACAGGATAAGTAATAACATGCTGATCAGTGGGGATCAGATCAGGAGAACAGGGTCCTGTTCCTTCAATTGAAGGGAGCGGCCGGTCGCGCATGTGCCCTGCTGCTCCATTTATTCCCCATGGCACTGCCCCATAAACAGTGAATGGAGCGGCAGTCTGCATGTGTGACATGCCACTCCATTCGGAGGAACGGTACCCCCGTTCTCAAGATCGATTGACCCCACGTGAAAAGTCAGTTGGGAGATAACATTTAATCTTGGGACAACCCTTTTGAGGTTAAAAGGAACACGCCAGACAAAACGGATATGACGTTATGCCTAGTGCAGGGCCGGAGGGGGCAGGACCGATTCACAGAACACCAACACTGGAACATTATTTTTGCCTGTTTTGACACAAACAATGCGACTTGTAGAGCTCGCGCGTAATTCTGTATCATGGCGATTAGTATTTTTAGCCCAAATCAGTATTTATTATCCACCAATACCAGATTTTTGGAGCAAACTAAGCACAAGTAATTGAGGTTTCGATACCATATTTTGATAATCTTTCCAACCCAATGTTCTTAAAGACGGCAACTCCTGAAGAAGAAACATACGAGTTTACCACTGTTATTTATGGAGCATAGCCTATTTCCTACATTTAAAAAAAAAAAAGCTGCCAACAAACTAGTGTATCGTACCCTGGTCGTCACAATGAAACCTACTTTGCATAGAATATCTAACAAACTCTTAACTTGTCGTAACATTTACAGAAGAGGATATGAAAAGGGCTCGGTTCTAATTATGAGGCACTCCACTGTAAAAAGCAACGGAGAAAAAATAAAAAATAAATCTAAGGCCCCGTGCACACTACCGTAAAAAATCTCCGGAATTGCGGTCCGTAATACAGTCCGCAATTATGGACCCATTCAGTTCTATTGGCCGCGGACACCTTTCCGCATCACTACGAATAGGGTGTCCGTGCAGTAGAACTGTACCATCTTTTGCGATTTACGGGTCGTGCTCCCATACTTTGTATGGGGGAAAGGGCCGAAAATGCGGGCTGCGGCCGTCCGTGCCCGCAATCGCAGGCCAGGATTATGGGCACGGCCATGTGCATGAGGCCTTATCCAGTAGGTAAATACCAGGGCTCTAGCCAGATCCTTTAGAACACATCTAGATAGAATAAAAGGAGAAATATTCAACCTAAGCCATGTGCAACCCATAGCCATACGCACGGCTGTGATTTTTGGGTCGGCCGGGGGCGGAGTGTCACCCGCAAGCCGCCCGCAAATTGCGGGCCGTGCACATGGCCGCGTGCATTATTTCCTATAAGCCTGGGCTGCGCACGGACCGTGAAAACCACAGTCGTGTGCATGGCCCCAGAGGAATGAGTGGGGCCGCAATTCTCCCGTGGATTTTCAGGGGAATTGTGGCCGCAAAAGCACGTTGGTGTACATGGGGCCTTAAGCTTGCGGTGAGTGCAATTGTGTGTTCATATACATCAATTGAAAGTGTTAAAACTCGGACACTGTATGGAAGATTGTATCATTACCTAGAAAAGCATCCACAAGACAGCTGACCCCACGCATGGCACGGAAGAAGATCTGAGGCAGCTGTTTAAGACAGAGGTACTGGTTGAGTTCCTGGTTGGGCACCCCGCTCACATTTAGAAACTGTTCCTGAAACTTTGGTGTTGTGCCGATAATACTCGGGTTGCTCAGATCCACAGGGTTGCTAGTAAGATAGCAGGAGATAGAAGTTAGAAGACAATCTTAATGGGTTCTATGGCTTTATATAAACATTTAAAAAAAAGTTTAGTTAAAAAAAAAAACAAAAAACTATGTTATAAAATTCAGAATGGTGACAATCCAGCAGCTCCTGAAAAGGCGCCGGCTCCAGTTCTCATATGTGGTAACTACCTAAGAGAACAGGAGTTATGGCAACAACTGTATTGAGAAGTAAATATCCCAGCGGAATGATCCCGAAGACGGACTTTCATGAAATGTGACCGACAGGTTATAATTTCCATTATAATATCTCTTTATGGAAATAAAAACCCCACAATAGGCAGATATCCACTACAAATATTCAGTCATCTTACGCCATTGAATAGACTAACTGCACACCTCAGCATGTGGAGAAATCGGAACCAGGTTTGTGTCACACATTCATTATCCATTTCTGCAGGAATCAGGCTGGCGTCTTCTTCCAATACTTTAAAAGGGGGAAATGAAGGCCCATATGTGAAACGCAACAACCTGGAGACGACCAATAAAAACGTGGTATTGATAATTATACATTGAGCGACATTTTGCATTCCTTTTCATTCCAGCATTGATATTTGGGGAATCCTGGCACTGGAGACACATTTTATGGCAAAAAAAGGGGACTATGGGGCTCCATATATACAATATCAGCCTTGGGCTAGAACAGCTCCTGTGTGGGGAGAAAGGAATTGGAAGTTCTTTTAGACAACAAATACTATGGCCAATAGCTGCATTAATTTGACACTACATAAAGATGTGGCAGAGTGAAGGCATCATGCAGCCGACGCTATACTGTACAGCGGCTAACGCTGCTCTTTATGGTTTCATACTATGGGGTACTCCCGTGTGCCGCCTGAAGGCGCGTCCAATGCTTTTAGAGGAGAATATGGCATGCACTGAAACAAGCCACCATTTTTGTTTCTTCCCTATTCCATATGAAATCACAGAAAAAAAAAAACCTCTGCATGCCTCCGTAGAAAATCAGCAGCATATGAAGGTACAGTGTGGGCCAGAGATTTCTATGGGTGCTGTATTACGTCTCAGTACAACTAGGAACATACAAAGCCATAATACCGCCCCAAATCTGTAATTGAACTCTTCGTACAGGATAACTTAGTAAGTTCCCATATTCCTACCTAGAACCACATAGAACACAGCGAGGTATCTCAATGACTTGTACCAAATGACAAACATTGCTCTGCGGCATTGGGTCCAGCCTAAAGAAAAAGCAAGCGGCAAAAGGACTGGACGTTTATCTTATGTGTAATTGGATTGAGAAACATCATTTAGTGAAATTATCCAATTGCCAATATGAGGTTCTAAAAGAATCAGTTTTCATGGTCTTACTAATCGCAATACAAAATCAGGAATATATGTGACCCAGCAGTATTTAAGGATCGCTCATACGACAGTATAGAACATTGAGTTGTCCCCCATACATTAGAACATCCATCATATACGCAGCCTCACCTAGATGTTAGGGCACAGATTGCTTTACTCCACTGCTCTACCACAGCTGAGTGGTGTCTCCAGTTGGCCACCATTTCTTTGGCGGTCTTCCAGTAAGGTGGTGTTGGAAAGCAGCGAGTACAGGCCAAGAGCCAGACCTCAAACAGGACTCCGATTAACTTGTCAGCTAAACTTTCTGCAATACCTCCTGGGTAAGACAACAAACACATGTAAATGTAAGATTTTGAGTTGACATTTTCTGTGACATTTAAAAAAATCCTCAAAGTCTGATAACCCCTTTATGGGGATGTCATGGTGGCCATATTGGTTATCTGCCAAACTTTACACAGAGAGATCGTCAGAGAAATTCTACAGCTTTCTAAAATACATTGCTTAATGATGAAACTGCAACACCAAAAAGGACTATTTGTAATGTTATGCATATCGAGGAAGTGGCAGGTGTCGCTAAGTACTGCAAATGATCACATTTTCAAGCACCTCGCTCCAATCTGTGGCATGTGGGAGGGGCATAAAAGCAAGATTGAAAAACTTTTTTAACCACATGAAACCTCAAAACCAGTGTTGGCACAAACCATCAGAAGGAGTTTGCATGACAGTGGCCTACAAGCCAGACGTCCAGCTCCAGGTGTTCCATTGACCAAACGCCACCGCTCTTAAAGGCTATCATGGTGCACAGCAAGACGGCAATGGCGTCTGGAATGGAAGTCTCTCCTCTTCAGAGATAAGACACACTTTTGTCTCGGACGCAATGATAGCTGGAAATTGGTTAGGGGAGCAAGTGGGCAACGCCATGAAGAGGCTTTCACAAGGGAATGTCACACTAGTCCTACTCCCGGGATTATGGTGTGGGGTTGCATAATGTATGTAGCCGGACCCCTCTAGTCTTCTTTTCAGGTACACTAACCGCGGAGTCACATTGATTTGGTCGTGGAGCCAGTGGTACTGCCATTTCTCCAAAGTGTTCCAGAAGCCATTTTTCAACAGGACAATGCTCATGTTGCTCGTGCCACTGTGAGCAGCCTGAGTGGCCTAAATGTGCTACCATGGCTTGCAGAGTCTCTGGACTTGTCTCCCATCAAACACATCTGGGCGGTAGTTGCAAAGGGAGCTGCCAGCAGCCAATCTTGATGATTTGGGTGCCTAAGTGCATTCAGCGGGGCATAATATTCCTCAGACAACCATTAATAACCTCATTGATAGCATGCCAAGGCGTGATCCTGTGATTTCCACAATTCAAAAACTTTTCCTTCTTGGCGCTACAATTTCAAAGTTGAGGAGTGCACTTTATGTTTAAATTCTTACAATTTTCAAACGGAGTTTGCAATCAGTGAACGATAACACTTGTTTAGATTCACAGGCTGCAAACCTGTACGCAACTAGTCCTTCTGCGAGCGGAGAAGTGGATACAATTGTATGGGTATGTGAACACGCTAGCTTCCTTTTACATCTGAAAAGACAGACTGTTTTCAGGAGAAAACAGCTGCGTCGTTTCAGACGTAAATGCTCCTCCTCGCATTTTGCGAGCCGTCTTTGACGCCCATAATCTTGAGCTGCTCTTCATTGACTTCAATGAAAAACGGCTCAAATTACGTTTCAAAGAAATGTCCTGCACTTCTTTGACGAGGCAGTCATTTTACGCGTCGTCGTTTGACAGCTGTCAAACGACGACGCGTAAATTACTGGTCGTCGGCACAATACGTCGGCAAACCCATTCAAATGAATGGGCAGATGTTTGCAGACATATTGGAGCCGTATTTTCAGGCGTAAAACGAGGCATAATACGCCTCTTTTACGCCTGAAAATAGGTCGTGTGAACCCAGCCTATCTAGTCAAGACACTGCTCTGTAAGGCTGTGTTCACATCACCGTCTGTGTTCCACTGAGGGGTTCAGTCGGAGGTTTCCGTCGGGTTAACCCCTCAGCGGAAAGGCAAACGGACAGGGTTCCGTCATTCAGTCGACTGCGCTATTGGTTCTGTCAAGAACAACGGAACCCTGTCACAATAATGACAAACGGAAACCATTAGCTAAGTTTCCGTCACAATTGACCGCAACGGTGAGGGAAACGGAAGCTTAGGTTTCCGTTTGCCTTTATGCTGAGGGGTTAACCCGTCGGAAACCTCAGATGGAACCCCTGAACGGAAGGGCAACAGTGATGTGAACAGGCCCCAAGCTAAACAGCCTGATACATTATAGCAAACTATCAAAAAGTTTGTGCAGCGGCTGTATTTAGCGCTCACATTGCCTACACTATGTACACTTTAATCCACTTCGCCGCCGAGAGAAGGCCTAGGTATGTATAGGTTTGCGGCCCCTGAATGTACACAAAAGATTGTGCTTATTCATTGACCAACAAACAACTTGAAAATGGTGAGGATTTAAAAGAACAGGATTTTAGTACTTCCCAGTAAAATCCCTTTCTCGTTGAATTCACTCGGGGGGGGGGGGGGGGGGGGGTCGGAGGACATAGAACCATGGGTATAGGCCGCTGTGTCTCGGAAGAGGACACCAGGTAAATATGAAAAAGAAAAAAAAAAGTGTGCCCAGTGGGCTATATATACCCTCTGCTGAGCACTCCGCTCCTCAGTTTGTACCAACAGCAGTAGGAGAGCACAGAAGGTTTAGCACAATTTTCCAATGAGAAAAGCAACCTCATGAAGTCCAAAATTGTAACAATAAAAGAAATAGGGCGGGACCTGTGTCCCCCAGTGAATTCAACGAGAAAGGGATTTTACTGGCTAGTACGAAAATCCTGTTCTCTCATTAAAGTATTCACCAGGGGACACTATACCATGAGATGTCCTAAAGCAGTCCCTTAGCGTGGAAAAAAAATAATAATCATAGCCGTGCAAGCAGCCGAAACCACAGCTGCTTGCAACACCCTCCGACCCAAACTGGCTTTGGCAGAGGCCAAAGAATGTATCTGGTAAAAACTCGAAAAAGTATGTAACGAGGACCAGGTGGCGGCTTTACAGACCTGAAGGGCAGAAGCCTGTTGATGCACCGCCACAAGGAAAACTACCTTCCAGGATAAGATCCTGAGGGAAACTTCTTGCAAAAGTTTGAAAGGTGCAGCCTGAAGAGCGTCAAGGACCAGATTGAGTCAAAATCAGGGAGGAAATAACAGCAGCAGGATAACGTAGAAATGCGGAGTGCAGACCCCAACAGGACTGGATACAACCATCCTAGTCACCAATGTACAAAGAAGAGATCCAGGCAGCACATCCAAAGGAAAAAAAAAATTTATTCACCCATGCAACGTTTCAGATACACAGAGCCTTTCTCAAGCATTTTTGTTCCTTCGGACATGCTGTCTGGATCTCTTCTTTGTACATTAAAGGACCAGGTTGTGATCCCAAGGTTCTAGACTCCCTGCAAAAAAGCCTTTATTGGAGAGCGGAAAGCCAAAATGCGTTGGAAAATAAAAAGATAGGGCTGAAACCTGCCCCTTTAGAGTAGCCAATCTGAGTCCCTGGATCAAACCGACCTGAAGGAAGGCCAGACTATGCGGGATGGAAAAATGGAGGGGGTGGAACTGATGGGATTCAAACCACCTAAAATAAGCCAACCAAGTGTGATGGTGGTAAATCCCTTGGGATTGAGTCTTCTGGGCCTTAATCATGGTCTGAATGACTGGATCAAAGAAACCTTTGAACTTCAAAACCATGGTTTCAAACAGCCAATTTGTCAAACGCAGTTGAGGTAAAGCAGAGTGGAACATTGGGAAAGGAGGTCATGCCGCAGAGGAAGCGGCCACAGGGCGTCTGCTAGAAGGAGCATGAGATCCGCATACCAAGCTCTGCGAGGCCAGTCTGGGTGCACCATAATGGCTGTGACTCCTGCGTCCTTGACCCTTTTCAACACTCGAGGCAGTAGTGGAAGGGAAGCAAAAAAAGAGAGAGGTTGAAAGATAACCAGGGGAGAATCAGAGAGACAGCTCCTATGGCCCTGGAATCCCTCACCATGGTGACATAGCCTGGGCAATTGTGATTGAGGTGAGAGGCGAAGAGATCCACGTCCGGGAAACACCACCGAATCCAAATGCAGTGAAAAATCTCTGTATGAAGAGACCATTGTCCGGGATGCAGGCCTTCCTGGCTCAAGTAATCCGCCTTCCAATTGTCTATTCCAGGAATGTGCAATGCAGAGATTGATGGGACATTTTGTTCCGCCCAGCGAAGGATCTTGGCAATTTTCTTCCAAATAGTCCTGCTTCTTGCGCCTCCCTGATAATTTAAGTATACCACTGCTGTAGAGTTGTTAGTCTGTAACCACACTGGAAGACCCTAGAAAAGAGAGATGTCCAGTGAGACAGGGCCAGTAAGATGGCCCTCAACTCCAAGATGTTGATCGGGAGCGGAGATTCCAGGTCGGACCAAGTGCCCTAGACTGAGACAGCCGAAGACTGCCCCCCAGGCGGACAAACTTGCGTCTGTTGTGATGACTTGCTAGTGTAGAGCAGTGAAGGGTTTTCCCTGAGAGATGTTGGGGAAAGACACGCAGCAAAGCAGGTCCTCCTTGACTGAAGGTGGCAGATGGATCATTGGATCCAAGGAGTCCGGAGACTTGTCCCAATGAGATAGCATTGCCAGCTGTAGTGATTGGGAGTGAAATTCAGCAATCGGGACTGTCTCAAAGGTTGAGACTATTGTCCCCAAGACTTTCATGCAGAAGCAGATGGAGCAACGAGCATTCCTGCGGAGTACTGTCCCTCTCTGTCTTGAGAGTGGAGGTTTTGTCCCTGGGTAAGAATACCCTGGCTGCCTGTGTATCCAGGACCATCCCTAGAAACTCCATTCTCCAAGAAGTAGTGAGGGATGACTTGGTGCTGTTGATCAGCCATCTGAATCTGCGAAGACAATCCAGTGTAATATTGTGGCTGTCCAAATGGTCCTGTTTGAAAGGTGCCTTCACCAGAAGATCGTCCAGGTATGGGATAACCACTATCTCCCTGGATCTGAGGAGCGTTATGGGTGCCACCATGACCGTGGTGAAGACCCTAGAACCGTGGCCAGGCCAAAAGGGGAGGGCCACAAACTGGAAGTGCTCGTTACCTACAGCAAAGCACAGGAAACGCCGTTGTACTTGTGCAATAGGAACATGAAAATAAGCATCCTTGATGACTATTGTGGACAGGAACTCGTCGACCTCCAAGGAAGCGATCACCGAGTCTATGCGAAACCTTCGAATCTTCACATATCGATTGAGACATTTTAGATCCAAAGTGGGTCAGAGATGCGGCTTTCTTTTGTACTGTGGAAAGGTTTGAATAAAAACCCTTAAAACAGTTCTGGAGTTGGTACTGGGACAATTACTCCTTGATGGAGGCTTTGAAAGGCTTGAGAAAAAGCTTGGACTCTGTAGGGGCAAAAAAAAACTATTTTGTAGCCCGTCGACAAAACCTCCCGCACCCAGGCGCCTAATGTTTAAGCCGTGTCTCCTGAAAGGAGATCAGCTGTGCCCCCACCCCAAGGAGCAGCTCGGGTGAGGGCAAATTTTCAGGCTGTGAAAGCCCGCTGTGCTAGAGCAGGTCTGTTGCGGGGCTGCCAGGAGCTTCTAGACCGGAAGGAAGGTGTCTGCGCTTGGAAGGCACGGGAGTCACCAGAGTTCTGCCTCTGAAGTGGGGCAGAGTATCAAAATGAACAAAACCATCTTTGTCTTCTGAATTATGGAACTGGGAGTCGTCTTTGACGACTGTGGAAGAAAAGTGCTCCTTCCTCCTGTAGCCTCAGAAACGAGTTGGAGCAGGTCAGGTCCATAAAGGTGATCCTGGGCAAATGGAAGGGTGAAAACCTTTTTCCTAGAGGCACGATCAGTATCCCAGTTCCTAGTCCAAACGGCCCGGTGGACAGCTACCGAACTAGCCGTGGCCTTAGCCATAGACATCTGCAAAAGCTGTGCAGCTAGCAGGGAAGTATCCACAATTAGAGTCCCCAGAATTAATCGCATCCTGTAGTTGAGTAGCTAGTTCAATACTAGCCAAGCTAACCCAATATGCTGCAAAAGAGGGTCTGACTGAAGCTGTGGCCGCGCTGAAAGTGGCTTTTTTCCATAGTTTCCATTTTGGCATCAACAGGATCCTTTAAGGCAGAAGCATCTGCAACCGGTAAGGTAGTATTTTCATAAAGCCGGACCATGGGAGCATCTACCTTGGGGTGAGCTGACCATTTAGCAATACACTCAGAAAAAGGAAACACAGTCTGTACTCTTGGACACATGCATAGACCCGGTCAGGGTGTTTCCATGCATCAGAAAACAATTTGTCAAAACCCGAATGATCTGGAAAGACCAGAAAGGGTCGTCTTTGGTGATGCAACAACAACTCATTCTGAGGGGATTCAGCAGGACCATCCGCAATCTTAAGTATATTACTCACTGCCTGAATGAGTTCCTTCACAGCAGCAGGAGTGGATTCGCTTTTATTACACTCAATCTCTGAGTCGGAGAGAGAGACGTCCGCCGAAAAAGCTGGTTCAGATATATGTCTTAAATGTAAAGAACGAAGAACACCTGCAGGATTTTGTCCAAAGAGGAATCAGATGAAGAATGACGACATCTTGAATTTCTGGCCCACTTGCGGGATGCACTGAGAGAACTAGAACTACTGCAATCCGGGGAAGAATGTCTGGGGGCATGAATGGACTGTGGTGCCTGAGAAAGGTCAGACAATTGGGACACCAACCAACAAGGAAGGCGTTGTAAGGCATCCATCATGGCCTGAGAGAGGCGTGCGAGATTATCTACCGCCTGGGTGAGTGAATCCGCCCATTGGGGGAGGTAATATGCTCACTTACCGTGCGAGCGCGAAGGGCATTGAATACAGACTGGTTCAGCCTGCCCGCATGGAAACTTTGTACTGCACCGTGTACACGCAAAGAGCGTTACAATGGTGGGAGGGGGTTGGGGGTCTTAGGAGCTTTTCCCTTTGAAGACCTATTATGAGCCTGCTACAAAAAAAAACAACTCAACACTATAGCCAATGGCTATCCTACCATACCCCCTAGGTGCTGTGTCTCCCGTGAAGCAGGCTTGTTTCCAGCACTGTATGACTTCTGTACACTGCTCAGTGTACTATGATGATAGAGGGGAGCGTCTGAGAACAGAATAACCCCTCCAGCCACAAAAATGCATGCTGCGATAGTTGGTCAGGATGGGCTTGTGACTCAGAACGCAAATAACAGCGCAGGAAAAAGGCGGGGCAGACAGATAGCGTCCTAGCAGAGAACCAAAGCCGCGCCTAAATTAACGGCGCCGCAAGAGGAACGCTGTGACTTGTAGTAAGAACAGAAGAGAATGCTGAATTATATTAGTCAGCACACTTCAGAATAAAAAAAAACCTCCATATATATAATGCTCCACGACCACAGCAGCTCCCAATTATGGGCAGGGGGAGAACTTACCAGTCAGTCGTCTTGAGGCGTAGCAGGTCACCCCTTTGGAAAACACACACACACGTAGTGTGGCTGTCCGGCATCCTCAACTGCTGGTACGAGAATAGGGGACTGGGTAACCAAGGCGGGGAACATCCAGCAGAGAGGTTGGCATCCACTAAGGTAGGAAGAGCATCCTCCAAAATGGCTGGCACTCGCTGAAAAAGTGAAAATTCCTTCAACGCAACGCCTGCAGGGGAGTCACCAAGTGGGACATACGAGGGACACGCACCCTGCACCTGAAAATTAAATAAAAATAAAGCAAAAATAAAAAAATTGGCTGCAGTGCAGGACATGTCTGCTTCCTACGGACACTAGGCTAAAACTGAGGAGCTGAGTGCTTAGCAGAGGGTATATCCCACTGGGCGGAGCCACACATTTTTTTTTTTATATTTACCTAGTGTCAGCCTCAGTGACAGCAGCCTATAGCCATGGTACTGTGTCCCCCAGTGCATACTTTAACGAGGAAAAAAAAACAAAAACTGGAAAAATCCCTTTAGAGAGGCTCTGTCACCACATTATAAGTGTCCTATCTCCTACATAAGGAGATCGGTGCTATAATGTAGGTGACAGCAGTGCTTTTTATTGAGAAAAAAAAAAACCACGATCTGTTTTCACCACTTTATTAGCGATTTTAGATTTATGCTAATGAGTTGCTTAATGCCCAAGTGGGCGTGTTTTTACTTTAGACCAAGTGGGCGTTGTACAGAGGAGTGTATGACGCTGACCAATCAGCGTCATGCACTCCTCTCCATTCATTTAGTCAGAACATAGGGATCCTTTTAGATCAGTATGTGCGGTCTTATACGAACACATTAACAATACTGAAGTGTTTAGACAGTTACCGTTTCTGTGGTACTTACAGCAGAGCAAGCGTAATCTTGTGAGATTACGCTGAAGACGACAGGTTACAACGAGATTACACTTCCTCTGCTGTAACTACCGCAGAAACAGTAACGAAGTACAGGGATTGTGAATAGACATCCCGTGGAATGTTTATTCACTGTCTAAACACTTCAGTATCATTAATGTGTTAATATAAGACAGCGCATAGCGATCTACAAGAATCCCCATGTTCTGACTAAATGAATGGAGAGGTGTGAATGATGCCGATTGGTCACTGATTGGTCAGCGTCATACACGCCTCTGTACAACGCCCACTTGGGCATTAAGCAACTCATTAGCATAAATCTAAAATCACTAATAAAGTGGTGAAAACAGATCGTTTTTTTAAATAAAAAGCACTGCTGTCACCTACATTATAGCGCCGATCTCCTTATATAGGAGACAGGGCACTTATAATCTGGTGACAGAGTCTCCCTACTTGGCTTAATCACAGAGCGAACTATCCCACGTATATAATGACAGGATTTCCTCTCGGACGTGTAGGAAAGCTGGGTGACAACACTTGTAGTAACTGGAGTGCTGGTAGGATTAGAGGTCACCTGCATTTTCCAGAGATAAACATAACTAGGAAACTGCTGAATACATCGACACCTAGACAGAAGTAGAAAGCTGAAGCACTTATTAGAAATGATTTTTATTCCGCTGGGACGTTTGTCCGCTTATAAGTACATACTGCGAACAATTAACCCTCTATTTTACATCAGTAACCACACTACAGAAGGAGGCCCCGTGACTAACCTGAGACAGTTGGAGCAGCGAGGAGCGTGTCATTTATCTGTAGAAGAAAAAGCAGAAGAACCTCCCAGGTTTCCCGGGCCATGCTGGTCGAGTCTCGTGCCAGCTTCTGGACAGAACGCAAGACCTGCAGGCACAGCCGGATCTGGTTGCCAATCTGTTCCTGCCTGCAAGTAAAACAATCGTCAAACCGTAAATAACTTTATTAAAACAAATGTACTGACTTTAATTACGCAGCAGTCATTTAGTGAACACAAATGCTAGAATATCAACCAACTGGCAGAAGTCGTTGCTTAGAGCAATTCTCTCATATTAGTTCTTGCAAATCACCCCAGAATCAGCCTGCTCATAAACCACCCTTTAGATAGGAGAGCGGAGACCCCTGGCAAACAGCAAACAGCTGAATGTGTGTGGGGGGGGGGGGGGGGGGAGGTGGGGGAGTGTTACCGCTGCTGATTCATTACTCCTGCAGTGGCCACTAGAGGAGAAATGTAGTACTACTTGCAGCAATACAGATGAATGGCCAGCCATGTAATACATGGAATAACTGGGTCCATCAGAGTGAAATTCGCCATTGTCCGTGGATCTCCACTCTCAAATAGAGATCCCCCTCTATGACGTCCATATGTCCTAATAAAACATGGAAAGGGTTTGTCAAGATGAGAAAAACCTTTTACAAATAATTGTGTGCCCTTTCATATATTGGCAGCTTAGACACCAGTAAACAACTTGAATTGCATTTTGATTTTATAATTCGTTCCTAAAAGATTTAAAAAAAAGTACACCATGTATTTATTTGCGTGTAGCATTCATTTATGACGTCACATTACCTGGGGTCCCAAAAGCTCAGTATTCTAGTTATGGAAAAGTATTGGTTCTCAAAAATTATTTTGGTACTATAGCCAGGGCCAATCCTGAGGCTACACGTTTGCTTTAAAGGTACATGGAACAATAATCCCTCCAGCCCTAAACTGTTTATATTGCGCAGGATAATGTACGGGGCGCCAGGAACCGCGCACAGTAATCCTATTCCAAACTGTTATTACTTTACCAGGCAGCTCATAAACTCCAGTTTTCCACTCATCTCTCAATATAAAAAGATTGTTCCGTTTCCACACTGCAATGACTGATGAAATGTAAGGAGAGAGACTCCTCCACAGAAACCCCATATCGGGTTACATTTCTGTATGGCCAACATCATTCCCTTCTATACATGGATTCTGCGAGTCAGTGAGCTTGTGGCAAAAGAAGTTCAAGGAGGAGAACCCACTGTAAACCAGGGAATCGCATGGATAGTTTTATCACCGTCCATGTAATACATGAATGGGCCAGTTCCACCAGACAGAGCCACTGATTCTTCGGAGGGAGGTTAACAACGTTACTATGTCAGTTTTCTGATGTAGAAATGTCGCAAACAGCACAAGAGACACAAAAATTTAGACTTTTGGTTTGTCTTTTCTCCCCGCTCGCCACTAAAAGTGACAGCCCAAGATGCATTCTCACGTTACGATGGGCGAATGTAGACGAAACCAAGCACACATATGCGGTGGACAATGGCCTTGTGATTTTGCCGGTAACACGGTTATTGGAATTCCTATAAAATTCTGCGGCCGTTGCCCACCGAATGTGGGCGTAGTTTTGTCTGTATACCGCCGATGCAGCGTGAGAATGCACCCTTTGTGTCTCTGCTCTGGCTCATAGAAGAGGGTACAGAGTGGGGTTCCCCTTTAGGTGTCTATATACACTAATACTGCAGGTGAACAGGGGTTGTCTCACTTTAAAGGGAACCCGTCATCAGCATTTCACCTATTGAACTTTACTTATCTCTCGCTGGCCGCTGCTATAAAAAGTTCATTGCCGTTATCCCCGCTCCTAAACTCCTCCTCCGACTGTAAATAACGGTCTGCAAACATTTCGCGCCTTTTATCGTGTCCCTTTGTGCGCACACCCCAGAAGAGGACATCGATGCACAAGCGCAGGATTGTGTGTACTGGGGGAGGCGAGGAGCTGTCAATCAAAAGTAATGAGGCGGAGTAAACCCGGAAAGACTTGAGGAATGAAGATTTGACTCTTTTCAAAACAAAGATTTGACTCTTTTATGCTCATTAGCATACGGTGTGGGAACACTAAAAAGCTGAATATTAAACCTACACAACTGACTAAGAAGAGAATTATAGGATATATAGAAATTATTTTTCACCCACTACCACCAGGTATTGCTGGTTTAATAGGTGAAATGCTGGTGACAGGTTCCCTTGAAGGTTGGGCGTATTTCTCAGATTTGTTCTTCTACATCTGGAGCTAAAGTCTACAGTGCATGTTAAAAGAAAGGAAGAAATCAAATCTACCACGGCAGCCTCAGTCTGCATTAAGTGCCAGCCAAAACTGCTGAGGAGACCACCGTTGTGGCACAAAGGTTCAGCGGCCGTTATTACCCGAGGAATAGGCAAAAAAAAACAAAACAGAACTCTAAAGCAGGAATAATCTAAGAGACCAGATATATTTCATTGTGGTACATCTGAATTGCCGAGTATATTATTACAGTAGATCTGCAGCAAGCGTGTCTACCCCTGCTGCAGGAAAATGAGAACTTTACACAATGGGAATTTCAGCAACTGATGAAGTCCTGAGAAATGACAAAGCAACCAGATCCGCAGTATCAGTTATCTGTCTAGTAACCTGGATATATAGATTGTTGTATACGAGCTTTGAGAGAAGAAACACAAATGTTTCACATTACTCTGCTCTGTCATTTCGCAGTATAAGTCTACACAGCGACTTTGGGCGCAACACATGTCGCTCGGCCAAATATCGCTGTGTCACCCTGCCTGCATTACAGGGAACGAAAGTCAATGTAGGCGGGTTGCCATGACACAAAAAATTCAGCAGGTCCGGGTTTCATGCGATTGTCGTGTTGCGGTAACCTGCAGGTTGTAACACGGACACATTGTCTTTCGTTACTTGCGATGCAAACTGGACAACAGTGAGATCTTTGGTTGCACGACCTGTATTGACCTAGGTCTAGCCCAACTATCACTCCCAGTATGTGGCCAGTTGGCTCAGACAGCGATACTACAAGACACTCGTGGCAATGGGTGGAAATACACTCCACTCCATGGTCACGAGTTATATTTGGGGAGCACCTGACCAATCTCTCCCCGCAAGCAGTAAATGCATTATCAAATGATCAGTAATATATGGTGAGCAGCTCATACACAGAGCCAATTATTCATCTAGTATGACATCTTATATGATGACTCCATTTACAGACATTATTATTATACTGTCACTGTCACGTCCTGGTCTGTGCACCACTAGAGACTATGACGGAGTGCAATGTATACAATGGGTCCATAAGTTGTGCTATCCACAGATCCTCCATACAGCAGATGTAAAGTACAAAGGGTCAGCACTTTTGTTGATTAATTAAACCTTGAAGGCGTTTTCCCAACTCTCATGGGATACGCCATAAATGCCTGATAGATGCAAATCCCAGCTGGCCGCCGCATCCTGGGGATGAATGAATGCAGGCGGCAGCGCATGTGCAGAGGGGTCTCTCTATTTTGTGCAATTTAACCCGATTCTCTGAGAAAAATACTTCTATGCATCTCGTCCAGAAAAAGAAAAAAAGAGAGAGAGAGAGAGCGAGAGCGCGAGAGAGCGAGAGAGAGCGAGAGAGAGCGAGAGAGAGCGAGAGAGAGAGCGAGAGAGAGAGCGAGAGAGAGAGCGAGAGAGCGAGCGAGCGAGCGAGCGAGAGAAAGAGAGAGAGAAAGAGAGAGAGAAAGAGAGAGAGAAAGAGAGAGAGAAAGAGAGAGAGAAAGAGAGAGAGAAAAAGAAAGAGAAAAAGAAAGAGAAAAAGAAAGAGAAAAAGAAAGAGAAAAAGAAAGAGAAAAAGAAAGAGAAAAAGAAAGAGAAAAAGAAAGAGAAAAAGAAAGAGAAAAAGAAAGAGAAAAAGAAAGAGAAAAAGAAAGAGAAAAAGAAAGAGAAAAAGAAAGAGAAAAAGAAAGAGAAAAAGAAAGAGAAAAAGAAAGAGAAAAAGAAAGAGAAAAAGAAAGAGAAAAAGAAAGAGAAAAAGAAAGAGAAAAAGAAAGAGAAAAAGAGATAGATAGAAAAAGAAAGAAAGACTTATATTGATCGTGCGTTTCTAAACTATTTTCTAATAAAAGTATATTAGAAGAGTTGTACAAAAGTTTTCAAACACCTAGAAAAGAAGATCTTTCCTCCAACAGCCGTCTCTCTAAAACTCCCAATGACAATAAAGTAAATGGTAAGTTTAATGGTTTGTAGGGTCATGACGTTTCTTTGCTGCAGCAGGAAGCGGTCAGAGAGGAGCTGGGGGCAAAGCGCTGCTGATATTTAGCTGCTTATTCAGGAGGGGGGGTTCCCTAAATTATTTGATTACAACAGAACGTTTGATCGGTGGGGCTCCCCTTCATTCATTACGAGGGAAGAGCACTGCACACACGGTTGTGGCTGTGCCTGGTACTGCAGCTCCGTGCCATGCGCTTGAATAAGACTGAGCTTCAGTAGGCACAGTCGCCCTTACATATGCTCCAGCTGGGACTGAGGTAAAGCATCAGGCAGGCACAGCCACACCCAAATAGAAAGATGCCTCTGTAAACACTGAAGATGCCACAACCCTATCCCAGGGATCGGATCTATATTTAAGTCCCAGAAAACCGCTTTTACATGAATATCCGGCTTGTCTGTGTGGGGAGGTGAAAATAAAGCATGAGAACTGCAGGACATCATTTTAAAGAAATCAGAAAACAAGGACCTAATAAAGATCTATAGCTCTACTATCGGACATGTGCATCTGCCTGCACAGATTTTATTTTTCCTTACTTGGGTTTTTTGTACAGTAGAACTAAAATGTCAAAATACTTCCTCTCTACAAAGCACAGGGTGTGCGGATGTCAGAGTGGAAATGTGCTTGCCCAAGAATAGACAGGAATTCCTGCCGCCAGGAGCAGGCGGTCCAACGTGCGGGATCCTCCATCCCTCATTGTTTTATCACAAGCCGTGTGTCCTCACAGACCGCGCCAGTAAAAGGGACACTGAACCCAAAATGTATCTTCTCCACACTCTGAAGAGAACTACAGACGGGATTAGAGGTCTCCCTGAACATTTTTCAGCAGGGTCAAATACTACTCTTAAAGGGTAACGGAACATTCAACAAACTTCTGACGTCATCGCGACACGTCAGGAGCTTTGATTGGTGGGGGTCCGAGCACGGAGACCAAATCGCTAAAACGAAGTGGCAGAAGGGCTCACGTGAGCCGTTTTGTTTCTGTTCGGCTCTTTCCGGAGAGCCGATGGATTGGAGCATACGGGCTCATAGATGGTCTATTGTTCCTGTACACCGCTACATCGATTTCCAGAAAAAGGTGAACAGAAACTAAGCGGCTCAGCGCTCACATGAGCACTTCTGCCGCTTCTTTTAGCGATCGGTGGGGGTCTCCGTGCTCTGACCCCCACCAATCAAAACTTCCGACACATCACTATAACATGTTGTCAGAAGTTCGTTGAACGTTTAGTTACCCTTTAAGACACTTTTAGCCAAGGAGTATTTAATTTGCGATAATTAAATGTAATACTAAATAAAAATATTTAGATGGGGCGTTTCTTCCTTCAGGCATTCATACTCGGTGTATACGTAACGCACTGTTTGCTGTAACACTGCGGTCAGACTGTGGGCCCACTAACATTCACAGCTGAGGGTTTGTTTCTATATTTAGGTAGATAGGAGATCGGTCTCATTCAGATGGCCATAACACAGCTGTATTTTAGCCTCCATATTACAGGCGGAAGTCCCTCCGCAACCATGGGTCTAACGACGCGAACATCCTAGTGATTATACACGCGGTCAGAAGGGGCATGTGACTTATGAGACAGCGGGTACAATGTGGAGGGGTAGTTCTTCCTTCATTCATACATACATAGCCGCCAGTGCGGAGCGACTTCAGTACACGTCAGCCGGGCGCACATAAAAGTCACTGCTTACTGGCTCAGCGTGTGCCAGTCGTCTGACATGAACTCAAGCCACCCAGCAGCCCAGTGCTGGCGGCTCACGATGAGCGTTAGAAGTACATTCCTGACAACCTCGTCTTATACACTTGTTTTAAGTAAAGTATTAAGCAGGCAGCACGGCCTATAGCAAACTCCTCCTCAGAAATAGGAGCCTTGGCAGCTTTACGCCACGTTTCGATACATAGACTATTTTTCAGTACAAAGAAAAAAACAACAATTGCCCAGTGGCAAAATTCCTTATCAGCACTTTCCACATACGTTGGTTGGAGGAAATGTTCTCACCTCGGTACAAAGACATTTTGTAAGTGCTTGAGGATGATCTGAATGTACTTGTTTGGTTCCCGGACAACAGGCTGGGGAATGGAGTCTTTAGGAGACACCAGCGCCATGATCCAATCAGTGTACACGTCCACACAGTATTTCACAGTGTCTCCCTCTAGTGGTAACGTGAGGCCATAACAGATCACCTCCATGGTCCATTTCACCTGGAATGCAGAAACATTTTTGGTATATTATGAACAGATCATTAGAAAGACTTTGTCTCAAGCACCAGTAGGTAGAATATTAATGAGTGAAGAAATATTCTGGGAATATTCGTTGCGGAAATACATCATTAGGAATAGTCATTAACTTTCTGAAATGCCTTTTAACTAAGTAAAATCCAAGAGATTATTCCCACGCATTGTTCATCACTACGCAGCCATACCACGGAAATGTTAAAGCGTTGACGTTACATAAAGCTCTTTGTACACACGGCCTGGATAAAAGGGCATCACGCCAGGGGCTATTTTTAACCCCACTGTAGTTCTTACCTGTTTATCAGTTTTCAGTATGCTCTCCGTTCCAGCAATGGAGGGGGCATTGAGTGCCTGTCCCAGCGGACGCACTACGGCATTAGCGACGTCTCGGCCCACATTTTCAGGATAGCTGTGCAATACACTGGTGTGACCTTGGTCATTCTTCAGAACAAGGTGCAGCGTCCGCCACTCCGAGTACATGATGAACGCTTCTCTAGTCCCACTGCCTGCCGGAGGTGAAAAACAACATGTCAAGGAAAAGGGAATAGAGATTTATTTTTTTGTATTCACGTCAAAAGACACAAACCTCCAAATTGAAAATATAATATCTGCAGAAAGCACATAGTGGGTCTCTGAAGAGTAACAATATAAGAGCTTTCTATGTGACTTCCATTGAGTCTCCCATAAAAAAACTATTTGAGAAACTTTTCTTAGAACCCTGTGTTGTGCCTTTCCTCTGTTACTCTTCCTGAAAACGTGTGACCAAATTGACAACTGGACGTTAACACTTCCTTTGTCAAAAAGGTTGGACCCTACACGGACACTATCCAATCACTGCAGACAGTGTCAGACTGTATAGCGACACTATGGACAAGGGGAATGTCAATTTATACATACATTTACAAGAGTATTAACAGAGGAACGGCACAATGCAGAGTTTATATGCCCCAGAATTGTTGTTTCATGGGGAATGGATTAAAACAAGCTAGTCTTTATATGGGTTGGAGCTGCACATTTCTGATAAAGAGCTGCAAAGCCCACACTTGCCTTCACACAGTCTCTTCTGACAGGCTACAGCCGCCAGGTGTCAATGGATGCAATAACGGGAGATAAAAAACGGTGAAACTTCAGCTCACACTCATCACGGGGTACTTCTGGACACTGTGATGAAGGCCAGTTTAGTGCCTCCATATTAAAATCGGATGCACATACAGGTATAGTATAGGCACAGTATTATGGATCCATAAGCGCAGGCTCTGTTGAACAACGTAGACAACCGGCGCCCGATGGAACCCATTGACCTTAATCGTCTTTCCGTCAGGGTGTCCGTGGATTCCCCAGAAACAATAGCGCAGAATGCTGTGCGATTGTTTCCAGTATTTGTGGCAGAATCTGCAACGGTGGCCCCTAATGGAGCCTCCGACGCAGATGTGAATAGGCTGTAACATGTCAAAAAAGGAAGTCTTGTATTTACCAAGCCGAATAAAACACTGGATAGAAGATTTTGGATTCCTGAGTACATGAAATATGAATATTGAAGAAACCGCAATGAAACAAAAGAAACATTCATTCTGTGGACTCCTTACACAGTCCTTTAAAACAATCAGTAAAGTGTGACCTCCAGATTTTTACAGCAGCAGAGACGTGAAACCCCTTTCCCAAATCACTGATAAAACCCAAGACATCACCAAGGGATCAGGAGTGCCAGATTTGAGTTGCTGCCCCTCATCCAGGCCTCCCACCACCTGCCCAGACAGTTTACCCATCCTCCAGGCTCTGCCTTGTTTCCACATAAATCTGGAAGTGTCTAGGACCAGCAACATTCCTCATAGCAGCGTTGTAAGAGCAGCAGACCGGCCCAAACACCCAATGTATCTCTGTATACAAGCGGAGGCATACAGCAGCATGGCTCCTTACAATGTAGCCACCGGGGTCCTTGTGCCGCCGTGCCATGCTCCAACAGGTGCCGCATGTACCAAAATTTCCTTTTCTAGGGGAGAAAAGATCTGTATATGATATCTGACGGAGAATGCCACAATTTCTTGTCATATTTGTACAGAATGTGATAGAAAATAAAATCTCTGCACAAATTCGGAGGCACGTAAGGCGCTTTACAGTTGTCTTTTTAGACCATAGACACCATCATATGGATTTGTACGACACTGAACCATAATACGGCTGTATGCATGAAGACCGAGGGCAAATTCAGACGGCGGTATTGTGGACACATTAGCACCCATACCACCCCAGGACCCACCTTCCTTTAGGAGAAATATTCCCACATCCCTCTAGGTTTCCGATACAGATTTTGGAACTAAATTGACAACTCACATGGACCGGTTAGACGGTCATGGTAATAAAGGCTGGGTGTACAATAAGGCGTCGTTCACACTTCTGTATGAAGGGTTCACGTGAAAAATATCAAATTCAGTCATAGGATAATTAATGCAAACGATAAACCAGCAGATATTCTTATATTAGGGACTGCGGGTGAAGTGGAGATGTTTCTATAAGAATGTGTGTAGAAAAACAAGAACTATCCCCCACAATCTCCTGAACCCAGCGTCTCAGAGAGCAAAGCTTAGGAACAGAATTTTAAGACCAGACCCCATGAGCACAACTGCTGGTCTGTTACTTCATCACTATTGAAAAGAATGCCATAAAAACCCAATAAATATCAGCTCTTATTATAGGAGAAGTGGACAAGCAGGACACAGGACAAGTCTACAATAATACAGAAGAAGTCATAATAAATACACTGACATGTGACAAGTTAGAGGGGATCTTATTAACATGTATACGTATATATGTGCGGGCAATACGGAGACCTAGCACATGATCTGTTCCTCCAACGAATCTACAAAGGACCATCGGACATTCATTGTGTGTGGAACAAAGACATTTCAGATATCAATATAGAAAAGGGTTCTTTACAGTTAGAGTAGTAAGCTATGGAATGCCCTTCCACAAGAGGTAGTGATGGCAGAGTCTATGTCAGCATTTAATAAAAGGCTAGGTGCTTATTTATTTAGGATTGGCATTGAGGGTTATGGTTAATCAAGCAATGAATGACGGGTAATATAAATCGAGAAAGGTTGAACCTGATGGACCAGTGTCTTTTTTTCAACCTATGTAACAAGTTGGTAGACACATCAGCTCCCGACGTAGCCAGGCTATTTCCATAAATAACAGTAATAAAGTGCCATGGCCACGGAGTGCCACTTGGCGCTCCGACAAATGTGATTTAGAAAGAGAATCTGAAACCCCCGTGGATGCCGCGGTCGCTATTGACTGCGGCATCTAAAGGGTTAAACAGCCAGGATTGAAGGTAACTCTGATCCTGGTTGTTAGAGCAGCTATTCAAGCTCATGACACAGCGCCGTGAAAAGGCAGCGCTGTGGTAGATTTACCCCTGATGATCAGCGGTGGAAAAGCATGTGGACGATCATTACGGGGTCAACTAATGTTAAAAAAAAAAAAAACTAGCGAAGGATTACATAGCCTTAAAAAGGCTTATGCGGATATAAACAATTTGAAAACACAAATAGAAAAGTCATGTTAAATAAAGGAAATCTCAAAGCCGTGTCTCATGTTGCGGTGAAACGTTGCGATCACATTGTTCGGTGAATTAAAGCCAAACTTCTTTTTTGCACATATGACGAGCGCTGCGGTTTCCCTTTAATTCTATGGTCGGTTTAATGAGTTCCTGACACGGTCCGCACGTCTTTAGTTAAGGACATGGGACACGTAACTATTTACTGGAGTGCTGCTGACTTCCATAGTCTTCGGAGTATGCCACTTGTTAGCCTGTGGTGCGTCCATGTTGTGGGTTGGTCACCAGTCACTTCCTAGTCAGCATTTCACCGCTGTGTTCCTGTCATTTACCCCCACCCACTACACTCCCACGCAGCGCACTCCTACAGCGCATATGCTGGGGGTACTGCAGAGCAAGCACAGCAGCTTTGGGAGATCGCCGTGCCCCATGAAGGCCGCGTCATTGACGGTGCGCCGTACAGAGGGCAGTGCCATCGCTAGAGACCATGTGACTGAGTGTTGTGATATCACAGTCTCTAGGTAGCAGCATTACGTGACCTTGAAGGTTATCCGGGAATAGAGGTCAAACAACGTTACACTAAAAAGAAAGTTGCCACAAAGGACACAATTCTCTGAATAACCCTTTAAGGCCCCCTGAAAACACGGCAGATTTTGTGTGTAGAAATTTCTGTTCCATTCACCTGAATAGCGTTGCTTCTGCATCAGCAAGAAAATCTGCCGCGTGTGTAGGAGGCCCAAAGGGGTTTTCGGTTTTGTATAATGGTTAATCATTGTATATAGAAAAGAACATCCGTTAGAATATATTTTCTATTTCTATTTCTCACCATTTTCCAGATCTCTGCTTGCGGTCAGTGAGAGAAAACATTTTTTGTTTACATCCAGGGGCTGCAAACATGTACAGACCTAAGGCTGCGTTCACATCTGCGTCAGGGCTCTGTTCCGCTTTAAATTCCCCGTCGGAACGGAGCCCAGAGATTTCCGTTTCCATCACTATTGATTTCAATGGTGACGGATCCGATGCCAATGGTTTCCGTTTGTCTCCGTTGTGCAGGGGTTCCGTCGTTTTGACGGCATCAATAGCGTAGTCGACTACGCTGTAACGTAAGCTCTGACGGAACGTCGGAATGGAGCCCTGACGCAGATGTGAACGCAGCATGACCCTCCTAATAGATGGATACAACTGTCCAGTCTAGAACAGCCCCTAGAAGGCTTTGTTCACATCTGTACGAAGTTATTCCATTGTTCTGAATAAAAAAAAATCTACATTTTTTTTAAAAAAGGGACGTGCCGGAGTCATTTTAAACAGGGACACTAAAGGCGCACGACGGAACCCATTAAATTGAATGGGTTCGGTCAGGTTTCCGTGAGTATCCACGGTTTTATGGAAGAAACAGAGCAGCATGCTGCGATACTTACGCCGCCATTTTTTTTTTCCGGAACGGAGTTGTGAACAAAGATTAAAGTGGTTATCCAGGCAGTAAAGGAAAAAAGAAAAAAAAAAAAAACACAAAACAAGTATATACCCATTTATGAGAACATTCAACTACTTTCCCGGCAGAAAATGGCATTTCAGTGTTACTTACCGATCCCCTACCCTATCGTTTTCACAGACCCAGTCACTTCAGTGGGGGAATCGGGTCTGTGGAAAGAACAGGTCCTATCTTTCCATGGGACACGGGCGGCACACACAGACGTGTGCATGAGGGCTTACTTCTGCAGGTCCGCCAGAGCGCCAGCCCCGGCACGATGACAGCGCGACACCGCTGGAGCTAGTGGTCACATGGGATGACGACAAGACGAGACCAATGTAGGGGATAGCGCTCTCACGTGGGCATTTCCTTGCACGTCATCATTGCAACCGGAACTACAGGCGACCCCGGAGTGTGCGGCAAAACAGGGAAACAGCGCAAGAATCAAAATATATGTATATTCGTGAGTTTACTCAATTTGAACTTGTATTTGGAGATCATTTTTACTGGCTGGATAACCCCTATAAGGCTGCGTTCACACATCATGGTTTGTAAAAACCGTCACAAAACTAGAAACACTGAACACAGCCCAAATGTCTCTCCTGCGCTGATATTTTGCTACAATGTATCAGCATTGTGCCATTAGGAGCATCTGTCGCAGATTCCATCATATTAGCCAGACAAATGACGGAACCTATTAAAGTCAATCACCTCCACCAGGTGACGCTGGTCTCCGTCATTTGACAGAACCGGCGCTTCCGTTATTCTGTTACTATGACAGAACCATCGCTTCCGGTTTTCCCTTATTCTGCTCCTCTAATAAAACAGAGCTGCAGAAAGACCCAAAACAGATGTGAACGAGGCTCAAGTCATGCGTTCCATGATTAAAAAAAAATTACGCCGAAATTTCAGTACTTTATATTGCAGCGACCACTTTTGCAAAAGTGATAAGAGGATCCGGCGCGGTATTAGCGGTCACTTCTCATATCCCTAAGAGCTGGAATCCTTAGGCCCCATGCACACGACCGTAAAAAACCTCTTTTTGCGGACCGCAATTGCGGTCCGCAAAAACGGAGCCATTCACTTTCATTGAACGCGGACACCTTTCCGTAGCACTACGGAAGGGTGTCAGTGTCGTGGAAATGTTCCGGGAATTATGGAACATGTCCGTTCTTTCGCATTTTGCAGGCCGTGCTCCCATACTTTGTATAGGAGCACGGCCCGAAAATGCGGCTGTCAGTCAGTGGCCGGCCGTGCCCGCAATCGCGGGCCGTGATTGCGGGCACGGTCGTGTGCATGGGGCCTCAGGCCGAGCGCTTTTTGATGCTCTACCCGGGGATTCCAGCCCTGGAGAAGCTCCCTGAGGTAAACGTTTAACGGATACCCGACAGATTCCATCTTGCACGTAGTACTTTTTTTTGCGGGATCCCTCAGGGTGAAACAGCGGAGTCTTCTACGTTACTCCATACGAGAAGGTAGAACGACGTATCCCAGCCCAACCAAGGCCAAAAGGACAATCAGGCTAATGGATCCCTATGGAAAGGTTTAGCGTGTACATCAGGAAAGCTGATAGGAAGGGGATAAAACCAGGCCTTACCGCCCTGACTCTTCATATAGTAGTAGACGTCATGGAGGGGACATCATGCCCAGAATTGCCCTCTATGACCCCGAAAGGGCGACGTAACAGTTGATCAAAAAGGGCGGGGTCTCAGCCGCTGGACCTGTGACAATCAGTGGATCGCCAGGGCGACTTTCACATGAAGAGGGTTTGCCCAGAAGGGACATCCCTTAAAGTTTTGGGTGACAATACTACAGTCCCATCGTTTTATTACTTAACACCACAATTACAAGGACTCAGTAAGAAAAATCAGGGAGATCTGGTGAACCAGGGTGAAGGATTGGGTGCCCGTAAGAGGCACCTACTATGACAGGGTGCTCAGCACCTCTTCCTGGCACCAGCTAAAGAGCAACACCATGGCAACCAGAGACCCTCAGAACAAGCTGTACCAGTACGAGATATTAACCCGGTACAAGCCTCCTTATACCAGTATAATACACTTTCTACGTCAGAGTGTTAGAGCACTGACCGCTAGATCCATCAATAGGGAGGAATTACGTATCCGCTGGGAATGTGGCTCTTACCGTATCCACTGCTTCTTACAGCTCCAGATTTGCAGTAGTGGCGCTTTTCCGCTCAATAAAACAGCAGCAGGCCCAGCCGGGACACCGCTTCCGCAACCCGCAGGGCGGATCATCTACAGCCACCGCAAGATGGCCGGCCTGCCGCTCGCATCACGTGACAGGAGCCAATGTCAAAGGCCATTGGCTACAAGCGTACGCACGTCGTAGTTCTGCCAATAGAATTTCTTGTTTCATTGACGTTAACCCCAGAAGAAGGCGGGCGCGCCTGTTCTCTATAGCGAGGCGTGGAGCGCAGTTTTGTTGACAGTGACAGTTCTAGGGAAGTGGCGCATGCGCACTGTCTTGACATTACTTGTGCCTCTCGTACTCTAGGATTTGGACGTCCTTTCTACGATCTATTGGATGCAGGTCATAGGTTTGACCCAAATCCCCCTCTCCATAACAGATCTGCATTAATAAATTGACTATATTACTCCAGAAAGTGTCTGTTTCATAATACCCACATTGTACAATATTTAATGATTTATAACTATGTAGATTTTATTACTTTCTATAGTCAGCATATTGTTATAGTCATGCATGCATGCAAAAATGAATATTTAAAGTGGTCTTTTCACTTAAAAGATTGATAGCATATCACAATGTCTGACAGTGACTCCTGCCAAATGCTAGAACAAAGTGCCAGGAAAGCGTGGTTCCCCTTCAGCTTTTGACTATAATAGACAAACCTTGTAGACTCCTGACATGTCTGTTTTAATAAATAATTGTATTCAAAATTAGATAACAATTCTGGAGCATCTTTCCTTAGAACTCTACGTTGTGCTATTCCTCTGTTGTTCCTCTTAGAAATGTATGAATAAATTAAGTACTGGCTGTTACCAGTTGGGGGGGGGGGGTGTTCATTCACATTCTGACACTGTCCAATCAGTGCTGGCAGAGTGGGACACACAATTTTGACAAGGGGAATGGTAACATGCCTAATTGTCAATTTATTCATAAATTTGTGGGAGGAATAACAGAGGGGAGGTACATTGCATTGTTCTAAGAATATGTGTTCCAGAATTGTTATTTAATGGGAAATACAAGTATTTACTAAAATATACATGTCAGGAGAGGTGACAGGTCCTCTTTAATGGGGTACTCAAGGTTCAGGAAATAATTTTTTCCCAATATAGTTTCTGTATTAATTCCTTACAATTTTTAAGATCTCTGCATGCTGTCCTTCAATAGGAGCATTCACTGTTTACTTCCAGTGGATACAATTCTGTCCATGATCATGTGATGACACACAGGTGCATGGCTTGTTACAGTTACAGTTGGTTTATCAGAGCTGTGACTTGTAACGAGCTGTGCTCCTGGGTGTCCATCACTTCACCTTCTCTAGCTCAGCTACCTGGAGCCCTGTGAACTTGACATGGGGTGTGGGAATAGAATATTTATATGTTATATTCACACACTGCAGTTTCACTTGAATAGGGCTGCGTATCAATTCCCTGAACAGCGGGTGGCCGGGAGCGCAACTGTGCAGGGCAAACTATTTTCTCCAGATTGGCAGGGGGTCACATATTTTGGACTCTCACTGATCAGAATGTTATGGCATATCCTGTCTTTATGCCGTAACTTTCAGAGATCAGAATACACCTTTAATTCCAATAAAAAAAAAATTACAATATGCTTTTTATTTATTTTTATGCCAGTTTGAAAATATAGGGCTCTGTTCACACTGATGGCATTGCTTCTGTTATTACAGGAGCCATAGCAGATATGACAGTGTAACCAATCCTGACTGATCATATTGCTTATAGTGGGTCTGCCAGGTTTGAGTTTTTACAGAAAGGAATAGCATCATGCCACAGAATAAAGATAATGCACACAGTGATGAGAATAATCCCAGAACACTGCCGAGTATTTGAATAATCTACTCTGTAAAGTTACAGCACAAGAGTCATTCAAACAATGATGTCACAATGCACAAACCGATAGCACATAAAAATCCAGCTGTGACATCACAGCAAATAAATAATGTACATAGTGATGTTACAATACAGGTAAAATGCTATCACATATAATGCAGACTGTGACATTACGACACAGGAATATTGTACATAATGATGTCACAGTACAGGTAAAATCCACCAAATAACAGTGGACATAATGTGGACGGTGAAATCACAGTACAGGGATAATGCACATATTGAGGTCACTGTACAAAATAATGCACATAGCAATGTCACAGAACAAGGATAATGCAAATAGTAATGTCACAGAACAAGAATAATGCACATAGTGATGTCATCATGCAGGAAAATGCACTTAGTAATGTCATACCACAAGCATAATGCATATAGCAATGTCACAGTAGAGGGATACTGCACATAGTAATGTCACTGCACAAGGATAATGCACATAGTGATGTCACTATAGCAGGGGTCTCAAGCACGCGGCCCGCGGGCCGCATGCGGCCCCTGGGGCTGTTATCTGCGGCCCGCGGGACACAGAGCCGCTAGACTCTGGAATTCCCTGACATCACTGTCCACATATGAACAGCGATGTCTGGGAATTCCCCAGAGCCGGAGTCCTGTGCAGAGCGGCTCTTCTCCGGGACTGTGTGGAATTCCCTGACATCGCTGTCCATATATGGACAGTGTCAGGGTCTTCCCCAGAGCGGAGTCCCGTGCAGAGCGCTAGTATCGGCTCTGCTCCGGGACTCTGTGGAATTCCCTGACATCGCTGTCCATGTTTGGACACGCGATGTCTAGGGCTTCCCCAGAGCCGGAGTCCAGTGCAGAGCTCTAGTACACGCCCTGCTCAGGGACTCTGTGTAAATCCCTGACATCTCTGTCCATATATGGACAGTGTGTCAGGGTCTTCCCCAGAGAGGAGTCCCGAGCAGAGCGCTAGTACAGGCTCTGCTCAGGGACTCTGTGGAATTCCCCAGAGCAGGAGTCCCAGTGATGTCAGGACCACAGCTGGAGTCCCAGGAAGAGCCTACTAGCGCTCTGCCTGGGACTCCAGCTCTGGGGTTGCCCCTGACATCTCTGTTCATATATGGACAGTGATGTCAGGAGCAGAGCTGGAATCCCAGGCAGATTGCTAGAAGCGGCTCTGCTCCGGGACTCCAGCTCTGGGCAAGCCCCTGACATCACTGTGGCAGCATCTGCGGAGGGTGAAATAAGCACATGGAGAATTCTCTCAAATTTTAAACCTAGCGGTATTATTATAGTAATGTCGTATTCATTTTATAGTAATGTATTATTATTATTATTATTTATATAATGTTATAGTAGTTCAAATAAGTAATTTATTAACAATAATTTTGTGTTGTATCAAATTTGAAAGTAATGCGGCCCGTCAACTTCCCATTTTTTTTAGTAATGTCACAGCACAAGGATAGTGCACATAGTGATGTCACTGTACAGGATAATGCACATAGTAATGTCATAGCACAAGCATAATGCATATAGCAATGTCACAGTAGAGGGATACTGCACATAGTAATGTCACTGCGCAAGGATAATGCACATAGTGATGTCACTGTACAGGATAATGCACATAGTAATGTCACAGCCCAAGGATAGTGCACATAGTGATGTCACTGTACAGGATAATGCACATAGTAATGTCATAGCACAAGGATAATGCATATAGCAATGTCACAGTAGAGGGATACTGCACATAGTGATGTCACTGTACAGGATAATGCACATAGTAATGTCACAGCACGAGAATAATGCACATAGTAATGTCACAGTACAAGGATAATGCACATAGTAATGTAACCGCTGTCACACTTCTCACAGCAGTTGTGTCTCCTGGCGCGGGTACCATAAATAGTCACAGTTCATAAAGTCTATTGTAAGCGGTGGGATTTATAGCATATGGCTAAGTGCAGTGGAGCAGGAAGATGATAAATTAAACTTGTAGTTTAACAGGCAATTATCTATTTACAGTCATGTTAAGAAGTAAGGACACCCATGTACAAGTTGCTTTTAGCATATGTGGGCATTACCCCCTCCTTCATGGAGAATGTTTCCGCAATGTGATGTTTGAGCAGTTTCTTGCACGCTCAGCCTGTTTCAAATCCCCCCACAACATCTCAATGGTAACTAGATCCGGGTTTTGACTTGGCCATTAAAGAACCCTCCATTTCTGCTTTTTCAGCCATTCCTCAGTGGATTTATTGGTGTGTTTATGGTCATGTTGCAAGGTCCACAGTAATCACTACACAAAAATACTGCTAGCGTTATTATTATCATTATTATTATCATTATCATTATTATTATTATTATTGATAATACTGCCATACATTGGAGAGCGTCTGTGGTAAATGTGAACACTAGGGGGCGTACTTGAAAAATATTTAAAATATTATCAAGCTATTATATCAAAATGCTGAGAAACTGCTACAGAGAAAGAAGAACATGTAGTGGCAGCGATCAGGAAACATTTCAAAATGCCCTTTGGTGATTTGAAAGAGACAAGTTTGATGCATACTCTTAATTTTCTGTTCCTGATTATACTTTTACCCCATGAATTATAAATTGTATTGCCCATATCCTATTTTTTATTTCGTATATTCCTATTTTTTATATTTATTTCTTAATGAATTAAAGTGTTATGTTTTTTCATTTTTATGTGCCAGTTTTGTGGCATTTTTTGCCATAATTATCACAAAATTGCAATAAAGAATGACTCACCATGTAATATAAGAATGGGCGAGTGCCGCCAGAGCCAGTGGTGCTATGTATCACGGTGTATTGCTCTGCACTACTGATCTACTTCCACTGTGATAAGTCACCAAGACAAAATGAAATATAATCTGCACTAGAGGCTGAAACGGGACTTCTGAGATGTGGAGATTTGGACCGATGAGCCTGAATTTGAGATCCTTTGAAGGAACAGAAGGCAGTATGTACGTACACCGCAGTACCAATAAAAAAAAATCCTGTGTACAAACCATTATCCTGGATAGGGTAGAGGAATAGTGCAAGTTTTGTGATTCTTCTGTGATCTGTGACTGATCAGTGTCAGACTGGGGCTCGTTGGGTCCCTCAGAGGAGATGATTCTGATGGTCCACTCTCCATCTATACAGAACATGTACACATCTACTTTTAATTGCAACACAATTTTTGTCATCATTGATCACAGTTCAAATCATCAATTTCGTCTAATTAGGTTATTTGTTAATCAACCCATAAGAACTTAGTGGCAAATGTTTAGGTTCAAAGTCTGCTCCAAATAGGGTTGTCTTCTGCTGGACTTGTGGGTCGCTATTGTATTAAGGATCCATTATTATGTTAAAGTTTGGGCCCACCCCAGAGGATCCTATAGTTCTTTGGTGAGCCAGTCTGAGCCTGATCCAAATGTAAGCACAATGACCTATGATTCAACAAAATAATGTTTCGCATTCATTATTGAACTAAACTGAGTGTTTTGATGAATCCTTCCCCACAGATCAGACTTTTATGACATTGTCTAATTGACACATTTATAAACAAAATCTCTTTGACAGTCCTTAAATGTATTGCTGACTGACATCGTCATTGTCAAAAATAAAATATGCCTTGACCCCTGAGCATCCTCTCTCTTCTGTAATCCCTACAGATGTGTATTTCATCTACCTGAACATAATTTTGGTCCTATTTAAGTCATTAAATATTAAACATTAAATGGACAGTAACTTTTGAAATAACTAATTCTAATCTAATAGTCTACCTGATATAAATCAACTTTATAATTTATTTTCTGAAAAATGTAGCTGTTTTATCCATTCTGTGTGAATTTATGGCTACTAGGTGTCTCCCTTCCTGTAATTTGCTGTCCACCCCCTGTTGTCAATCAAAATCCATCCTTAGTTACAGAGCAGAATTGGCGAACTGCAGAAGATAGGGGTGGTGTTTCTTCAATGCCTGTCTATACAAGTCTTTGGAGAGGGGACGGAGAGTAGAAAGAGGGAGCAGAGACAGAGAGAGACACAGACACGCGGCCCGTAGAAGTCCATGGAGAGGAGAGGGGAAGAACAGGAGAAGGGAGCCAGAGCAGAGAGAGGAGACTCAGACACACTGCCTATATACATCTATGGAGAGGGGAAGGGGAAGCAGTATTAGGGAGCAGGGAGAGAGAGAAAGTAGACACAGACATTGCAGCCCTTAGAAGTCTGTGGAGAGGGGAGGGGGAAGCAGAAGAAGGGAGCCAGAGCAGGCAGGGAGAGATACAGATGCTGCAATCCATAGAAGTTGATGGAGAGTAGAGTGGAAAGCAGAGAGAGAGAGAGAGAAGACACTGGCTTCTGGTAAGAGTTATATGTCATTCCAGTGCTGGATTCTCAGCTACACTGCTCATTACTGCTGTATAATGTCATCCATGCTGCTGCTTCTAAGGGTGTGTTACAGAGAGATAGGGGACCAGGATGTTCTCTGCTCTGTGTGTGCTGTGTATAGAAGACATTATAGCAGTCAGGCTCTGACCACCAGCTCAGGGAATACGAAGAACTAGAGAAAGAGCCTACATAGGGGAAAACTGCTAAATAATGCAGAATACAAGTCATAAAATAGCCAGAAATAGTGTTATTCCTCATGTACACACATGACAACTTGTTCTAAAAAGTCACCTGAAAAGTTAGATACGCTTTAATGCTTTGCTTGTTTTAGACCGCCTTTATGCATATGCCCTATTAGGACATATGGATGTAATTGAGGGAAGACCCCTGCTCAGGACCCTCCTTTATAAGCCAGTGGAGAGCCGTTACAAAGAGTGGTTTTCCCTGTAGAGAACGCAGCTCGTCCATGCATTACACAGACATCCCACTGATGTCAATAGGCACTGTGTAATGCTTTATTGAGTATTTCTGCAGGGAAAATAAGTACTCGTAAGCTTTTTTCCGTATGATGTCAGCTGATCTGAGGGGTCATGGCCGCAGCCCCTCCTTCCTTCCTGATCAGCTAATACAAAATACAAATTCTGCTGGTCCCTTCTTGGAATCCGTGTGAAGTTTATGCGCGTTCGGCAGACATTCATGTGTAACTACCATTTAATCTCCCATAATGCATTGTTCTCTGTCAGTGTCCTTTGCTTTTTCTGGAAAGTTGTTGGGCTAGTCCTTGTTGTTATCATTGCACACAGGACATATCATCATAGAAAGAAAACCTAGGGGAAGTGATTGGCTCCAAAAAAAGCTCCAAATAGGGCTGTCTTTCGCTGGACCCTGGGAACCAATATTGTGTCGATGTTGTGCCTGGGCCCGCAGGAAGATCCTCTGGTACTCTGGTGGGCCAGCTTAAACCCTGCTTTATGGTGGTAGGAATTCAGCAGAATTCTGAATTTGGCTTTCTGTCTGAAAGGAGAATAAAAAATGTTCACAGAAATTCAATATCTTATATACATTTAAACATTGTTTATATGTAGTAAATATATAGTGTAAATGTGGCGTTTTCTATTCAGACAAGCTCTCTAGGCTGAATCTTTTGAGAAAAGGATTTAGTTCAATCTACGGACCCATGCAAATAATCCTTGGAAACCAGCAAATATTCAGCCAGTGACACCATCTGTTCACATTGTAATGAAGTATTAGTATAGTAACATAGTATGGTTATAGCAATGTAGTATTATTATAGTAATGCAGTATTGTTATAGTAATATAGTATTGTTACAGTAATGTAGCATTGTTATAGTAATGTAGTATTATTATAGTAATGTAGTATTGTTATAGTAATGTAGTACTATTATAGTAATATAGTATTGTTATAGTAATGTAGTATTATAGTAATGTAGTATTAGTATAGTAATATAGTATTGTTACAGTAATGTAGCATTGTTATAGTAATGTAGTATTATTATAGTAATTTAGCATTGTTATAGTAATGTAGTACTATTATAGTAATGTAGTATTGTTATAGTAATGTAGTATTATAGTAATGTAGTATTATTATAGTAATGTAGTATTATAGTAATGTAGTATTATTATAGTAATGTAGTATTATAGTAAATTAGTATTATTATAGTCATGTAGTATTGTTATAGTCATGTAGTATTATTATAGTAATGTAGTATTATTATAGTAATTTAGTATTGTTATAGTAATGTATTATTATTATTATAGTAATGTAGTATTATAGTCATGTAGTATTGTTATAGTCATGTAGTATTAGTATAGTAATATAGTATTGTTACAGTAATGTAGCATTGTTATAGTAATGTAGTATTATAGTCATGTAGTATTGTTAGTCATGTAGTATTATTATAGTAATGTAGTATTATTATAGTAATTTAGTATTATTATAGTAATTTAGTATTGTTATAGTAATGTAGTATTATTATAGTTATGTAGTAATGTTATAGTAATGTATTATTATTATTATAGTAATGTAGTATTGTTATAGTAATGTAGTATTATTATAGTAATTTAGTATTATTATAGTAATGTAGTATTATTATAGTAATGTAGTATTATAGTAATGTAGTATTATTATCGTAATATAGTATTGTTATAGTAATGGAGTATTATAGTAATTTAGTATTATTATAGTAATGTAGTATTATTATAGTAATGTAGTATTATAGTAATGTAGTATTATTATCGTAATATAGTATTGTTATAGTAATGGAGTATTATAGTAATATAGTATTGCTATAGTAATGTAGTATTGTTATAGTAATGTAGTATTATTATAGTAATGTAGTATTAGTATAGTAATGTAGTATTATTATAGTAATGTAGTATTGTTACAGTAATGTAGTATTGTTATATTAATGTAGAATTATTATAGTAATATAGTATTGTTATAGTAATGTATTATTGTTATAGTAATGTAGTATTATTATAGTAATGTAGTGTTATAGTAATGTAGTATTATTATAGTAATGTAGTATTGTTATAGTAATGTAGTAGTATTATAGTAATGTCGTATTGTTACAGTAATGTAGTATTATTATAGTAATGTAGTATTGTTATAGTAAAGTAGTATTATAGTAATGTCGTATTGTTACAGTAATGTAGTATTATTATAGTAATGTAGTATTGTTATAGTAAAGTAGTATTATAGTAATGTCGTATTGTTACAGTAATGTAGTATTATTATAGTAATGTAGTATTGTTATAGTAATGTATTATTATAGTAATGTAGTATTGTTACAGTAATGTAGTATTATTATAGTAATGTAGTATTGTTATAGTAATGTAGTATTATTATAGTAATATAGTATTGTTATTGTAATGTAGTATTATTATAGTAATCAAGTATTGTTTTATTATAGTAATGTAAAGTTATAGTAAAGTAATATTGTTATAGTAATGTAGTATTGTTATAGTAATGTAGTAGTAGTATTACAGTAATGTAGTATTGTTATAGTAATGTATTATTATAGTAATGTAATATTATTATAGCAATGTAGTATTATAGTAATGTAGTATTGTTACAGTAATGTAGTATTGTTACAGTAATGTAGTATTATTATAGTAATGTTGTGTTATAGTAAAGTAATATTGTTATAGTAATGTAGTATAGTAATGTAGTATTGTTACAGTAAGGTGGTATTGTTATAGTAATGTAGTAGTATTATAGTAATGTAGTATTATTATAGTAATGTAGTATTGTTCCAGTAATGTAGTATTGTTATAGTAATGTATTATTATAGTAATGTAGTATTATAGTAATGTAGTATTGTTACAGTAAGGTGGTATTATTATAGTAATGTAGTATTATTATAGTAATGTAGTATTGTTCCAGTAATGTAGTATTGTTATAGTAATGTATTATTATAGAAATGTAGTACTATTATAGCAATGTAGTATTGTTATAGTAGTTCAAATAACGAATTAATTAACAATAATTTTGTATTGTATCAAATTTGAAAGTAATGCGGCCCATCAACTTCAAATTTTTTTAATGTGCGGCCCATTTACCCGGCCGAGTTTGAGACCCCTGCCTTAGATCCTAACAAAAGTCACGAGAAAAAAGGGGTCATTGGTAAATAGTGCCGCCTAGTAGGCAATTTCTCTGGAGAGCATGGAATCAGGTCATTACACACTTTGGAAATACTATTTGCAAGTCATCAGCGGTTTCTATTAGAGACTCTGGGGACACAACCTCAGAATTCCTTGCGCAAATTCCATACTCCCGTTAGGGGCATTTTAAGGATAAAATCCAAAATTTCAAAGACCACTCCCCGGTTTAGCCATAAGTAAGCCCAACGTAATGTAGGCGCAGCCGTAATGGAGGGAGCGCATGACAAGGTGTTTGGGGTTTTAGGCTACTACGTTTGAGGCTATGTGTATAGGGATTTAGAGGGTTAAGTGAAAGGGGCTGGTGGGCAAATGTATCTATATGTGGTGGGTGGAGTATAATGTATATAAGTCCATGCGGGGAAGAGGCAGCCCTCTTTCCCGCTGGATAACAGGAGAAAAGATTTGTCCCGCCCGCCCTCCCATTACTTTTCTCCTGTTTTATGGGAATATGAAGGTTGGGATTTGTCACAGTAGCAATTGCGGCAGGAGGAGGGGTCTTTGAAGGCACGTAATGGGAAGAAGGAGAATCAACATTGGAGATTGTTGAAAAAGAACTCGGGGCGTTTAACCCTGGCTAGTATTGGAGGGGCTGGGGAGTGGTTACCCAGCTGATTTTGCATACATTCCTGATGGGCAGGGTCCCCAGGAAGGGAGAGAGATGTCTTGGAGATGGTTGGTGCCCTCGGGTCAGGTGCAGAACGGCTGTAGGGCAATAAGTCCAGACCTAACAAGGAAAGGATGGAGTTATTTTATATAATTCCTGAAGTGCCTTCAAGGATCCTTTAACTGGAGAATGTTGGAAGAATAGTGCAGGATGTTCATTATGGAGTGTTTTATGATGTTTTATGGTTATGCTATTTTATCGCATAAAAAAGGTGTATATTTAATAAATGGCTGCTGTGGCCTTTACACCAAATTCAAGTTGTGGTCTCTTATTGGGATTGGGAGGTGCAAGGTCATAGATAGCGAAAGGCATCAAACATACCTTAAGTCAAGGTAGATCGCATAGTGACACAGTAGGTCCACGCTCCTGTTCTGAAGCCCAAGCGTGACAATCTTATCATTTTTACTCCAAAGTCCTAGAACCTGTAACCGTAATTGACATTGTATATAAGGAAAGAATACCCACCAGCATTGTCTTATAAGCACTTGTGAAATGTCTAGGATCTGGTTACTTAGGGTTCTACATTCTAATATGTTATTTTTGTGAAATGATCCTTCACAATTATGTCAACACTTTGTATTAGGGGATAGCGATTGGTCTTGTTCTCCTGTGGCATGAATATGAATGAGTATGGTTTATATTTGGAATAAAAGCCATTTACCACAGCTTGCTTATTGTTTCTTCTTTCTCCCAGCCATCACTTGATGGCACTGTTACCATACATTACAATGTCAACCCAACGTCACATTGTCAGATTATTTCAGCAGCATTTCCAAAAGAAAGAAGGAAAAATGAAAACACAGAATCATTTCTACATATTGTTCATTTGCTGAAGTTGTAATTTCACTTTCCAAGGCCATTTATCATAAAACTGCCTGTTTTCCCGTTCCATTGCTCAAGGCTGCATGTTATATTTCACTCTGCTCCGCTGAGAACCAAAGAACTAGAGTTGATTCTGTGGAAACAACTCTCAGTGTATTACCAGAGTACATTTTATTAAAGTTGCTTCTCTCGACTTGAAATTGAAGAGTGTGCCATTCCGAAGTAATTTATTACCAGACGCTGGAACAACAATCTCTCTCTTTTGAAGCAGAGCTATTGAAAAGGTGAAGTTATCCAAAGTATTTGGAAACTGATTTGTACATTCCTCAAAGTGCATTAAAAAGTAGCTGCTTTGGAGACGTGTAGAGCTCATTGATGTTAAATACAGAGGGAAGACTTTCTAGAGACACCATTTTAGAGGCTTGGACATGAAAAGAGAAGAGAAGTTACTTTTTAACAATGCCAGAATTAAGCTTAAAAGCTTTAACTATGTCATCGTGATGGAGAAGCGAAGAGCAGATCCATACCTAGGGGGTCTGCAAAGATAGCTGTCACACCCAAGCCCTGGTGCATGTGAAGGACCTAAATGCCCCTCCGCCACACAGGAAGAATCCAGTATTATAAATGGCTCTCTGTGCTACGCTGTTTCTGTAATTTCTATTCAATTCTATGGTAGTTACGGTAACAGCTTAGTTCAGCAAGCTCGGCTGTTTCTGTAGTCCCGGCCAACTCATAACCAGTGACCGGGGAGCATCGACAGCGCCAAAAGGAAGGTCAGGGCATCCAGTCTAGAGATAGGTGTGGGTCCCAGAGTTAGGACCCGTATCTGTCGGACATTAATGGCATATCCTGTGGATATGCTATAAATGTCTGAGATGGGAATACCATTTACAAATTTACAGTACATTATGTTAAAATTTGGTCCCCAAATCATATCTCAGAGATTAATGCGACAAGGAAGACATTAAGGGGAACATATTAAAAAAATTACACAAGTTTTCTGTTGTAAAGAAAAGTCTTGGAGCATGCTACAGTTGCGCTAAAATTTGTGGCTTTTTGCATCTTTTGCCACTTTTGCAAAGGAGACGGGATTTAGCGGAAGTGGTGGGACATCTGACGGAACAACAGATTTACCATAATTAATGCCAGAAACAGGGAAAACACCAAAGCCCCAAGATTTAGCCCTATTTTCAAAAATGATAGAACTACTGTAAGCAGAGGCGGATTATAATGAGGGCAATCTGGGAAAGTGCCCGGGGCCCGAGGCTGGAAGGGGGCCCAGTTCGCCCCAGTACTCCCTTACCGGCTGTTAAAATTACAGTCGGTTCAGAGAACCAGAGTGAAGCAGGGCCTCTCACCCAACAAGTGGCGTAGCTATAGGGGCTGCACTACATCAATAAAAAGTTACTATAGTAACTGGAGCCGCGGGCCCGTTATTATAGTAACTACAGTACTTACCTTCCTGTTTCCGTTGCGCAGCACATGACGTCACAACGCTATGCACCGCGCACAGCATCCTGATCCTGGATAGAGTCAGGACATCCGCTTCGGCTGAAGAGGAGGGTAAGTTTAATATCCCTGTCTGCTTGAAGCTGATTGGCGGGGTCCGACTCCCAGGACCCCCGCTAATCACCTGTTTTGAAGGGGCCGCAGCGCTCGTAAAAGAGAGCTGGTGCTTCCCCTTCATTCTGGTCACTTGCTCACACTGTGAGTCCATGTCGGCGAATCAGTGTGAGCCAGTAAGGGAAATGAAGGGGAACAGCTGTCATATCAGCGCTGCGGCCCCTTCAAAACAGGTGATTGGCGGGTCCCGGGAGACGGACCCCGAACCATCAGCTATTGATGGCCTATCCTGAGGATAGGCCATCAATGTTTAGGGAACGGACAATCCCTTTAAGCCTATGATGTTGCAGGCTTAGAGGGCCCATGAGACAGGATCACAGATTATGTGATGCTGTCTGCTGGGCCCTGTATCTAAGCATCTTACATAAGCACATGGTAGGCTTAGATACATGGCCCATGTGTGATCCTGTCTGATGGGCCCTGTATATAGGCCTACCACATGTACTGTATAAGATTACTGTCTGCTGGACCCAGTATCTAAGCCTGCCTTGACAGACAGTATCGCACATGGGCCCTGTACCTAAGCCTACCACGTGTTACTAATTGTTTTTGTTGTGTTTGTGTTTTTTTACAGGTTCGGGTTTTGGACTTCGTCGGATTCGAGGACTACTTCGATGACGGTGTTTTTATTATCAATAAAATGGTTAATGAGGGTTGTCTGGGTGTTTTTTATTTCAATAAAATATTTTTTCTATGTCTTTGTTTGTTTTTTAAACTTTATTACTACCGCCTTAGTAATGGCCGCCGGCTGATTGACAGCGTCCATTACTAAGGCGAGGCTTAGTGTTAGCCGGTGCAGAGGCTAACACTAACTCCCGTTATTACCCCGGTACCCACCGCCACCAGGGGTGTCGGGAAAAGCCAGGTACGATTCAGTACCTGACCATCTGTAGTGATGGTAGGGTAATAGGGCGGCCGCAGGCTGGTATTATTACGCTGGGAAAGGCCAAAAACTGTGGCCCTTCCCTAGCATTACCAGGGGGGGAAGGGTCACTGTTTTTGGCCTTTCCAAGGCTGATATTACCAGCCTGTGGCTGACCCAGTGCCCGACCATCACTACAGATCACTACAGATGGTCGGGTACTGGTTCGTACCCGGCTCTTCCCAGTACCACTGGTGGCGGTGGGTAGCGGGGTGATAATGGGGGTTAGTGTTAGCCTCTGCGCCTGCTAACATTAAGCCTCACCTTAGTAATGGATGTTGTCAATCAGCCAGCAACTATTAATAAGGCGGTAATAATAATGTTTAAAAAAATACAAGGACATAGAAAAAATATTTTATTTACATAAAAAAACAAAACACAACCCTCATTAACCATTTATTGAGAATAAAAAAAACGCTGTCATTGAAGTAGTCCACGAATCCGACGTAATCCAAAAACAAAAACCTGTAAAATAACACAAACACACAAAAATAATTAGTAACAAATAAAAAAGCAAAACAATTTTTATACTTACCTTTTCTGGGCCCAGCGCTGGAACCGCAATTGTAGCGTCCATGGCCGCGGGCCGTCGGGTTTACTCACCTCCCGACGCCCGCAGCCATGGATCCGTGAGCGCTAGCGTCTCCTAGGAAGGAGACAGGGGCCAGCGCTCACAGATCCATGGCTGCGGGCGTCTGGAGTTGAGTAAACCGCAATTGTAGCGTCAATGGCCGGGGGCCATCGGGTTTACTCACCACCCGACGCCCGCAGCCATGGATCTGTGAGCGCTGGCCCCTGTCTCCTTCTTAGGAGATGCCAGCTCACTTGCGCTCCGTCCGGCTGTGTCCCGTAGGGTGCGCGCGCTCGCTCGCGCAAGGCCTTAAAGGGCCAGCGCGCACACAAAAGGATCGTCATCATTAACTGCCATGATTTCCTGGTCTATAAGAAGGCCCCAGGCCTTCTGATCCTTGCCTGAGTGTTGTTAGTCTATCCCAGTCTGTCTCGCAAATGGTCCCTTAGTGTTTCCCCGTTCCAGTTGTTACCCATGCCCTGTTACCCGTTCCTGTATTCCGTATTGTTCTAGTTTCTGTGCCTACCAGCATTGGAGTCGTGTCTACTCCACCTGCTGTCGTTTGCCACGTCCAGTGTTGTCTGCCACGTCCAGTGTCATCTGCCACGTCCAGTGTCGTTTGCCACGTCCAGTGTCTTCTGCCACGTCCAATGTCTTCTGCCACGTCCAGGGTCTTCTGCTACATCGGATACTGCCTGCCAAGTCTGGCACCACCTGCCGCACCAGCCTCCATCCGCGCTGAAGCCAAAGCCACCGTCTGGACTAGTTCAGGTACCCAAGCATTGCTGTCTGCCATTGACTTTCGTATAGACTGTGACCTGGTCAGCTGCCTCCCCGCTACGGCGGAGCGGCCTAGTGGGTCCACATACCCTGTGTCCGTGACAGTACGCTCAGGCCATGGAACTCGCTGGCCAGCCCAAGACTGCAGTCCAGAAGATACAGACAGAGATGCATGACCTACGCACACGTCAGGATCAACTCCTTGAGGCGGTGAATTCTATCCTGGTCCGCCTGGATCTACTCGCTGTTCCACCTCTGGTTCTTCCTCCTGAAGCGGTTGCTGTGCCACTTCCCGTTGCTCCTCCTGTTTCTTCCGGTTCCACAGTTCCTCTGCCTCTTCCTCCTCGCTACGACGGTGATCCCAGAGCATGTAGAGGATTTCTCAATCAATGCATGGTTCATTTTAGGCTACGGCCTCATCTCTTCCCCTCCGAGGAGGCCAAAGTGGAGTTTATTATCTCCCTCCTCGCTGGCAAGGCCCTCGCATGGGCGAACCCAATCTTGGAGCAACAAGGACCTGTATCCGCGGACCTAGCCTTGTTCCTGCAGTCCTTTCGTGCCGTGTTCGAGGAGCCGGGTCGAACATCCTCTGCTGCAGCCACTCTCTTGACCCTCAAGCAAGAAGGCTCCACAGTAGGGGAGTATGCTATCTCTTTCCGTACCCTAGCAGCCGAGCTGGCATGGAACAATGAGGCACTGGTGGCGACCTTCTGGCAGGGACTGTCCTCTCACATCAAGGACGAACTGGCGGCCCGCGACCTTCCTTCTACCTTGGATGCCCTCATCCTGTTAGCCACCCGGGTTAATATGAGAATCCGGGAGCACTCTCAAGAGGTTCGACTGGAGAGCCGGGTACACAGACCTGCACCCTCGGTCCAGAGACCACTATTGTCTTCTCCTAGTGCGCTACCTGAAGAACCCATGCAGGTAGACAGAGTCCGGTTATCTGAAGAGGAGAAGCAGCGCAGACGCTTCTCTGGACTATGTATGTATTGTGGCCTTAAGGGTCATTTTGTGCGCCAATGCCCACAGAAACCGGGAAACTCCAGTACCTAGGGTTGATTGGAGAGGCAACTCTAGGTGGAACATCTCCAAACGTTAAAACCTCTTCCAGATTATCGATTCCTGTGGCCATCGTCACCGGAGAAACATCACATCCTTCCTCCGCCTATCTTGACTCTGGAGCGGCTGCTAATTTCATCCAGCAGGATCTAGTGGATCGTTTTCGTCTACCCACAGTCCGTCTGGAGAGCCCCCTGGCTGTTGCCTCTGTGAATGGTCTACCATTGCCTGATCCGATCATGCTCATCACAGAGCCGTTGACACTACGGGTTGGAGCTCTTCACTCAGAACAGATCACCTTCCTGGTACTACCTAAGGCTATCAATCCTATCCTGCTGGGTCTGCCATGGCTCCGTCTACACGCCCCGACCCTTGACTGGAATTCTGGAGAGTTTCTTCAATGGGGTTCCAGATGCCATAGCCATTGCCTGTCACAAGTCCGTCCTGTTGTGCCCCCTCTGCCTCAGTCACTTTCCGATCTACCATCTCAGTATGCCAGTTTTGCGGATGTCTTTTGCAAATGAGAGGCTGAGACGTTGCCTCCACATCGGAATTATGACTGTCCCATTGAACTGGTTCCTAATGCTTCTCTTCCCCGTGGACGAGTATATCCTCTCTCCTTGCCAGAGACTTTATCGATGTCAGCCTATATCAAGGAGAACTTGGAGAGGGGTTTTATTCGAAAATCTTCCTCCTCGGCTGGGGCAGGCTTCTTCTTCGTTAAGAAGAGAGATGGATCTCTTCGACCCTGCATTGACTACCGTGGTCTCAATCAGATCCCGGTCAAGAACAAATACCCGTTGCCACTTATTTCCGAGCTCTTTGATCGCATACGAGGAGCCAACATTTTTTCTAAGCTAGATCTGCAGGGGGCGTATAATCTAATCCGGATTCGCAAGGGTGACGAATGGAAGACGGCATTTAACACCCGCGATGGGCACTACGAATACCTAGTGATGCCCTTCGGACTGTGTAACGCTCCCACAGTATTTCAGGAGTTCATTAATTATATCTTCCGAGATCTCACCTATATGTGTGTTGTAGTTTATCTCGATGATATTTTAATTTTCTCCCCAGATCTGATGACCCATCAGAGGCATGTTCGTCAAGTTCTTCTGCAACTAAGAGAGAATCGCTTATATGCCAAGTTGGAGAAGTGCACCTTTGAAAAGAGGTCTTTGCCCTTCATGGGCTACGTCATCTCGGATCAAGGTCTTATGATGGACCCTGAGAAACTAAAGTCTGTCCTGGAATGGCCACGTCCTCAAGGCCTAAGGGCCATACAACGGTTCCTGGGATTCGCCAATTTCTACCGGCAGTTTATTCCGATCTTTTCTTCTCTGACGGCTCCCATCTCTACCCTTACCAAGAAGGGTGTGAACGCCAAGGTGTGGACTCCAGAAGCAGAGTCCGCATTCATTAGCCTCAAGAAAGCCTTCACTTCAGCTTCAATCCTCCATCACCCTGACGTATCTCGGCAGTTCTCACTGGAAGTGGACGCTTCCTCTGTTGGTGCTGGTGCACTTCTGTTCCAGAGGAGCTCCAAAGGAAAGGCAGTGGTATGTGGCTACTACTCAAGACTTTTTTCTTCTGCTGAGTGCAATTACTCCATTGGAGATCGGGAGCTACTGGCTATCAAATTGGCCCTGGAGGAGTGGAGACATCTTCTAGAAGGCACAGCTCACCCCATCTTGATCTACACCGACCTACCTTCAGTCCGCTCAAAGACTGAATCCTCGTCAAGCCAGGTGGTCGCTGTTCTTCTCCCGTTTCCAGTTTCTGCTCCACTACCGTCCCGCTGACAAGAATGTGAGGGCCGATGCCCTGTCCAGATCGTTTGAGATGGAAGACACGATGGACTCCCTTCAGACTATCATAGACCCATCCTGCGTTGTCACCGCTAATCCTCTGCAGCTTAGAGACATCCCTCCGGGGAAAACTTTTGTTCGGTTGGCAGACAGGAAAATAATTCTCCACTGGGGACACAGTTCTAAACTGGCTGGGCACGCTGGTGTCCGTAAAACCCAAGACCTGATTGCTCGTCACTTCTGGTGGCCCACGCTACCTAAAAATGTTCTGGACTTTGTCTCTTCTTGCACGGTGTGTGCCTCTAACAAGGTGACTCACTCCAAGCCTGCCGGCCTGCTTCAACCTCTGCCTGTACCCAGTGCCCCTTGGCAGCACATTGCAATGGACTTCGTCACAGACCTTCCTCCCTCAGCAGGATGCAACACCATCTGGGTGGTGGTGGACCGATTCTCTAAGATGGCACATTTTATCCCGCTGACCGGCCTACCTTCTGCTCCCCGACTGGCGAGTCTCTTCATTCAGCACATCTTTCGCTTGCATGGCTTGCCTCTTCACATTGTGTTCGACCGGGGGGTTCAGTTTACCTCTAAGTTCTGGAGAGCCCTCTGTAAACTCCTGGATGTGAGTTTGGACTTTTCCTCTGCCTATCACCCCCAATCCAATGGGCAAGTTGAGAGGATCAACCAGATCATGGAAAATTATCTCCGCCACTTCATCTCTTCACAACACGATAACTGGGTACAGCTTCTTCCATGGGCCGACTTCTCATACAACAACCACCACTTCCACTCCGTTCCACATTGTGTACAGTCAACATCCTAGAGTCCCTCTTCCTGTGTCGACTTCATCTCAGGTACCCACTGCTGACTCTGCATATGGGGACTTCCTGCAAATCTGGCAACAGACCCGGTCCTCTATTTTGCTGGCAGTAGATCGCATGAAGCGAAAAGCAGATACTAAGAGAAGAGAGCTCAGTATCTTCCGGGGACTAAAGTCTGGCTGTCCTCTCGAAACATTCGCTTGAAGGTACCCTCATACAAGTTTGCTCCCAGGTTCCTTGGTCCTTTCGAGATTCTGCAACAGATAAACCATGTCTCCTATAAACTGCGGCTGCCTCCTCCCTCAGAATCCCAAACTCCTTCCATGTGTCCCTCCTGAAACCAGTGGTCCTGAACCGCTACAGCAAGACTTCTAGTTCCACAGTTGCTCCCAGCGGTCCTTCTGATGTATTCGAGGTAAAGGAGATCCTGGACTGCAAAAGGGTAGGAGGAAGGACTTTCTATTTGGTGGACTGGAGAGGGTTTGGTCCTGAGGAGAGGTCCTGAGAGCCAGAAGAGAACCTCAGTGCTCCTGCTCTTATTAAAAAGTTCCTCTCTCGCTCTGGTCCCAAGAAGAGGGGGCGTAAGAGGGGGTTTACTATAGCGTCCATGGCCGCGGGCGTCGGGTTTACTCACCTCCCGACACCCGCAGCCATGGATCCGTGAGCGCTGGCCCCTGTCTCCTTCCTAGGAGACGCCAGCGCTCACTTGCGCTCCGTCCTGCTGTGTCCCGTAGGGTGCGCGCGCTCGCGCACGGCCTTAAAGGGCCAGCGCGCGCACAAAAGGATCGTCATCATCATCAACTGCCATGATGTCCTGGTCTATAAGAAGGCCCCAGGCCTTCTGATCCTTGCCTGAGCGTTGTTAGTCTATCCCAGTCTGTCTCGCAAATTGTCCCTTAGTGTTTCTTCATTCCAGTTGTTAGCCGTGCCATGTTACCCGTTCCTGTATTCCGTATTGTTCTAATTCCTGTGCCTACCAGCGTTGGAGTCGTGTCTACTGCACCTGCTGTCGCTTGCCACGTCCAGGGTCGTCTGCCACGTCCAGTGTCATCTGCCATGTCCAGTGTCGTTTGCCGCGTCCAGTGTCTTCTGCCACGTCCAGTGTCTTCTGCCACGTCCAGTGTCTTCTGCCACGTCCAGTGTCTTCTGCTAAATTGGATACTGCCCGCTACGTCTGGCGCCACCTGCCACACCAGCCTCCATCCGTGCTGAAGCCACAGCCACCGTCTGGACTAGTTCAGGTACCCAAGCATTGCTGTCTGCCATTGACTTTCGTATAGACTGTGACCTGGTCAGCTGCTTCCCCGCTACGGCGGAGCGACCTAGTGGGTCCACATACCCTATGTCCGTGACAGCAATGTCAGCGAGCTGGTCCCTATATATAATCCTCTCATGTGTGATACTGTCTGCTGAGCCACTGTATCTAATCCTATCATGTGTGATACTGTCTGTTGAGCTACTGTATCTAATCCTCTCATGTGTGATACTGTGCTGAGCCACTGTATCTAATCCTATCCATAGTTTATAGGGTCGCAGTGCTATAGATATGCACACACACACACACACACACACACACACACACATATATATATATATATATATTCAGGGGCGCAGTGTATAGTACTATTATATTCAGGAGTACAGTGTATAGTACTATTATATTCAGTGGCGCAGTGTATAGTACTATTATATTCAGGAGCACAGTGTATAGTACTAATATATTCAGGAGCATAGTGTATAGTACTATTAAATTCAGGAGCACAGTGTATAGTACTATTATATTCAGGAGTACAGTGTATAGTACTATTATATTCAGGAGTACAGTGTATAGTACTATTATATTCAGGAGTACAGTGTATAGTACTATTATATTCTGGGATGCAGTGCATAGTAATATTATATTCAGGAGTACAGTGTATAGTATTATTATATTCAGGAGTAAAGTGTATAGTACTATTATATTCAGAAACGCAGTGTATAATACTATTATATTCAGGAGTACAGTGTATAGTACTATTATATTCATTGTATGATACTATTATATTTAGAAGCATAGAGTGTAGCATCATGAGAATATTATCTTCGTTTACAGGTGCGGAAATGTTGGAAAAGTGAGGAGCCGAAGACATCTGAGCTGTGAACTGCATAAATGGGCCGTGCCTGGGAGAAGTCATCATAGAGGTCTGGACCGGATGGAGAAGAAAAGAGAAAAAGAACGAAAAATAATCTGAGACATCACCTTTGAGTCACTCAATGTAAATGTTTATTCTCCCTGTGACTGATTAGTACTGTAGTCACTGTATGATCTTCAGCCAGATGACGGATGGTAACATTCTTTTTTGTTAAACAGCAACTCCCAGTATATCCTATCCATTGTTCAGGCTTACTGGGAGTTGTCGTTTTGTCGTACAAATGTATACAGCAGGGGTTAAACTGAATTTGCAAATGATCTCTGTACTGAACTGTATTTGTTCTGGTGCTGTATATATGTACTGAGCTTGGTTCTAGTGCTGTATATATGTACTGAGCTTTGTTCTGGTGCTGTATTTATGTAGTGAGCTTGGTTCTGGGGCTGTATTTATGTACTGAGCTTGATTCTAGTGCTGTATATATGTACTTAGCTTGGTTCTGGTGTTGTATATATATACTGAGCTTGGTTCAGGGGCTTTATATATGTGTTGAGCTTGGTTCTGGGTCTGTATATATTTACCTTCTCTCAAGGTAAAAGTATATGTTAAATCTACTTTTACCTTAAGAGATGGTAAATATATACAGTAAAAACTAAACCCAAAAAACCATGGAGGAATCTCAGTTTTTTTCAATTGACCCATTATTACATGGTGTCAATAAAAACTATAGCTACTCCCGCAAAAAAATATTGCTTCACACACCATTCCATTTACGGTACAATAAAAAAGTTATAAAGCTCCTGACCACTACAGTGTCTCAAAGTATTCTGCTTTCTTTCTTCTATATGGCTCATTCTGCTTTTACAGCTACAGTGAAGGAAATAAGTATTTGATCCCTTGCTGATTTTGTAAGTTTGCCCACTGTCAAAGACATGAACAGTCTAGAATTTTTAGGCTAGGTTAATTTTACCAGTGAGAGATAGATTATATATATATATATAAAAAAAAAGAAAATCACATTGTCAAAATTATATATATATTTATTTGCATTGTGCACAGAGAAATAAGTATTTGATCCCTTTGGCAAACAAGACTTAATACTTGGTGGCAAAACCCTTGTTGGCAAGCACAGTAGTCAGACGTTTTCTGTAGTTGATGATGAAGTTTGCACACATGTTAGATGGAATTTTCGCCCACTCCTCTTTGCAGATCATCTGTAAATCATTAAGATTTCGAGGCTGTCGCTTGGCAACTCGGATCTTCAGCTCCCTCCATAAGTTTTCGATGGGATTAAGGTCCGGAGACTGGCAAGGCCACTCCATGACCTTAATGTGCTTCTTTTTGAGCCACTCCTTTGTTGCCTTGGCTGTATGTTTCGGGTCATTGTCGTGCTGGAAGACCCAGCCACGAGCCATTTTTAATGTCCTGGTGGAGGGAAGGAGGTTGTCACTCAGAATTTGACGGTACATGGCTCCATCCATTCTCCCATTGATGCGGTGAAGTAGTCCTGTGCCCTTAGCAGAGAAACACCCCCAAAACATAATGTTTCCACCTCCATGCTTGACAGTGGGGACGGTGTTCTTTGGGTCATAGGCAGCATTTCTCTTCCTCCAAACACGGCGAGTTGAGTTAATGCCAAAGAGCTCAATTTTAGTCTCATCTGACCACAGCACCTTCTCCCAATCACTCTCAGAATCATCCAAATGTTCATTTGCAAACTTCAGACGGGCCTGTACATGTGCCTTCTTGAGCAGGGGGACCTTGCGGGCACTGCAGGATTTTAATCCATTACGGCGTAATGTGTTACCAATGGTTTTCTTGGTGACTGTGGTCCCAGCTGCCTTGAGATCATTAACAAGTTCCCCCGTGTAGTTTTCGGCTGAGCTCTCACCTTCCTCAGGATCAAGGATACCCCACGAGGTGAGATTTTGCATGGAGCCCCAGATCGATGTCCATTGACAGTCATTTTGTATGTCTTCCATTTTCTTACTATTGCACCAACAGTTGTCTCCTTCTCACCCAGCGTCTTACTTATGGTTTTGTAGCCCATTCCAGCCTTGTGCAGGTCTATGATCTTGTCCCTGACATCCTTAGAAAGCTCTTTGGTCTTGCCCATGTTGTAGAGGCTAGAGTCAGACTGATTCATTGAGTCTGTGGACAGGAGTCTTTTATACAGGTGACCATGTAAGAGCTGTCTATAATGCAGGCACCAAGTTGATTTGGAGTGTGTAACTGGTCTGGAGGAGGCTGAACTCTTAATGGTTGGTAGGGGATCAAATACTTATTTCTCTGTGCACAATGCAAATAAATATATATAATTTTGACAATGTGATTTTCTTTTTTTTTTTTTATATAATCTCTCACTGGTAAAATTAACCTAGCCTAAAAATTCTAGACTGTTCATGCCTTTGACAATGGGCAAACTTACAAAATCAGCAAGGGATCAAATACTTATTTCCTTCACTATATATATATATATATATATATATATATATATATATATATATATATATATTTATATATCTAGAAAAGATTGTATTGATCTTGAACATTTATAGTGGTCCATGTTACAATGTTGTGTTGTAGGTTCGGAGATTGTGTGCAGCCAATCAAAGCAGGATACAGATACAGAGATCGCTCTGCTTCAAATGGCCCCAGCCAATCAAAGTAGAGTTAAAGCGGCCCTCCAGTTGAGTAGAATAGAGTAGATTAGCGATAGTAGGATGATTTTTAACTTACCTATTATCTATCCCGTTTGTTCTTCTCTCTCTGTTGCCTCATTTTCGGTCCCCGTTATCTTCCATCCAACATGGCCGCAGCTGTCTCAGAATTGCAATCTCCTCTTCCTTCACTGCCCTCTAATGGACCGGTGCTCATGATGTCAGCGCTGGTCCATCGCTACTGACACTTCAGGGGGCAGTGAAGGAGGATGGGGCATGTAGTCGTGGTGGTGGAAGTGGCGGATAATATAGACATATTTTTTTAAATAACACCAAACCTGATGCTACTTCCCAAAAAGGGATCGTTAAAAGAACATTGCTTCTTCAGATACCACCATATGTGTATAAACACCAGCAGACATCTGCCACCAAAAAGGGATAATTTTTGGACTGTTTGTTAAAACCAGGAATAATTTTTGGACTGTTCTTTAAGTTTAAAAAAACATATAAAATCTGACAGTGCAGTGTGTTTTTAAACAGGCTATTTGTTACCACTGGCTACCTTCCATTTACCCATAGCCATATATGTAGCTGTCACTTTACATTACTTATGCTGTCTTTGCAATAAAGCACTTAAAAGGGGTTGGAAACAGTCCTAGAATACCTCAGAGGGTCATACACGATTTTTCAGGGCAATCGAGCCACTTTTGATACACAACAAATTTATTTGTACTGAATCAAATCTCATGGCCGGTTTGAACTAATTAGACCCGAGTTGAAATTCTGGAAAATTGCTAATCTCTACTGACTGGATGATACCGCCATACAGTGGCTAAATAACATCACCATACAGTGAATTACTAATACCACCATGCAATGAATGAATAATACCATCATACAGTGACTGAAAAATACCACAATACAGTGGCTGAATAATAGCACCATACAGTGACTGAATAATTTCACCATACAGGTATTTAATAATACCATCAAACAGTGACTCAATAATAGCACCATACAATGACTAAAGAATACCACCATACAGTGACTCAATAATACCACAATATGTTGACTGAATAATACCACCATACAGTGACTGAATAATACCACCATACAGTGACTGAATAATACCACCATACAGTGACTGAATAATACATCATACAGTGACTGAATAATACCTCCATACAATGACTGAATAAAAGCACCATACAGGGAATGAATAATACCACTATACACTGACTGAATAATACCACCATACAGTGACTGAATAATACCACTATACAGTGACTGAATAACACCACCATACAGTGACTGAATAATACCACTATACAGTGACTGAATAATACCACTATACAGTGACTGAATAATACCACTATACAGTGACTGAATAAAAGCACCATACAGTGACTGAATAATACCACAATATGTTGACTGAATAATACCACCATACAGTGACTGAATAATACCACTATACAGTGACTGAATAATACCACCATACAGTGACTGAATAATACCATCATACAATGACTGAATAATAGCTCCATACAGTGACTGAATAATACCATCATACAATGACTGAATAATACCTCCAAACAATGACTGAATAAAAGCACCATACAGGGACTGAATAATACCACCATACAATGACTTAATAATACCTCCAAATAATGACTGAATAAAAGCACCATACAGGGACTGAATAATACTGTCATACAATGACTTAATAATACCTCCAAACAATGACTGAATAATACCACCATACAGTGACTGAATAATACCTCCAAACAATGACTGAATAATAGCACCATACAGTGACTGAATAATACCACAATATAGTAACTGAATCATTTCTCTATTCATTGACTGCATGCTGCTGTTGAGAAGCAAGGGACATACCACCACAATGACTGAAAGAAGAGGTGACAAGCTTCATATTCAGAAGTGGCTTTGTCACTAGGGTTACTGTCTAGAGAAGACTAACACCCCGATCCCACACCTATTGGTACCCCAATTATAACCTGTGTGACGGAGAATAAAGAATTTCACTTACTGGTGCGTAGTGAAGGTACTCTGCCCTCCGGGAATCTGTCAAACGTGGCATCTGCACAGCAGTAAGCACACCGATTAAGTAGGAAGTAGGAACTATATTTTCTTCAAACTTTTGATATGTCATAGAGACATATCAAAAGTTTGGATCAGGTGTTGAGACCCCCATCATTGCTGAAACGAAGGTGCAAAAGCGCTCAGCTGAGTGCTTTGCTTCTTTGGCTATGTTCATTTTAGCAACGAAGGGGGTTGATGAAAGTGTAGTTAATCTAATTACCCTATTTCACAGAGTGAGGCCTCATGCACACGACCATAGCTCTTATCCGCAATTCTGGATAAGTAATTGCGGATAAAGTACTGACACCTTCATTTCTATTGGCCACGGACACCTTCCCATATATTTATTGGTGTATGTCCGGCCCGTAGAAATGAGCCGCAAAAAATAGGACATGTCCTATTTTTGGGATTTACGGACCGAGCTCCTATACTTATTACTGTGAGCACAGTCCGCAAATGCGGTTGACACTCTGTGGCTAGTTCGTGTAGGATTTACTAACCGTAAATACTGCACGGTTGTGTGCATTAGGCCTTAGACATATAGTCGGACTTGGCGAACTTGTCATAAGTGCCAGATCTGTGAGAGTCCAGCTGTTCTTATATGCTCTGGAATGATTTGGTCCCAGTTTCATAGGAGAATAGTCTGTAACACATTCCTTTTACAATGAAAACAATGGGAGCTATAGAAATATCTCCCTCACATGTTAATTTCAGTGAAGTAGGACCACCTCTCCGGGAAAAATGGAGACTGGGACCATGGAATGTGTCCTAACAATTGTACTTCCCACAAAATTGACACAAATGATGATGCTTTTGTAAATGTCTGTTCTTCTAAATCCTGTTTAAGGTAAAAGTTTACCTAGGGTTCTTTGTGTAATATTAATACATTGTGTAAATGTGTTGTCAAACAATTTGCAGTATGCAAAATAACTCTTCAGGTTTGTAGATTGAAGTTATAATATATTGTCTAAAATATGTTGTTTATATAAGATAAAATATTAGGTTACTGGTCCCTTAAATTTTGAGCGCATAAAGGCTCAAATGGACATTGAATCACTGCCTATGTCATGCAAAATAACAATAGACCTCTATAAGTCAGTAATATACAGCAATGTCTTGGTTTGCTCAATGAGAAGTTATTTTGCCTCACTAGATGGAGCTTGGTACCTTGATCACTCAGAACCTGAACACTAGATGATAAATAGTGAAATAAATCTGTTTGTATGAAAGCATTATTGATGGTATAGCTGTTTGGTAGTATGAGCAGGTAGTTTGATATATGAGACAAAATACATCTTTTTTTTCCATTTATTTTAATTTTTTTAATAAAGCTCATATAACAGGTTAAGTAACATGCTCTAAATCTGTAATATAGCCAACGTCAAAATTGGGTTCTATGGCTACGGCTGCAGGTGTTAAAAACATTTTTAAGGTTATCTCTCTGGAAAACATACATATAATCTTAATTTCCCTTTCAGTAATAGGTAGTACCCCTGGTGGTCTAGGGCAGTGAATGGATTGCTGGTAACATCCCTGTTGGTATAGGGCAGTGAATAAATTGCTGGTAACAGCCTTAGTGGTCTAGGGCAGTGAAGGGAATGATGGTAATTTCCCTGGTGATCTATGGCAGTGAATGGATTGCTGGTAACATCCCTGGTAGTCTAGGGCAGTGCATGGACTGCTGGTAACATCTCTGGAGGTCTAGGGATGTGAAGAGATTGAGGGTAATATCCATGGTGGTCTAGTGTAGGGAATGCATTGCTGGTAACATCCCCGGTGGTCTAGTGCAGTGAATGGATTGCTGGTAACATCCCTGGTGGTCTAGTGCACTGAATGGATTGCTGGTAACACCCCTGGTTGTTTAGTGCACTGAATTGATTGCTGGTAGCATCCCTGGTGGTCTAGTGCTGTGAATGGATTGCTGGTAACATCCCTGGTAGTCTAGGGCAGTGCATAGACTGCTGGTAACATCTCTGGAGGTCTAGGGAAGTGAAGGGATTAATGGTAATATCCATGGTGGTCTAGTGTAGGGAATGCATTGCTGGTAACATCCCTGGTGGTCTAGTGCAGTGAATGGATTGCTGGTAGCATCCCTGGTGGTCTAGTGCTGTGAATGGATTGCTGGTAACATCCCTGGTAGTCTAGGGCAGTGCATGGACTGCTGGTAACATCTCTGGAGGTCTAGGGATGTGAAGGGATTGATGGTAATATCCATGGTGGTCTAGTGTAGGGAATGCATTGCTGGTAACATCCCTGGTGGTCTAGTGCACTGAAAGGATTGCTGGTAACATCCCTGGTTGTTTAGTGCACTGAATGGATTGCTGGTAGCATCCCTGGTGGTCTACTGCAGTGAATTAATTGCTGGTAACATCCCTGGTAGTCTAGGGCAGTGCATAGACTGCTGGTAACATCTCTGGAGGTCTAGGGAAGTGAAGGGATTGATGGTAATATCCATGGTGGTCTAGTGTAGTGAATGCATTGCTGGTAATATCCCTGGTGGTCTAGTGCACTGAATGGATTGCTGGTAACATCCCTGGTGGTCTAGTGCACTGAATGGATTGCTGGTAACATCCCTGGTGGTCTAGTGCAGTGAATGGATTGCTGGTAACATCCTTGGTGGTCTAGGGAAGTAAAAGGATTGATGGTAATATACCTGGTGGTCTAGGACAGTGAATGGATTGCTGGTAACATCCCTGGTGGTCTAGTGCAGTGAAGGGATTGATGGTAATATTCCTGGTTGTCTAGGGCAGTGAATGGATTACTGGTAGCATCCCTGGTGGTCTAGGGCAGTTAATGGATTTCCGGTAACATCTCTGGTGGTCTAGGGAAGTGAAGGGATTGATTGTAATATCCCTGGTGGTCTAGTGCAGTGAATGGATTGCTTGTAACATCCCTGGTAGTCTAGTGCAGTGAATGAATTGCTGTTAGCATCCCTGGTGGTCTAGTGCAGTGAATGGATTGCTGGTGACATCCTTGGTGGTCTAGTGCAGTGAATGGATTGCTGGTAACAGGAACAAGCTGCACAGGCTATACGTCTGCTCCTGCCATGTAGCTGTATACACCGAGATAAGCTTTGGGGAGATCAATTCTAATTATAACTCTAAACACATATAGTGGTCCATATATGCTTCATTTATAAAAATGTACAACCAAATTAATATTATAAAGTGATTTCTGTCTGGCCTTACACACTCAGAACTATACTAACAATGTCGTACAAGTTGAAGGTCATAGTTGCCAACAGTCCTGAATTTGCTGGGACTGTCCCGAATTTACAGAGACATTCATGGCAAATTACTGTCTTGGACGTGTCCCGGCAACTGCCACATTCAATTGTATCTGCATCCTCAGTACTCAGATACAATTGAATAGAATGGCAGAGCAGGAAACTATCAGTTTCCTGCTCTGCTTTTCACTCATCCTGGAGCGGAATTCCTGGCCAGAGAGTTGCAGATGCTCTGGCCAGGGTTTCCGCTCCTGGAGGAGCCCCTAACGTCACTGTGGACAGAATGCCCGGCCAGAGTGTTGCCGGGGATTTATAGAAATAAAAAAAAGTTTTCAAAGGTGTACATAGCCTTTAAATATAACTTCCTCTTTCTGTGAAGATCTCTATCCTTGGACATCAACAAAGTAGACAGAGAACTGTTCAGCAACAACAACTACAGATTGCTCCCACCAGCATCTGTCAATTCTCTGAGAGTAAACAGTATAGGAGAGGTTTAACCCCTTAAGGACACGGCCAATTTTAGCCTTGAGGACAGAGCAATTTTTTTTTAAATTCCCTCTTTGCATCCCGACGCTCATAACGCTTTTATTTTTTGTACGACGTAGTTGTATGAGACTTTGTTTTTTGCGGGACGAGTTGTACTTTATGTACGTACCATTTTTTGGTACAAATACATTATCGTTTAATTTCTATAAATTTTTAATTAGATTAAAATGCAGAAAAAAAGCAGTTGCGCAGCAGTTTTAATATTTTTTTTTTTTACACCATACACCGATCATCATAAATAATGTTATACATTTGTTGTACAGGTTGTTACGGTCGTGGCGATACCAAATATGTCTGTATTATTTAATGTTTTGGGACTTATATTTTAAAAAGTTTATTTATTATAAAAAAATGTGTGTTTCTGTGTATTTTATTTACTTTTTATTTATTTATTTACCATTATTTTTTTTTACATTCATTTAACTTTTTTTTTTTAATCCCATAAAGGGATTTATCATTTTTATTTTTATTTTGTAACTGCAATGTACTGGCATAGATCTATATGCCAGTACATTAGCCTGTTACTGATCGTACACAGGCAGTTGTTAGGGCATACCTCAGTATGCCCTAACAACAGGAAATATGTTCAGACAGCCCTGGGGTCCTTCACTGGACCCTGGGCTGTCTGGCCATATGAGTTGTGGGCTTTGATCGCGTCACAGTTATTTTCTGTGACGCGATCAATGTGCAGTCCCCTCTCTTTGAACGCCGCGATCAGCTGTCATCGCGGCGTTCAAAGGGTTAACAGCGGAGAGAAGATGTTTCTCTTCTCTCCGCTGTCAGAGCGGGGCTTTGGCTGTGTATTACAGCCGTTGCCCCGCTCTCGATCACGCGCACAGACGCGCGCAGGTACGGCTGTCACACAGGACGAGTATGCTCGTCCTAATGCGCGAAGTGCTCGCCGCTCAGGACGAGCATACTCGTCCTGTGTCGGCAACCAGTTAATACAGGGAAAGACAACATACCTCTAAAAAATGATGCGCTCCTCTGCAGGCAGAAATTCATGGGAATTTATCCATCCATCTTATGAGAATGGTTTGGGGAAAGCCCTAAAAATAATTTTGTTAAGGCGAATCAGTCAAATATTTATGCTGCCCTGTTTGAGGGCAACATTAAGTAAGTGACAGACACTCTGATTTTCAGTGTGCTGTTATTTATTCATTAATGCTAAGTAGTTATTGAGTATTTAGAACTAATTATTGAGGTGTGCGGCCGGTGCCGCAAGTATAAGTCCAAGTATTTTAATATATTCACGATCCACCTCCCTTCAGCCACTTTATCCCTATTACTGTGAATAGGGAACATGGATATATGCTCCCTATTACTGTGCAGGGGGGGGGGGCATGAATATATGAATATACTTGCACTCATAGCTTAGTGGCACAAGTATAATTTCTAAATACTCAATAACTACTCAACAAAATATCACCTATGACAAAAACTACATGGAAAGCCAGCTAGTAATCATATAACAAGTCATTATTAGTCATAAATACATAATTAAAAAGTACCACATATAAAAAAATATATATTAGATACACATTACCCAATAAAATGGATTCCCCATACTCATATACCCTTATGTATGCCCTTATTTATGTTATTTGGTTTGTTCACCCTATGATATCTATAGTAAAGGTTTTTTTAACCTACCGCATGCATTTATGTGGGTAACCATTACACTAACTGCTATTACACCCTAATGGGCCAGTATAGGGTGTAAGGATCAATGTGTGTGGGGATCCTTTTTATTGGGTAATGTGTGTCTAATATATATTTTTTATATGTGGTACTTTTTAATTATGTATTTATGACTAATAAAGACTTGTTATATGTTTACTAGCTGATTTTCCGTAGTTTTTGTCACATGTGATTTCTATATTTCACATGGAACGGCATATAGGCTGATGTATATAAACTTGTACTTAGCCCTATATCATTTGTTGGTGGTATTAACTAATAAATGACGGCATGCTGAGATCAGAGTGTCTGTCACTTCTTTATTCAGCATAAATATCTGACTGATCCGCTTGAAATAAACTCGTGCATACTGATTTATTATTGCATTTAATGGGAACTGTATCACAATATATGCAGTGAGCTCCCTCTAGTGGAAGTTGCAGACAAGCAGAATTTTATCATTTACAGGGGTTTTCCCATCTCAGAAAGTGAAAGAAAGTTTCTCACTGTAGAGCGGTGCTTCGGCCACCGGCTTTGCAGGGAACTGCAATACAGTTTCTTTCAAGTGAACGGGGCTATTTTGCAGTTCCTTGCACAGTGTAAGGGTCGGAGTACTGGAAAAAAATGTAAAGGGTTTGCAGACCTTCATTCTCAGGATTGGAGGGGGTCCCGGCAGTCGGATCCACATAAATAATAAAGTGATGGCATATCCTAGTGATATGCCATTACTTTTTCATATGGAAAACCCCTTTAACAGGATGGTTATGTGAAGGGAAGCAGGAGATTTAAAGCTATCAGAAAAATGCCAGTCCAACCCACTACAAGAGTATGTTCACATAGAGTTTTTTGCAGGCAGAATATTCCTTCAGGAATTATGAGGCAGATTTTGACCTGCCTGCACTCTCTTTGCCGCGTTTTTCACTGCGTTTTTCGGCCAGAGCCATTAAGTGCCACGGGCAAAAAACACAGCAAAAAAGACTATCTCTGCCTCCCATTGATGTCAGTGGGAGGTCAGAGACGGAAATGCCTGAAGAAAGAGCGTCGCTTTTTTTTTTCTTCCCATGAGCGTTTTTTTCCCGCCTCCTTCTCCCATTGAAATCGCAATTTCGGATGGTTTTTGGCGCGGTCTCCGATGCGGCTTCCACGTCAAAAACAATGCCAGAACACTCTGCGTGAACTAGGCCTAAGAATTCTGTACCAATTTAGATCAAATAAAATTAAATAATACAAACAATTTCCTGCCCTTGACCACTGTTATGAACCCCTTAACCATTTAAACCATATAATAATAAACAAAATAATAATATTATTATTATATAATATTACATGTAAACAACTACACCACCCTCGATCTCAAGGAATATTAGATATTAACCCATACAGATCCTAGACCACCATGGCTATCAATACTAATCTCTTCATAATCCTAGACCAGGGGTGGGCAAACTTTTTGACTCGCGGGCCACAATGGGTTCTAAAATTTGACAGAGGGGCCGGGCCAGGAGCATTTGGAGGGAGTGTTTGGGCCGGATATACTAAAGCATTAAATGTAGTGTGTGCAAACCTCATAGCACAGTAAGAACACTACAACCCAATTTATTAACTGTCTTTCAAATGTGAAAAATAGCCCTTATCAGTTAATAAATTTGTCTCAAGGAATATGCAAGATATGGCATTTACATACTATTTCGCAGATACTGGGAGGAGGAAATGTAAATAGATTAAAATAACATACGCACTGTGATTTATCAAGAAAAAGTTCTGTTGACTCTGTAAATTAGCTGCCAACCTCTGAGCAGTAGCCGCCCGTTCTTGTGTTGACTGCTTGCTAGCATAGTTTGCATGCTTCGTGGCAAAGTGACGGCTGATATTGTACTCTTTGAAAACCGAAGGGCTTAACGGTGACGTGAAACGAAGTGAAAATTAAAGTGAAATAAAGAGAAATACGCGCCACATTAACCCCTTAATGACCGGGCCATTTTGCACGTTAATGACCAAGGATTATTTTTTGTTTTTCCACGGTCGCATTCCAAGAGTCGTAACTCTTTTTTTATTACGTCGACATAGCCGTATAAGGGCTTGTTTTTTCCGGGACGAGTTGTATTTTGTAATTGTACCATTTTTAGATGCTTATAACATATTGATTAACTTTTATTAACTTTATTTTAGGAGAGAATTGAAAATAAGCAGCTATTCCAGCATTAATTTTCACGTTATAAATTTACGCCGTTTACTATGCAGCGTAAATAACATGTTAACTTTATTCTATGGGTCGGCACGATTACAGGGATACCAAATGTGTAAAGGTTTTATATGTTTTTTCTACGTTTGCACAATAAAAACCCTTTTAGAAAAAAATTACTTGTTTTTGCATCGCCGCATTCCAAGAGCCGTAATTTTTTTATTTTTCCGTCGATGTGGCCGTACGTGGGATTGATTTTTGCGGGACAATGTGTAGTTTTCATTAGTACTATTTTGGGGTACATAGGACTTATAGATTAACTTTTATTTTATTTTTTATGGGGGGAATGGGAGAAAAGAGAGAATTTTGCCGTTGTTTTTTTGCGTTTTCTTTGGACGCCGTTCATCCGGCGGTTTAATTAATGTGTTCATTTTATTGGTCAAGTTGTTACGATCGCGGGGATACCATATATGTGTATGTGTGATTTGTTTTGACCGTTTTATTAAATAAAACCACTTTTTGGGGCAAAAAAGTAGTTTTATTTGACTTTGACTGTAATTTTTTTTATTTTTTTTTTCACAAACTTTATTTAACGGTTTTACTTTTTTTTTTTTAGTCCCACCAGGGGACTTCACTATGCGATATGCCGATCGCATATATAATGCTTTGGTATACTTCGTATACCAAAGCATTATTGCCTGTCAGTGTAAAACTGACAGGCAACCTGTTAGGTCATGCCTCTGGCATCGCCTAACAGGCAGATGCTGAAGACAGACCTGGGGGTCTTTGTTAGACCCCCGGCTGTCATGGAAACCCGACGGCGACCCGCGATTTGTTTGCGGGGGCGCCGATCGGGAGACAGAGGGAGTTCCCCCCTCTGTCAAACACATTAAATGCCGCTGTCACTGTTGACAGCGGCATTTAATGGGTTAAACTGCCGGAATCGGCGCGTGCTTCGATTCCGGCAGTTGCAGCAGGAGCCAGGCTGTGTATAACAGCCGTGCTCCTGCCGCTGATCGCGTGGGTAAACTGTCAGTACCCGCGCGATCACAGGACGGATATATCCGTCCTCCTGCGCGAACTAGCAGCTGCTGAGGACGGATATATCTTGGACAAGTTCGGCGGGCCGGATTAAAAAGCCTAACGGGCCGTATGTGGCCCGCGGGCCGTAGTTTGCCCATGTCTGTCCTAGACCATCAAAAATGCTCAGTATTAACTGCCTAGCCACTCCAGGCCTCCAGGAATATTACAGGAATACTATCACTAACGCCTAAATCGCCTGATGTAAAAATGTGTGATGTAGTAGATGTAGAGAGTAGGTAAAGTTAGCGTAATCCGGGGTGGAGGGGGCAGTAGGGGAATTTTGCCATGTCTATCATAAGCACCAACGCAAAGAAATCCCCCTTTAAAAATCCCGTTTGCTTCATATACTTTTGTTGATGAAGTGTATATATACATTTATGTCTGTAATCTCCTCTGAACACGTGCCATGCATACAGAATATACAGAACACCTACTTTACTTTTATCTCCAAGCAGCTTCAGCAGTTCCTTTCTGAATTCATCTACTTCTGCAGCGGTGATATTGTAAATCATTTTATTTTTCACCTACAGGAAGGAATAGATGCTTCAAATTTGTTGTTGCCGTTGTTGGAGAAGACTAATGTTTGCAAGCGGCCCCGGCAATAAATGGGTTAATAGATGGTTGTCCTGTTATTCAGAAAATAATTGCTTCGGGTGCAAATTTTGTTCTGATGGTGTATGTTTAAATAGAGAAAGTATGTAAATCAGAACAGCTCTGCTCTATCTATAATTCACGAGATAATGCAAGAAAGCTTTTCACAAAAGCTTTTTCTGAGCAGCAGAAAAATCCAGCAAGTATTCTAAAAAGAGAGGACAAAAAATCCACTTACTGCCTACCATCAATTCTTAATTTTAGTACCAGGAAAAAAAAATAGATGGAAAGTAAGATTGATTGGAGAGAACAAAAAAAAAAAGAGAGAAAAATAGAATGAGTTTTCTTCATTTCATATTTCACCGCAGAATTACATATTTCTAAATTGCCATTTATAAGCCGGGAATTGATTTTATTTTCTCACAGGACAAAGTGAAAAGTGGGAGAAATTGGATGCATTTTCTTTTGCATCAATAGAAATATCTTACTTGCCTTTCAGAAATCAACAACACAGATACTATTGGTACAATTAGATTGTACGCTCTTCAGAATCAAATTGTGTCATTACAGTAATGTACACTTCAGCTGCCACTTGAGCTTCACTTTGTTTCAGGGGAGCAATGACTGTATGTGTGTCAAAATCCAAAGTGCCATAGCAGTTACATATGTGAAATGTGTATTTAAGTAGTTACGGACCTTTTAACCTTAAGAAATGTAAACTGTGTAGGTAAGAAATTGCACTGAATAATTTTGTGATTATGTGTTAAAATATCACTTATGTTTAAATCAATTTGTTCTATGGTGGCGTATTTTGCTGAATAAACGATAGATACTGTATTGATTTCTTGCATAATAGACTTTTTTTGTCACAAAAATGGTAATGGAAGATTCGAAGACTCCAAGCCTCATGCACACGAACGTGCTTTTGCGGCCGCAATTCCCCCGAATATCCACGGGAGAATTGCGGCCCCATTCTTTCCTATGGGGCCATGCATACAACCGTGGTTTCCATAGTCTGTGCATGGCCAGGGAGACCGGACCGCAGAAAAAACGGGCAAGTCTTATTACGGCCGTGTTCTGCAGTCCAGGCCCATAGCAAATAATGGCCGTGGCCATGTGACACTCCGCCCCCGGCCGACCCGAAAATCACGGCCGTGCACATGGCTACGGTCGTGTGCATGAGGCCTAAGCATGGACCAGGTTATCTATTGTAATGAAACCTCCTCATTGTTAGGGCTTGTTCAGACGAACGTGATATACGTCCGTGCAACGCGTGTGATTTTCACGCACCTCGCACGGACCTATATTAGTCTATGGGGCCGTGCAGACAGTCCGTGATTTTTACGCAGCGTGTGTCCGCTGCGTAAAACTCACGACATGTCCAATATTTTTGCGTTTTTCGCGCATCACGCACCCATTGAAGTCAATGGGTGCGTGAAAATCACCAGCACCACACGGAAGCACTTCCGATGGACGTGCGTGATTCGCGCAACAGCAGTAAAAAGTATGAATAAAAAGAGAAAAGCACCACGTGCTTTTCTGTTTACAAACATACAAACAGAGTGTCATAATGATGGCGGCTGCGCGAAAACCACGCAGCCGCGCACCATATGATCATGAGACACGGAGCTGTTAAGTGCCTTTTGCGCACGCAAAATGCTACGTTTTTTGCATGCGCAAAACGCACACGCTCGTGTGAATCCGGCCTTAAAGTGCATGTTCAGACCATGTCTTTTATTCTAACTAGATCCATCATTTTATGCTGATTCATTTCTTAATATATATTTGTTGTGGTCTATACAGAGATTCAAATCCCCTGAATAGAAATAGAATTGTTATAAAATTCTGTCTGCCTGTAGTCATCACTAGGGGGAGCTTAGGGGCTAACTGTTTATTTATTGAACTACATGGTAAAATAGTATACAGTGAGCTCCTAAGCTCCCTCTAGTGGTATCTGCAGATATCTGTAATTTGTATTATTTAAGTTTTTACCTCTGGGTCTATGCAGAGGATTTGGTGATCTGTATAAAAAAAAAAATAATGAAGCTCTCATTTTGAAGATATATAAACAAATTAGCACAAAATATTGGAACTAAAAACGACACGACATTAAAAGGTGAAGATTCACTTTAGATTTATCTGTCACCAGGACATGTAATCTTTAGATAATGACATCTATATGATATTATATCAAACGCTGGTCTAATGGGCACAATCGTATCTAGTAAATGACCCCCTGATGTCATTATGGAGGCCAAGAAACCCCTTTAAGAATTCTTAGAAACAGGAAGAGTCTTCTCCTGGACCTTATAAATATCTGAAAGTTCCCTGATCTATAGAGTAATGGGCCAGGGCTCACTCTGTATGACTTCTTGTTTGCTAATTCAGTTAGCTGATGAAATTACATCCAATAGTTCAGCATTAAAGGTTATTAAACAGATATAAGGGGTATTTTCATCTCAGACATTTATAGCATATCCACAGGATATGTAATTAATGTCTGATAAGTGCTTGGCCTACATCTGGGACCTGCACCTATCTGGTGAATTGGGATCCCCTGTCCCCTGTTGCGCCTTTCCTGCCGGCCGCCACATCCACGCAGAGAATGAATGAAGAGGTAGCCATGCACATCTTCTAGGGGAGTTGTGGAAACAGCATAGCAAGCTTCTTTTGGACGACTATTCGGAGGAGGACAAGGCAAGTTGAAATGCATTCATATTAGCTAAACTCACTTCCTGTTAATCTATCAATTGTTTCATGTTTGATATGACCAGAAGCCAAGTGGATACTACTGACAACAACAATAGAGAGAAAGAAGTGATCAATGGATTCCAGATTAGGATTTTGATTATGACCTTTGCTTTGCTAATCGTCAATGCAATGCCGGGTGTGTTGTGAGTTGTAGGACATGTTATCAGCTGCTTTGCAGGTGTCATACATAATTCATAGAGACTGTTTGCTTGGTGATGATCTCTTTGCATTTTTTTCCGTGGCTTGGGTGCTGAGAACTGCGTCACCAGAGCCGATGAATAGAGTTTAATGCAACCAATTCTCATAGCAAATTTCTCATAGGATCTATTTAAGGGGTAAGCCCAAGAAGCTCAACAAACATGGATCTTCACTATAAAGCATACATGGAACAGAGGAACCTCTACTGTACAACTGTGTGTATTATATATACTAGTCTAGGCTCATGAAAATTGTCACATTTCCCTTCTTGTTTAAAATGAAACCATAATTTGTGACTTTTGCAGCATCAATGAGAGTAGTTCAGAGGCCTGACTGTGAATGGAACTTTTCTCTCTCCCCTCTTCCAGCAGGAAGTCCCAGCATGATCAACGGCTCAATTCTATCTGTTGTAAACAAACTTGTGTTTCTGCAGGTAAAGAAGCTTTCTAAAAACTTGTCATCACAACCCGCTATTTATTCATATCAGTCACTGTTGTTATGGATGCTCACAATTTAATTTCCCTATCTCAGACACACAAACACTAGGGTTGCTTTACACGTAAGTGTGTTTTTGGAGTGTGAGACAAAACTGGAACACCCAGACAGAGGTGTAGCTAGGGGTTTAGCACATGGGGGAGGGGGAAACATATCTGAGTGAGCCCCCCCCCCAACGCATGTTTAGAACTGAAGAGGCGCATCCTGATTATAGTAATCTTCTCTGTTTCCTGACCTCAGCTACTTTGACTTTATTAGCTAAGTGTCTCTTTGTATTGCTTTGGGGACTGTACTATCTGTTTTAACCCAGGATAGTTTTCACTCTGTTTTCCTTCACTCCTTTGGCACTGCTCTCGCATGATAGTTCTTACACCGGTATCCTCACTTGTGAAGATCTCCACACATATATACATGTTGACCTCATTCTTGAGTTTTGAATTTTGATAAAGGTTGTTCGCTATGGACAACACCTCCGTTGAACTAATTTTAATTGATGAAACCCATAATGTATTGTATGGAAAACTCAAAGCGGACTATGGCGGCGTCTAGTTCTTGAGCTACAGGTTGCCCACCTTGACTTTAATACTAAATGACCCCTCATTTTTTGTTTGCACCTTGTCCTTGTTTAGGATTTAAAACAATGGGGCAAATGTTAGACATGGAAATGGATTGCTCTGGGTATTACAGGGTGTATAACAATGTTACAATATGTGTTCATTATTTAAATGAATTAAAAAGGTCTATACGCGACAAGCCGCGGGAAGGCCTACGTGTTCACCTATCATGCAACTGAAGACAACAGAGATATTGTTAACAGACAAAACACACATGCGAAACCTGAATAAAAGACGATCATTTTCATGGAACTTATAACAATGGCAGTGAGAAGAGTGTAAAGGTCATTTACTAACAGAAAATTGCAGAGTAGTAGCAGATAAGTGTTGTGTCTTCTTCTCTTGTGACATGCATACATTTTTGCATACTTTTAAATGCTTTACACACATTTGTGTTGGTTTATGCACCAAGATGGTGGAGATGGCAAAAAGAACAAAATTTTACTGAGAATGGAAAGTGGATTTCTTTAGAAGGGTCCTGCTTTGTAGACCTTGAAGGGGGGAAATATTCACAAAATTGGTAAAGTTTTGGAAATATGGACTTTCATAGAGACATTTTTTGAATGTACCTCGGGCATAACTTAGGTCCACCCCAGTTCTTTAACTTACAGGGTTGCCTGCTTTTGACAATCTCTTTTTGTTAGAAGGGGCACCTAATGATAACCATATCACAAGATGTCCAAATTCTAGGAGCCTTGGTGGTCAGCTGTAATATGTGGGGGAAATTGGCAACAAGTATTTAGTTTCCCTCCAGCGCCACCACTAGTGAAATAAAGTATTACACGGTCCCCATTGAAATCAAGGAGCTGTTTGTGTACTACAAGGACATGTCGGGTTCTTCAGAAAGAGCTTTGTAACTGCTCTCCACTGTGGCTAAAAGATTAAAGTCCTGAATGGGGGGGGGGGGGGGGGGGATTTCTAAACCAGACAACCCCCTTAACTCAAAATTGGGGTTTTCACAGTCACTGTAACAGCCAATTTCCAGCTGCAGTACGAATACGAAGAGCAATGCGTATACAAAGTACATGTAAAGAATATCAACAGACTAAATCTGATATACATTATATACATACTGATAAAACTGAAGACGTAATAAACAGTAAAGCATACGAATAGGTCTCATATATAAGAGACAAAAAGACCCCTAAAGGAGAATGAAAAGTGCAAGTGCAACAATCAGTAATGAGACATTAAACAATAACAAGAAAACCTAAGCAAGGCAACAGGAGGACCCATCATACCCTACGCGCGTATCGCAGAAATGTTTCGTCCAAGAGAATGCTTCTACCAGAACTGTACCAGGGTCCCCCACCTACCATGTGCCATTTCTAATACTGGTATTTTCTTATCTGGCAGAGAAACCTTTGGGCACACTTAGGCATCAGGATCCAGGCGCAACTGCTACCTCTTCACGCTCTATAGCTACAATCCTGTTCTAATACTTGCCTTTCCTAGACATTGCAATACTGTGATTCTTTGGAAATAAAATAGAAAGTTAAATTTGAGCAGTTGATGAGCAAACACACTATTATTTTTCTCCGAGAAAATATGAATACGTATGATTTCTTTTTTGTTTCAGTACACAGAATGGACTATTTTAGACCCTTTCATTTATATTTATAGTACATTTTCTACTTTCACAATTCTATATTTAGCTTCCATCTAAGCATAGAAATGTCAGCTGTCTGTTTTTACCCAGAACAAGGGCGCTGGCGGTTTTTGTTTAATCAATTTCATTTATCAGAGAGAGACCTTTGATTGTCATTTGAATTTTGTCATTTCTACTATGAACCAGAGAAATACAAAAGACTGGAGTCAGTTCTGTAGAACGAATTCGACAAACACATATTTGTTATACAATTCATGGTTCTAATTAAAATCATAACATATCTATTCAACTTAATGAGCTAATGATGGCCATAACGTGTTTACTGAAATTAGCTTCCCCTTTGCAAAACTTATTTGTGCTAATTCCTATCAGGATGATATTTGTTTTCAGGTTTATTTTTGTTTTAAATGTCCACAAAAAAAAAACCTCTGTTGACTTTGCCCAAGACAAGATAATCAAGTAATCAATGACACTAGCTGGATTATATGGTTTTCATCTTTAACAGTCCTTTTAAGAATTTAGAGGGTTTTCCAGGAATACGTATAGATGGTCTATCTTTCAATGTCTATCCATTCACTTTGTTCTGTTGACCATGGGGGTGCCAGGGACATTAATATTGATTCCTAGAAAACCCCTTGAATGTGTCATGCACCAAAACAGTGTCTCAGTGGTTAGTACTGTTGACTTAGAGCATTGGGGTTCTGGGTTCTAATATGATCAAGGGCAATATTTTTTTGTGTTTGTGTTAGTTTCCTCTAAGTGCAGTGGCATAGCTAGCGGGGTGGATGGGGGGGGGGGGGGGTTGGTCCCCGGGCCACTAAACTGGTGGGGCTCGCCGCTCCCACCATAACCACCGCTCCCACTATCCCCGCCATGACCACCACCGCTCCCGCCATGACCGCCGCGGCCACGCCAAAATACTCTTCTATCTAGCAGACGTGCCGCGCACCCCTGACGCTGCCACCAGAGAGGAGCAGAAGAACAGAAGAAGCGTGTGTGTGAGGAAAGGGTGATTAAGCAGCCCTCCCCAATAAATGGATGGTGATGATGGGGGTTATATATTCTTTAAATTACTTTCAGAGAGATCTACAACACTTTCTAATGCAAACTCTTCTGTCATAGAAAAGATTAAGCTTTATTAAGAATGAATAATGTAGCAGCATATACAGCACTCTTACTCATTCAGAATGATGACCACTATAATTAGGATGCGCCTCTTCAGTTCTAAACATGCGTTGGGGGGGCTCACTCAGATATGTTTCCCCCTCCACATGTGCTAAACCCCTAGCTACACCTCTGTCTGGGTGTTCCAGTTTTGTCTCACACTCCAAAAACACACATGTGTAAATCAACCCTAGTGTTTATGTGTCTGAGATAGGGAAATTAAATTGTGAGCATCAATAACAACAGGGACTGATATGAATAAATGGCGGGTTGTGATGACAAGTTTTTAGAAAGCTTCTTTACCTGCAGAGACACAAGTTTGTTTACAACAGATAGAATTAAGCCGTTGATCATGCTGGGACTTCCTGCTGGAAGAGGGGAGAGAGAAAAGTTCCATTCATAGTCAGGCCTCTGATCTACTCTCATTGCTGCTGCAAAGGTCACAAATTGTGACAATTTTCATGAGCCTAGACTAGTATATATAATACACACACACACACACACACACACACACACACACACACACACACACACACACACACACACACACACACACACACACACACACACAAAGCATTTCTGGGCTGTTTGGAGCATTCTTGACCGTGGCATGAGTGGGACTGAAATATTTAGCGATTTGGGATTCAAATATTGGAAGAGATGATTGAACCACATAATGAATGGATAGCATTGCTTGTTCAATATCCTATGATGACATCTATTGAACAGAGATATGAGGTGGGAGTAACTGTGTTACTATGTCAAAGGATTTTTTTATAGTACTGTATGTGCTAAAACAATACAGAACACAATCTGAGTATACAGTATATTTCCATCAAATCTAATCATAGTTATGCCAAAGTTTGCTTTTGAAGAAAATCTGTCACAGTGAAAGATCTCTACATTAAGATATATATCAGGTGCCCTAGTAATACTAACCTATTTCAGTTTGAGACCGTAATGTACTGCGCCCTGTATGTAAAATAACACAAATGCCTCTTGCCTGATTAGCCAAAAGGGATCCCCTGGCCAGCAGCACAATGCCTTGAAGGGAGCCTGTCATGTCAAACTTGCTTTTCAATCTATGGGCATTATGTTATAGAGCAGGGGGAGCTAATCATATTGATAAATAGTTTTGTGCAAAAAAAAAATCAGCATAACCTATGATTTACTATTTTAATCCCTGCTCATTGTAATCTTAAATGGACACTAACTTTTCAAACTTATGCTAATATAATAGTATACATACATAAAATATATTAACTTTATCATTTACTCACTGTTAAAATGTACTTATTTTATACATTCAAATTCTGTGTAAAATTACTACTACTAGGTGTCTCCCTTCCTGTAATCTGCTGTTCACCCCCTGTTGTCAAGCAAAATACATCCCTTATTAAAGAGCAGATGAGGTGGACTACAGGAAGTGGGGGTATGTCTCTTCACTGTTTACCCATAGAGGTCTATGGGGAGGGGAGGGAGAGCAGAGAGACATAGACACACTGCACATAGAAGTTTATGGAGAGGGGAGGGGGAGCAGGAAGAGGGAGCAGAGTAAGAGACAGAGGCACACTGCCTATAGAAGTTTATGGAGTTTATGGAGAGGAGGAAGCAGGGAGATAAAGACACAGACATGCTGCCCTTAGAAGTCTGTGGAGAGGGGAGGAGGGACCAGTATGATGGTGCAGGGAGAGAGACATAGACACTGTCCATAGAAGTCTATAGAGAGGGGAGGGGGAGCAGGAGGAGAGGGCAGGGAGAAAGACTCAGATGCTACCCATATAAGTCTATGGAGAGGGGAGGGGGAGCAGGAGGAGTGAGCAGGAGGAGTGAGCAGGAGCAGAGAGAGACACACACACACACACACACACACACACACACACACACACACACACACACGTGTGTTGCAGCTGCTGGTTAGAGTTTTACCTCCCACCAGTGCTTGATTCTCAGCTACACTACTCATTACTGCTGTATAATGCCCTCCATGCTGCTGCTTCAATATATATATATATATATATATATATATATATATATATATATATATATTAGATAGAGATAGGAGAGCAGGATTCTACTGACTCCTACTCAGTGGTTGGAAATTGTTTCTCTATTAACACCCATATAGGAAGTGCTGTCAATAAATGGTTGAGACCACCCACTGGACTCTTTAGTTTACAATGAGGAGGGATTTAAAGGATAAATGACAGGTTATTTTGAATCTTTTTGCACAAAACGATATATCAATCTACTCAGCTCCTCCTGCTTTGTAACAAACTGCCTGCAGAAAGGACAGCATGTGACAGATTCCCTTTAAGAAGTAAGATACTATGGAGCTCGTCAGGTAATTCCTCTTAGCGCATTTTCCCCGACTGGGAAGTCAGGGGACTAATCATTAGATGCTCTTGCCACTATTAGTTTAAAGGGGTTGTCTATTTTTAGAAAAAAAATCTGCTTTTTCTCCAGAAACAGCACCACCATGGGCTGTGTCTGATATTGCATCTCAGCCCAATTTAAGTGAATGTTATATAATGTTAATAATATGTCTTAGGTGACCTAATTTAAAGAAGTCTGTTTCCATGACAGATTATCTTTAAGAAAATAAACCAATATATAAAGATAAAATCTATCTAGTGTTAAAGTCAAGAGTTTACTTATAAAGTACCTTTTTTTTTTTCCATCTAACAGCATAAACTACATTCAATTTGCAGGGTACTCCGAATATAAGTAAACACGGCAGAGCATCATTCTTTGTCCTTCTGACTTTGTTTGAATGATGTGTTGTTCTTGTACTCATAGAAGTTACAATAATAAAAGCATCTCTCCATTATTAAAACCTTTTAAGGCAGCATGGAGCATAAATAAAGGGTTTACATTGTAAAAACAGATCTCAATGCGCTTTTTTGTTCTCCATTTTTTTCTTACTTTCTTTCATAGGTACTGGAAAATAACAGGTTGGCGAGTCTTAGTTTCTGAAGAGAATAGTGGGTAAAATTTGCATGGTAATTATAACAAGCTTATCATTATATACTGAATATATTCATTAGTCCTCTACTTTCCTTTTTTAAAAATTCCCTACAGTCTCAGTTGATCTGAGTAATGTCTGTAAATGCTAAATGAGCTGGACATGCCCAATTAAATTACATCATCGCAATCTTTTCATGGCGTCTTGAAATGGATAAAACTGGGAAATGTATGGTTCATCATCACATAGAGCAATTTATTGTGACATTTATTATACATGTTGCAAAGTACTTGTAAGAGTGCGGAGGGGGGAGAATTCCCAACTCTTATAAGGGACTTTGGTGCATGTTTTGTATATTTGTATATACGCCGGAATAGGGTTCGATATTTATGCACTGTGCCTTTAAGTGCTATGAGTTTTCTGCTATTTTCATTACCTAAGTGGCGTCCCACAAGAGAAATGGCCTGTCTGGTACGTAATATTTATATTGTTTTTTTTTTGGTTTATGACAAGTGGGGAGGATAAGGTTGGCTGGTTGTCTGAATTATGGATAAACGGCCTGTACGCCATCTTGGTTAATGTCCTGCTCCAGCGTTACAACGCCAGGACGTCACAGTGTGATTACACCACTTCCTGAAGCTAGGACAACGCCTCTTTTATGAAACTGTTGTTGTTTCCGCCAACAGTGTTCTTAAAGTTTGCCGATTGCCACGTAGTATCCTTCAGATACAAAGGAGACCCTGTGCTAGGAGTTATTAGTGGTCATTCACCTACTGTGTGGCATCCATCAGAGGTATACATTAAACGTATACCTCCGGGAACACCCAACATGGTAGGCTTAGATACAGGGCCCATGTGTGATACTGTATTCTGGCCCCTGTATCTAAGCCTACCACATGTAGACAGTGTGAAAAGTACTCCTTTGTGGGGCGCTCTGGTGCAAGATTCTTATATTATCCACGATAGGCATTAGAACATTTTTTGATTTATTCATATACATACATAAAAAATAATGGTGCTACGCATTTCAACCCCGAACTGAGGTCTTCGACAGGCATGTCAAATGGTAGGCTTAGATACAGGGCTCATTTGTGATCATGTCTACTAGGCCTTTTATCTCTGCCTACCTCTTGGTAGGCATAGATACAAGGCCCAGCAGACAGTATCACAACATGCGTGATACTGTCTGCTAGGTCCTGTATCTAAGCCTACCACATGGTAGGCTTAAATGCAGGGCCCCAGCAGCCAGAAGTCTTAAGGTATGTTCACACACAAAATCCAAAACGTCTGAAAATACAGAGCTGTTTTCAAGGGAAAAGAGCTCCTGATTTTCAGATGTTTTTTAATCATACTCGCGCTTTTCGCTACGTTTTTTTACGGCCGTTTTTGGAGCTGTTTTTCTATAGAGTCTATGGAAAAACGGCTCCAAAAACGGCTGAAGAAGTGACATGCACTTATTTTTCGCGTCCATTTTCTTGCGCGCCAGTTTTTTTTAAAAACGGCCCTTGCTTCCGATTTTTTTTTACGGCCCGAAAAACGGCAGAAAATAAGCCGGGTAAACATACCCTTATACTTACCCTCCTCCTCGGAACCGTGCACAGCGCAGGTCGAGACTTCAATCAGCGTTACGACGTTGTGCACAGCGCATGTAGTGTCGTGACGTCATGACCCTAAAGACGTTCAGACCAGGGCTGCGCCCGGAGCGAGGAGGGTAAGTATACTGTCACTATAGTAACGGGCACGTGTAGTCTATTACATAGGCTACAATTACTATAATAACTAAATATGTGTCGTGTGGGGGGTGTGGGCCGCATTGGCTTTGGGGCCCGGTCGCAATTGCGACCACTGTGGCCCCTATAGCTACGCCACTGGTCGGAGCCTCCTTGTGTGTACAGTGTCATTTGAGTTGCGGTCAGTTGGTGATGTGCCTGAGACTCCCCGTGTGTGTTTGCAGTGTCGTGTCAGTTGTGGCTGGCGGGTGACAGCCAGGAGCCTCTCCATTAGAGACAATGGTGTAGCGCAGCCAGTACAGCCAGTTGCGGCCTAGTGGGCCTGAATTAACCAGACATCCCCTTCATCATGAAGGAGTGCCCTTAACTCTGACCGAAGAAAGAGTGAGCCAAACATCAACCGCCAGCCTGAACTGCCACCTGCAAGAAGTGAGAAGTGTTAATTTGCTTGCTGTGGCCAGGTGTGCTGTTAAGACTGGCATAATAAATTTTTTGTCGTCACAAGCTTCTGGGATCTATTCCATCTTTTCCGCGACAAACCTGCAAGGGCCATGCACCATTTTGGAGCCCCAACTTTACATACGTACCAATGTAGGGCAGGTTTGGGCATGTTAAAAATATGTATACACAAGCAGTTTATTAATAAAACTAAAGCTAATTAAAGTATGACTAATACCATGATTCAAATATATAACAAATATCTGATTGGACCCCCATTATGATGTTGAGTCCTGCCACCTTGTACAGAAGGCCTGGTTTTTGTTTCTCCTTCCATGTCCTTTGCATGACCCTTGGCCTTATTTCCCCTACCCCTCCTTGCTCGCAATGTAGACTAGTAGGAGGGGGAGTCCTGCAAAAGATCTTGCCACCCAGTAGAAAAGGAGATGAGAACAACTAGGGCCGGTCCCTCTCTCTCCAAACGCCCAATAGCAGCCACATGGTCTGCCTCTATTATGTACACTATTGATTCATACATATGTCTACAAGTTCATATGTGCCGAGCCTCCATTACTATCTGGACTATTAAAGGTACTTAGATAGATAGCGATGGACCCCGCTGGTCAACCCAAGACCATGATGACGTCACAAGCCATGCAGGCAGACCTGCGAGACCTTCGGTGTCACGAAGGGTCTGTGGACCCACTGGGCCGTACCGCCTTGGCGGTAAGGCAGCTGGCCAACAGGGCGCAGTTGAAAGTCTATAGTTTGTATAGGTACCTGTGGCAGCTCAGACAGCAGCAGGGCAGGCTCGGCTAGAACTAGGCAGAAGGTAGACATCAGGCGAGGTGAAGCAGGTTAGACGTGGAAAACAGCACGACACGACTTTGGCACAGCACAGTGCTCGACCAGGATGGTATGGAATGCAAGGAACAGGAACAGGAACAGGAACTGGAACAGGTACAGGAAACAGGAAACACAATAGGAGGCCATCACATAGACAAACTAGGAAACATCAAAAACGCTCAGGCATAGAAGCAGGGTGCTGGACCCCTCTTATAGTCCAGGGTACTCACGGGTCAAAGTTCATCAATGGGATCTGGCTGAGGTGAGTGGAAGCGATCGCTGGCGTCTACTGAAGAGGAGTCTGGGGCCAGTGCTTGCCGACTCGTGGCTGTGGCTGTCAGGACGGGACTGGAGCTGACAGCCCGCAGCCACGGACATTACATTCGGTCACGACAAGACCAACTCCTCCTGCCAGTGAACTCCATTGCACAGCGACTAGATGCGCAAGCTGCAGCCATCACGGCACCTGCTCCTGTTCCTGTTCCTACTACTACACCTCCTGTCAGTATCGGTACCGACTCCCGATTCTCGCTGCCACTACCTCCTCAATACGACGGAGACGCGAGTACCTGCAGGGGATTTGTGAACCAGTGCCAGATCCACTTTAGTCTACATGCCAGAGCATTCTCTACCGATGGCGCAAGGATAACTTTCATCATCTCCCTCCTCACTGGCAAGGCCCTAGCATGGGCGAATCCTATCTGGGAACGACAGGGACCAGAGACCCGTGACTTCCAGTGTTTCCTATGGACTTGTCGCATGGTATTTGAGGAATCTGGACGAGTTTTGTCAGCAGCTAAATCTCTGCTGACCCTTCGCCAGGGGGACATCTCCATGGGCGAGCACGCCATTCAGTTCTGCACACTAGCGGCAGAGCTGTCCTGGAACAACGAGGTCTTGGTGGTTAAATTCTGGCAGGGACGGACTGTCATCGAAGATTAAAGATGAACTTGCCGCTCGTGATCTGCCACCTACCCTGGATGACCTCATTCTGCTTGCTCCCAGGATTGACATGAGGATCTGGGAGCGATCCCAAGAGGTTCGTCGGGAGAGAAAATTTCCCAGGCTTGCACCTACTTTCCAGCAATCCCTGTCGTCCTCACCAGTTGTTCCACCAGAGAAGCCTATTTAAGTGGATCGGCTTAAATTGTCAGCCCAGGAGAAACAACGCAGATGCACGTTGGGATTTTGTCTGTATTGCGGCCTCGGAGGCCATGTTGTGCGTTTGTGCCCTCAGAAGCCAAAAAACTCCAGTGCCTAGGATTGGTTGGAGTGACAACCCTAGGCGCTGAACAAAAGATTCTGTTCAAAACTGTCTATCCCTGTGACATTAGTATGCTGCAAGAAGACGCACCGGGTCTCTGGCTATCTGGACTACAGGTCCGCGGCAAACTTTATCCAAAAAGACCTAGTGGATCATCTACAGTTGCCCACAGTTCCTCTGGAGACGTCTTTGGCTGTTGCCTCAGTGAATGGACTGCCTCTGCCCGATCTGATTGTATCTGAGACCAAGCCGCTGAAGCTCCAAGTTGGAGCCCTTCATTCGGCACTAATTTAGTTTCTTGTTTTGCCCTAAGCCGTCCTGTTCTGCTGGGTCTGCCTTGCTTCGACTACATGCCCCAGTCCTGGATTGGAATTCCAGAGAGGTTCTCCTGGGGCTCCAAATGTCTCAATCACTGTCTATTGCAGACCCATTCTGTCCAGCCTCCTCTGCCTCAGTTATTGGCAGGATTACCCCCTCATTTTGCTCAGTTTGCGGATGTTTTCAGCAAGAGGGAGGCTGATACGCTGCCCCCGCACCTTATGACTGCCCCTTGAACTGGTTCCAAATGCGTCCCTTACCCGTGGATGGGTATACCCTCTCTCCTTGCCAGAGACTCAGTCCATGTCGGCCTATATCAAGGAGAATCTGGAGAGGGGTTTCATACAAAAATCCTCCTCCCTGGCAGGGTTCTTCTTTGTCAAGAGAAAAGACGGATCTCTTCGGCCTTGCATCGACTACCGTAGTCTCAATCAAATCACGGTCAAGAACAAATATCCGCTGCCACTAATTTCCGAACTATTTGACAGCATACGAGGAGCCAAGATTTTTTCTAAACTAGACCTGTGTGGGGTTTATAACTTGATCCGGATTCGCCACGGTGATGAATGGAAGACGGCATTCAACACTCGAGACGGGTACTATGAATATCTGGTAATGACCTTCAGTGTAACGCTCCCGCGATCTTCCAAGAATTCGTCAATGATATCTTCCAAGATCTCCTCTATGTCTGTGTTGTGGTCTATCTCGATGATATTTTGATTTTCTCTCCAGATCCAACGACGCATCGGAGGAAGTTTTGTTGCAATTAAGGGAGAACCGTTTGTATGCCAAGCTGGAGAAATGCGTGTTTGAGAAGAACTCTCTTCCCTTCCTGGGCTACATCATCTCGGATCACGGCCTCAAGATGGATTCTGAGAAAGTAAAGTCCATTCTAGAATGGCCACGTCCTCAAGGCCTGAGGTCCATACAGCGTTTTTTGGGATTTGCCAACTTCTACCGGCAGTTCCTCCCAAACTTCTCTTCACTGACGGCTCCCATCTCTACTCTCACCAAGAAAAGTATGAATGCCAAGGTGTAGACCCCAGAGGCAGAATCTGCATTCAATAGCCTTAAGAGGGCCTTCCCGTCAGCCTCAACCCTCCATCATCCTGACGTGTCTTGACAGTTTTCGTTGGAGGTGGATAGCTCCTCATTTGGTGCAGGTGCACTTCTGTTCCAGAGAGGTTCCAAAGGGAAGGCAGTGGTCTGTGGTTATTACTCTAGACTTTTTTCTCCCACAGAACGAAATTACTCTATTGGGGATCGGGAATTACTGGCCATCAAATTGGCTCTGGAGGAGTGGAGACATCTACTAGAGGGTGCAGCTCATCTCATCCTGATATATACCAACCACAAGAACCTCACCTACCTCCAGTCGGCCCAGCGGCTGTACACCCGTCCGGCCAGATGGTCGCTGTTCTTCTCCCGGTTCCAGTTTGTGCTTCTATACCGGCCCGTGGACAAAAATTTAAGGGCCGATGCCCTGTCCAGGTCATTTGAAACAGAGGACACCGTGGAGCCTCTTCATTGACCTATCCTGTATCATTTCTGCTAATCCTCTGCAAGTTAGTGACATCCTCCGGGGAGGACTTTTGTGCGGTTGGTAGACAGGAGTAGAATCCTTTGCTGGGGGCACAGCTCCAAACTGGCTTGGCACGCGGGTGCTCGTAAAACCCGAGATCTGATTACCCGTAATTTCTGGTGGCCCACGCTGCCCAAAGATATTGTAGACTTTGTCTCGTCCTGCACTGTGTGTGCTTCCAACAAAGTTGCTCACTCCAAGCCTGCCTGTCTGCTCCAACCTTTGCCTGTGTCCAATGCTCCCTGGCAGCATATATAAATGGACTTTGTCACTGACCTTCCTTCCTCTGCAGGATGCAATACGGTCTGGGTGGTGGGGGATCGGTTCTCGAAGATGGCTCATTTTTTCCCGCTGGCCGGCCTACCTTCTGCTCCTCTACTGGCGAATCGCTTCATCCAGCACATCTTCTATTTGCATGGCTTGCCTGTTCATATCGTGTCTGATCGGGGGGTTTAGTTCACCTCGAAATTCTGGAGAGCCCTCTGTAAAATCCTAGATGTGAAGTTGGACTTTTTTTCAGCCTACCATCCCCAGTCCAACGGTCAAGTCGAGAGGATTAACCAAATCATGGAGATTATCTCCGTCACTTCATCTCCAGGCAGCATAATGACTGGGTACAGCTTCTTCCATGGGCCGAGTTCTCGTACAACACCCACACAAGTGAGTCCACTGCTACTACACTGTTCTTAATTTTCTACAGCCAACATCCACGAATTCCTGTTCCAGCTAAATCCCAGGTACCCGCAGCTGACTCTGCATTTAGAGATTTTCTACAGGTCTGGCAGCAAACCCGGTCCTCTATTCTGCAGGCAGTCGATTGCATGAAGCGAAAAGCAGATGCTAAGAGAAGATAGCCACCTCTGCATCTTCCAGGTACCAAAGTCTGGCTACCCTCAAGGAATATCCGGCTGAGGGTGCCGTCATACAAGTTTGCTCCCAGGTTCCTCGGACCCTTTGAGATCCTACAGCAAATCAACCCTGTCTCTTACAAGCTTCGGCTGCCTCCTACCCTCAAGATCCCCAACTCCTTTCATGTGTCCCTCCTGAAGCCTGTGGTCCTGAACCGCTACACGAAAACGGCTAGCCACATTTGTAGCGGCAGTTCACAGTATTCCAGCCTTCTCCCATTCACTTCAATGATAGAAGGCTGTAATACTGTGAACTTCCAGTACAAATGTGTTGGCGATTCACAGTACGAGCAGATAAGGAATGAAAGGGAAGCAAGGCGCCACAGCCGCTTCAAAACAGCTGATCGGCGGGGGTGCCAGGTGTCGGAACGCCATCGATCAGATATTGATGGCCTATCCTGAGGATAGACCATCAATTTCTTAGGACTGGACAACACCTTTAAGTAAAGTGGTCAATGAGAGCTATCAGAGTGGGTAATGGGGGTCAATGTGGGTAATGGCTGCTTAGTCTAGTTCCATTGGGCAGCACCAGACATTTGTCATCTAGAGTAATGGCAGAAAGAACTTTTTGTGAGGTTGCAATTCCATTAATATCTCGTTTAATGGAATTAAATATGGAATTAGGAATAAGAAAATAGAATTAAAAAAATGAGTCACATTAGAAGCATATATATTTTACATGGCTCATACCGCCACTTTACGTGCACACTTATTACTGTGCTGTTTTAGGCACTGTACATTAAGGTTACCAGAGAAGGAAGGTATACACTCAATGGCCATTAGTATCGAAAGCTAAGCACATTCATGTTTAAAAGCACTGCTCTATAATGGACTGGAAGTAAAAGAAGCACTCATGTCCTGTACTTTATTTCAGTTTAATTAGGAATGTGGTTTACCTTAGTGCATCACAATCGGCTTTTGTTCTGTGTTTTTATCTCCGAAATGAAAGAGAACATAGATTATTTAATATAATGCACAATGTAGTCAAAAACATTTACCCCCTCCCCCACACTGGTCTCAAGAATTTCACGTACTATAAATTACTGCTTAAAAATTGGTTTCGATTTATTGCCCAGGTTTAAAGTCCTGGAAAGTAAAGAATTCTGGAAGATATTTGTTTTTTTTCTTGGATTGTATTTAATTTTCAATGATTGGCTAAATAATCCCAGTGAGCTGGAGATAATTATTGATTATGTATGCAGTAAGAGCCATGTAAGAAGTAAAGTGTAGGTAAGTTTAGGTGAGCTTCATCTGTCTAAGGCTGTGTTCACACGGAGTCTTTTGCATGAGGAAAATTCCTCCTGCAAAAACTGCTCCAAACAGTGGTTTGACAAAAACTCGTCAAAACACTCGTCGAGGCGTTTTTTCCCTCTTTCTCACTGATTGAAATGGGGTTTTGGAGGCGGAAACCGCCTCAAGATGGGTCATGACACTTCTTTTTACTGCAACGCGTTTTTTTTACTCGCGGTAAAAAAACTCGTCCAACTCCCATTGAAATCAATGGGAGGCATTTTCGGGCGGTTTTTGACGAGTTTTTCGGAGCGGTTTCCGCTCCAAAAAACTCTGTGTGAACAGGGCCTTAGTGGTTCATGATTTATTGGTTGGTCCAGGTAATAGTGCTCTTAGATTAAATACGTATTAAGTATTGCCTGCTGTTCCTGCGATGCTAAAAACCAAATCAAGTTCTTTGGACAACATTTTGAAGGACAACATTTTGAAAACTGAATTTGTCTCTGGAAATCTCTGATAGGGCAATTTTATCAGATTGGTGGGCCCAGTACAAAAATGTCAAGGGTGCGTTCTCCTTTTCTGATCCTTTTTTCAACCTCCAGCATTTGAACATGGAAAAGATGCTCTCCCACCCACAAACCACAGATGCCCCCATGTGCCTGCCACAAAGGCGACTTTAAGCGTGCCAGCCACAGATGGGATAAGTGTGCTTGCCACAGATGCCCCTCAAAATTCTTACCTCCTGGGCTGGACAGGACTTCTACACTGAATCTGATAACATGGGGGCCTGGAGCAACTGCATAGTTTGTCCTATGGTTAAATTGTCCCTGCTAAAAGTTGGAGTAAAGGGGTTGTCGGCCACGGACAATCCCTACTTGTTAGAAGGGCCCCCTTAATAATAAGCTGATCACAAAGTGTCCCCTACTGGGACCCCCAGCGATCAGTTGTAATCTGTGGGAAAGCCTGTCAGTAAGTGTTCAATTTCCCTGCAGTGCCACCACAGGAGAAGCTATGCATTACAGAGTGTCTATTCATATCAATAAATGTCCATGTAATGCAGGACCAGACAGTTTCTCCAGAGCGAAAGACGCTCTTTGTAATTGCTCTACACTCTAAACAAGAAATGAGGATCCTGAACAGAGGACCCCATATATTAACTTATACGTTAATATGGTATATGAAACTGGGTTTTGTATAGGCAACAATTTTAAATTCACAAAATGTTTTTATATCTTCTTGAACTTAAAACTTACATTTATGATGCAAAAAATGCATCTTCAAAAGTCTCCTCAAGGAATAGTGGAAAAGGTTCTGAGTACCATTTGGTGGAACCAAATACAGTAGTTTATTTCCTAACCCCACAAACATTATGGGGTATTATAAAATTTTCAGCCTATGTGGATTTTCAGCACTGTCTCAAGTTTTAACATACTACCTCCTTGCAAAGCACCATGTTCTCAAATGTGTGGACCACAAAAAGGGTATTTAGGAGCTTACAAGATGTTTTTTTAATTGCCTCAACATTATATTTTTTCCATTTCTTCCCAGTATGGATATACAATATTAAGAGTAGACTTATGCTTTAACTGGTTCCCGACCGCTGGCTGTGTTTTTACGGCCAGCGGTCAGGGTCCTTAAAACCCGCTCCATGTACTTTTTACAGCTCGGGTTTTAACTTGCTGCCCGAGCGATCGGGAAGCTGAATGTCGGGTCTCCGGCTGTCAGTGACTGCCGGGGACCCCGAGGAGAGGATAGAAGCAGCTTTCGCTGCTTCTGTCTTCTCTGATGACTTGTACACAGCGCTCAACGAGCGCTATGTATAGGAATAGAGGCAGCGGCCACACCGCTGTCTCTATTGCTCCCGGTGTTCATGTGACTGGTCACATGATCGCCGGGTGCCGTTAGTGACAGACTGCTGCTGGGTCTAACTAGACCCAGCACAGCCTTATTAGTGATAATCGCCACTATGAGAGGGCTGATTTCCCCTGTAACCGGGGCTGCTGTGCAGCTCCAGTTACAGTGGAAAAGCATGGTGTAAAAGAAAGAAAAAATATATATAAAGTTCCCCCATTTTGAGGGACAGACCATAGTAATAAAAAAATAAAAGTAAAGTGCAAAAAATAAAAATAAAAATACACATAAAATACCCACCCCAAAAAAACGTTCCCCTCCCGCCAATCATTGTCGTAACGCTAGCCCAGACCCAATTACCCTAATATAGACATATACTATATGAAAATTTATGGTGGACAATGACGATCACAAATAAAAAATCTATTTTAGGGTAAAACTATGTTATTACCAAAATAAAATAGCTGAAACGTAAAAAAGCTTATTTTTTTACTATTATTTTCAAACTTTAAGAATAAAAATTCGAATATAGCAAAAAGATTGTGTTTAAAAATGATAAAAAAAGATACCTGCATTGTCTACGGAAAAAACATTGAAAAAATCACAACGTTAGCCCAACAAATAAAAAAGTTATAGCCATTTAACTAACACATGCTAAAAAGGGCTAAACGGTGTATGGTCCTGAAGGCTCAAAATAGCCCGGTCCTGAACTGGTTAAAGTAAAACTTCACCAAAAGTGAACATATGGGTTTGTATCTGGCCCACCAAGCTGCAGATCTGGCCAGCATTCGGACTCTTATTTCTAGAAAGAATACTCTTCTGGTGATATGTGATTTTCCATCTAGAATATAATTTTCAGTTTTAGGTGAAATTATTCTTCAAATAATCTCTTATGAAAGATCAATAGTCTGCAATCTGATCCTTGTTTCTAGATATACTTTGCCAATTATGAAAATGCTTGCTCAAGGAAAGAATATATGACTAAATCGATAAAGGAAAAACACAACAATAAGATAAACATCTTGCAAGACTTATTTGTTTTCTGTAATTGTGAAGCATACGCTTGAGGTTTTTTTTAGCATGGTATGTTGCGTTTTAAAAAAACTTCTTTATGTATGCAAAAGTTTTTGGCTTGCACAGCCCTTTTCAGCTTACCTGAAGTTCAAGCACATCTAATTGTTCTCATCTTTTTAAAATTGATAATACAGTTAGGTCCAGAATTATTTGGACAGTGACACAATCTTCGTGATTCGGGCCCTGCATCCCACCACATTGGATTGGAAATGAAACAACTGAGATGCAATTGAAGTGTAGACTTTCAGGTTTAATTCAAGGGGTTGAACAAAAATATCCTGTGAAACATTTAAGATTTGCAACCATTTTTCTACGCAGTCTCCTCATTTCAGGGGCTCACAAGTAATTGGACAAATTAACATTACCATAAATAAAATGTTGTTTTTTTTATATTTGTAGAGACTCCTTTGCAGGCAATGACTGACTGAAGTCTGGAACCCATGGACATCACCAAACGCTGGGTTTCCTCCTTTGTGATGCTTTGCCAGGCCTTTACTGCAGCGTCTTCAGTTGTTGCTTGTTTGTGGGTCTTTCTGCCTTAAGTTTTGTCTTAAGAAAGTGAAATGCAGCTCGATCGGGTTGAGATCTGGTGATCGACTTGGCCATTGCAGAATATTCCACTTCTTTGCCTTAAAAAACTCCTGGGTTGCTTTCACAGTATGTTTTGGTTCATTGTCCCTCTGTACTGTGAAGCGACATCCAATCAACCTTGCTGTATTTGGTTGAATCTGAGCAGAAAGTAAATCCCTGAACACTTCAGAATTCATCCGGCTGCTTCTCTCTTCAGTCACATCATCAATAAACACTAGTGACCCAGTGCCTTTGGCAGCCATGCATGCCCATGCCATCACACTGCCTCCACCATGTTTTACAGAGGCTGTGGTCTGCTTTGGATCATGAGCTGTTCCCAGCCTTCTCCATACTTTCTTCCTCCCATCATTCTGGTCCAGGTTGATCTTAGTTTCATGCTGTTCCAGAACTGGGCTGGTTTCTTTACATGTTGTTTGGCAAAGTCTAGTCTGGCCTTTCTATTTTTGGGGCTGATTAATGGTTTGCACCTTGTGGTGAACCTTCTCTGTATTTGCTCTCATGAAGTCTTCTCATTATGGTAGACTTAGATACTGATACACCTACTTCCAGGAGAGTGTTCTTCACTTGGGTAGATATTGTGAAGGGGTTTCTCCTCACCATGGAAAGGAATCTGCGATCATCCACCACTGTTGTTTTCCGTGGACGTCCAGGCCTTTTGGAGTTCACGAGATAACCAGTGCACACTTTTTTTTCAAGAATGTACCAAACTGTTGATTTGGCCACTCCTAACATTTGAGCTATCTCTCTGATGGATTTCTTCATTTTTTTCAGCCTAACGATGGTCTGTTTCGCTTGCATTGGGAGCTTCTACAACCTCATGTTGTGGGTTCGCAGCAACAGCTTCTAAATGCAAATGCCACACCTGGAATCAACCCCAGACCCTTTACCTGCTTAATTGATGATGAATTAATGAGGGAATAGCTCATGCACCCATTAAATAGCTTTTGAGATAATTGTCCAATTACCTTTGGTCCCTTGAAAAAGAGGCAGCTACAATCTGACTTTTGAAGCTAAAATTGAGCTGGAATGGTTTGCGGAGGCCATGCCGAATTTGCAGAGACACTGAGGGGCCAAAACACTGGAAACCCCCCACAAGTGACCCAATTTGGGAGACTACACTCCTCAAGAAAATTATGCAGGGGTATAGTGAACATTTTGACCCCACAGGTTTTTTTGCCGAAATAATTGGAAGTAGGCCATGAAAATGAGAATCTAATTTTTTTCCAATAAATTGTAGGTTTAACTAATTTTTTTTTCATTTCCACAAGAACCAATGGAGAAAAATCACCACAAAGTTTGTAAAGCAATTTCTCCCGAGTATGACAATACCCCATATGGGGTCATAAACTGCTGTTTGGACACACGGTAGGGCTCAGAAGGGAAGGATCACCATTTTGCTTTTGGAATGGTTTCTGGGCTCCATGTCGCATTTGCTGAGCCCCTGTAGTACTATTACAGTGGAAACACCCCAAAAGTGACTCCATTTGGGAAACTCCTCCCCTTGAGGAATCATCCAGGGGGAATAGTGAGAATTTTAACCCCAAAGGTTTTTTGCTGAATTATTTAGAATTATGCAGAGAAAATGAAAAAAAATATTTCTCTTCAATAAGATGTTGTTTTAGATCAACATTTTTCATTTTCACAAGGAATAAAGATAAAAAGCACCCCAACATTTGTAAAGCAATGTCTCCCAAGTACAGTAACATCCCATATGTGGTTATAAACAGCTGTTTACATATATGGGAGGGTTCAGAAGAAAAGGAGCGGTATTTGAATTTTGGAGTGTTGATTTTGCTGAAATGGTTTGTCGGACGCCATGTTGCATTTGCAAAACCACTGATGTACCAAAAAAAAGTGACTCCATTTTAGAAACTACACCCCTAAAGGCATTTATCAAGGGTTGTAGTGAGCATTTAGACCCCACGGGTATTTTTCAGAAATGAATACGCAGCAGATGATGCAAAGTGGAAATTGCAATTTTTCCACTGATTTGCCATTTCACCACTCAATATGTTGTTCCCAGCTTGTGCCACTGGAGAATCTTACCCCATAAATTGTTAAGCAGGTTCTGCCGACTATAGAAATGCCTTACATGTGGATGTAAACTGGTGTTTGGGCACACCGTAGGGCTTAGAATGGAGGGAGGGCCATTTGGAGCGTGGATTTTGCTCGGTAGTAGTTTTGTGGGGTGTAGGTAAGCTGTGCAGAGTACATCAGGTCATAATAAGAGGGAATAATAATGGGGTAAATAATAAAACTGTCCATACATGTGTGGTACGCTGTGAAGTAATCTGTTATGCACAGGCCAGTGTCACACTTATAAACAGTGTCCTTTCTTTTCTCCAATATGTAACATTCTGCACATTTTGGGGACTTTTCCATCTTGTAGTTTGGGAAATTTTGCTTGGAAAGTGTTGCACTGGTATAACACGGACACCCTCGCTTCCAGCAGATGTGCTATGTCCCTTCCTAGTTCCTAAATACTAAGGCCCTGAAACGGAAGGAATGTTCCCCTCTGGCCTGCATATCGGGTTGTTTTTTCATCACTGCATTACTAGTGCCATAACTTTTTTATTTTTAGGTTAATGGAGTAGTGTGCGGGCTTGTTTTTTGCGAGTCAAGCTGTAGATTTTATTGGTACCATTTTGGAACACATATGACTTTTTGACGTTCTGTCAGAGCTTTGCGTCGGAACGGAGCCCTGACTGACACAAATGAAAACCAGCGGTTTCCGTTTCCATCACCATTGATTTCAATGGTGACGGATCCGATGCAAATGGTTTCCGCTTGTCTCCGTTGTGCAGGGGTTCCGTCGTTTTGACGGAATCAATAGCATAGTCGACTACGGTATTCATTCCGTCAAAATGACGGAACGCGTGCACAACGGAGACAAACGGAAACCATTTACACCAAATCCGTCATCATTAAAATCAATGGTGATGGAAACGGAAACCTCTGGTGGAAAATTTTGACGGAACGTCGGAACGGAGCCCTGACGCAGATGTGAACGCAGCTTTATATAGTTAATTTCATGTATTGCATCTTTTGCACAAGATAATCACTTCTTTTAAAAATATCCATGTTTTTTCTGTGTCGCCATATTCAAAGACGCTCTTTTATTTTTGCATGGACAAAGCTGTGTCTGGGACTTTTTTTTGCGGGATGGGCTGTCGTCTTTATTGGTACTATTTTGGGGTAAATGTGCCTTTGATCACTTTTTATTGCTTTTTTTAGAAGATGTGACCTAAAAACAATGATTATGACGTTTTTTTAATGGTGTTCACCGTGTGGGATAAATTACATAATAGTTTTATAATTTGGGTTGTTACGTGGCGATACCAATTATGTATAGTTTTTTTTTAATTCCTTAAAAAAATCCAATGATAAAAGACTTATTATGTGAAAAAAGGCAATTTTCCGTTTTTTAATTTGAAACTTTTATATTTTGTTGCAACATTTTTATTAAGTTTTTTAAACTTTTTTTTGGTCCCACTAGGGGACTTGAAGTCCTGCACTTCTGATCCCTATTCTGATAAACTGCACTACATAGGTAGTGCAGTGTATTATAGCTGCCAGTTATACACTAACAGCAAGCCTATGGGCAGGGCCGGCTCCAGGTTTATGTGGGTCCTTGGGCGGCACAGAGTTAATAGGCCCCTTTGCGGGGGAACTCACGGCGGCAGTAAAATGGCAGAAAATGTCACTTTGTGCCCCCATAAAGACGTTAGGCCCTGTTTATGCCCCCATATAGAAGTTAGGCCCCCCAGTTTGTACCCTCATAAATTTAGTGCCCTCTGTATATAGTGCCACACAGCCTTCCTCCCAGGTAGTGCCACACAGCCCCCCCTCCCATGTAGTGCCACACAGCCCCCCTCCCGGGTAGTGCCACACAGCCCCTCCTTCCAGGTAGCACCAAACATCCCCCCAGGTAGAGTGACACTGCCCCCTCCCCGGTAGTGCCACACAGCCCCATTCCCTGTTAGTGCCACAGAGCCACACCACTGGTAATGCCACACAGCCCCCCTCCCTGGTTGTGCCACACAGCTACCCTCCCTGGTAGTGCCACACAGCCCCCTTCCCTATAGGTATCGCCTCTAGGAGTGGAATCCCCAGCCAGAGCATTGCCGACACTCTGGCTGGGGATTCCGCTTCAGGGGAAGCCCTTGACGTCACTCTTCATATATGGACAGTGTTCCCAAGGGTAACCCCAGAGCCAGTGGCGTAACTACCGCTATAGCAGCCGTAGCGGCTGCTACGGGGCCCGCGGCATGAGGGGCCCCGTGTCGCTCGCCGGCATGGGCCCCCACCATGGCCGGAGGCTCCGCTAGCTGCCGCTACGGCTGCTACAGGGTGACGCCAGTGAACACTACGGCAGAGCAGGGAGGTATCTCCCCGCTCTGCCATTAAACAAAAGACATGTATCCCCTATCCACAGGATAGGGGATACATGTGTGATCTCTGGCATTGATAGGGAGAACGGGGGACCGAAAGTCCCCTGAAGTTCTCCATCACAAACCTCGGACTTCCGGGGTTTGTGTCGGCAGCTCCGTAGAAATGAATGGAGCGCCGGTCGCGCTTGTGCGCATGCGTGACCAGCGCTCTTTTCATTTTTATTGAGCTGCGCAGACTCCGGAAGTCCGAGGTTAGTTATGGAGAACTTCAGGGGACTTTCGGTCCCCTGTTCTCCTTATCGCTGCCAGCGATCACACATGTATCCCCTATCCTGTGGATAGGGGATACATGTCTTTTGTAGGTCACACTGTAGGTCGCATTTTTTTTGGGAGGGGGGACGCTGTATGGCGTTCCCTACAGGGGGGGCTGTATGTCGTTCCCTACAGGGGGGCTGTATGGCGTTCCCTACAGGGGGGGCTGTATGGCGTTCCCTACAGGGGGGGCTTTATGGCGTTCCCTACAGGGGGGGGCTGTATGGCGTTCTCTACAGGGGGTGCTGTATGGCGTTAGCGCCATACAGCCCCCTCTGTAGATAACACCATACAGCCCCCCCTGTAGAGAACGCCATACAGCCCCCCTGTAGATAATGCCATACAGCCCCCTCTGTAGATAACGCCATACAGCCCCCCCTGTAGAGAACGCCATACAGCCCCCCTGTAGATAACGCCATACAGCCCCCTCTGTAGATAACGCCATACAGCCCCCACTGTAGAGAATGCTATACAGCCCCCCCCTGTAGGGAACGCCATACAGCCCCCCTGTAGAGAATGCCATACAGCCCCCCTGTAGATAACGCCATACAGCCCCCTGTAGATAACGCCATACAGCCCCCACTGTAGATATCGCCATACAGCCCCCACTGTAGATAACGCCATACAGCCCCCACTGTAGAGAACGCCATACAGCCCCCTCTGTAGATAACACCATACAGCCCCCCCTGTAGAGAACGCCATACAGCCCCCCTGTAGATAATGCCATACAGCCCCCTCTGTAGATAACGCCATACAGCCCCCCCTGTAGAGAACGCCATACAGCCCCCCTGTAGATAACGCCATACAGCCCCCTCTGTAGATAACGCCATACAGCCCCCACTGTAGAGAATGCTATACAGCCCCCCCCTGTAGGGAACGCCATACAGCCCCCCTGTAGAGAATGCCATACAGCCCCCCTGTAGATAACGCCATACAGCCCCCTGTAGATAACGCCATACAGCCCCCACTGTAGATATCGCCATACAGCCCCCACTGTAGATAACGCCATACAGCCCCCACTGTAGAGAACGCCATACAGCCCCCTCTGTAGATAACGCCATACAGCCCCCTCTGTAGATAACACCATACACCCCCTCTGTAGATAACGCCATACATCCCCCCTGTAGATAGCGCCATACATCCCCCTGTACAGAACGCCATACAGCCCCCCCTGTAGAGAACGCCATACAGCCCCCCTGTAGATAATGCCATACAGCCCCCCTGTAGATAACGCCATACAGCCCCTCTGTAGATAACGCCATACAGCCCCTCTGTAGATAACGCCATACATCCCCCACTGTAGAGAACGCCATACAGAGTCCCCCCTGTAGATAACGCCATACAGCCCCCTTTGTAGATAACGCCATACAGCCCCCGCTGTAGATATCTACAAAGGGGGCTGTATGGCGTTATATACAGGGGGGCTGTATGGCGTTATCTACAGGGGGCTGTATGGCGTTATCTACAGGGGGGCTGTATGGCGTTATCTACAGGGGGGGGGGCTGTAAAAAAGGCACTATCTACATGGGGAGTTGTTTGACACCTAGGGGAGGGGGGCCCCAGTCAAAAGTTTGCTATGGGGCCCAGTCTTTCCTAGTTACGCTCCTGCCCAGAGCCATAGTCCCGGGCAGAGCACTACTAGCACTCTGCCTGGGACCAGGGGCGTAGCTAAAGGCTCATGTGCCCTAGTGCAAGAATTCAGCATGGGCCCCCCCTAGCCCTCCCCAACACCCCCAGACCCCTGCGCACACCTATGCCCAACTGCCATGCCCGACAGACCCCATGAATTACCACACAGTATAATGCTTCCCATAGCTGCCCCCACTGTATAATACCCACCACACAGTATAATGACCCCCATAGCTGCCCCATACAGTATAATGCCCCCATAACTGCCCCCCACACAGTATAATGTCCCCGTAGCTAACCACCACAGTATAATGCTCCCCATAGCTGCCCCACTCAGTATAATGCCCCCCCATAGTTGACCACCACCGTATAATGTCCCCATAGCTGCCCCCACTGCATAATGCCCCCCATAGCTGCCCCCACAGTATAATACCCCTATAGCTGCCCCCGCAGTATATTGCCACCTATAGCTGCCACATACAGTATAATGCCCCCATACAGTATAATGCCCCCATAGCTGCCCCATACACTATAATGCTCCATACAGTATAATGCCCTCCATAGCAGCCCCATACAGTATAATGCCCCCCATAGCTGCACCATACACTATAATGCCCCATACAGTATAATGCCCCACATATCTGCCCCATACAGTCTAATGCCTCCATACAGTATAATGCTCCCCATAGCTGCCCCATATAGTATAATGCCCCCATAAGGTATAATTCCCCCCATAGCTGCCCCATATGGTATAATGCCCCATACAGTATAATGCCCTCCTTAGCTGCCACATATAGTATAATGCCCCCCATAGCTGCCCCATACAGTATAATGCCCCCATACAGTATAATGCCCTCCATAGCTGCCCCTTACAGTAAAATGCCCCCATACAGTATAATGCCCCCATACAGTATAATGCCCTCCATAGCTGCCACATACAGAATAATGCCCCACACAGTATAAAGCCCCCATAGCTGCCCCATACATTATAATGCCCCCATACAGTATAATGCCCCCATAGCTGTCCCATACAGTATAATGCCCCAATACAGTATAGTGCCCCCTTAGCTGTCCCATACAGTATAATGCCACCCATATAGTATAATGCCTCCCATACAGTATAATGCCCTCCATAGCTACCCCATACATTATAATGCCCCCATACAGTATAATGCCCCCCATAGCTCTCCCATACAGTATAATGCCCCAATACAGTATACTGCCCCTCTCAGCTGTCCCATGCAGAATAATGCCACCCATATAGTATAATGCCCCCCATACAGTATAATGCCCTCCATAGCTGCCACATACAGTATAATGCCCCACGCAGTATAATGACCCCATAGCTTCCCCATACAGTATAATGCCCCATACAGTATAATGCCTCCCATAGCTGTCCCATACAGCATAATGCCCTCATACAGTATAATGCCCCCTCTGCAGCTACCATATGAGCCCCCCCTCCCATACCCAGTATAATGCCACCATATGTATGTACCTAATAGAAAAATAATAACATAATTACGGTACTTACCTATCCCCGTTCCCACAACGGGTGGGTGAGTGGGTGACTCGGCGCAGACAGGCGCGATTCTATCACTACATCATGCCTGCCTGCGCTGCGCCGCTCGCAGCACAGTGAATACTAGAGCAAGGCTCCAGCATTGAACCCAACAGAATGTGCGTCCAACGGACGCAGATTCAGTTGGAAGCAGGACCCTGCGGGCCCCCCAGGCTTAGGTTGCAACCGTTGCGATCCCTATAGCTATGCCACTGCGACACTGCCCTGCTCCTAACAACATTGTCCATATATGGACAATGATGTCAAGGGCTTTCCCAAAGACGGTGTCCCGGTGCAGAGCCGCTTCGAGCGCTCTGCATGGGACTCCTTCTCTCCTCCTGACATCACTGTCTATATCTGGACAGTGATGTCAGAGGCTTCCCCAGAGATGGAGTCCCGGAGCAGAGTCGCTAGCGTTCTGCCTGGGACTCCTCTCCTTACATCACTGTCCATACATGGACAGTGATGCCGTGACGATGGCACCGCCAGCACCTGGCGGCCGAGTGGGCCCCGGCACTTGCCAGAGTTTGCCGGGTGCTGACGCCGACCCTAATTTTCTGAGATATTAAATTTTGGGTTTTCATTAACTGTTAGCCAAATTCATCAACATTAAAAGAAAACAATGCTGATAATAGCTCACTCTGTGTGTAATGAATCTATAGAATATATGAGTTTGCGTTTTTCAATTGAATTACTGAAATAAATTAACTTTTTGATGATATTCTAATTTATTGAGAAGGACTAGTATAAATATAAAGTGATCTTTTACAAAGAGATATTGAGGTTCATGCGTGGCAACCTTACAGTTTGAAGTCCTAGGTTTTACACGTATATGTATATATATATATATATACAGTATATATATATATATATATATATATATATATATACACACACATATTAATCAGCACCTTATTCTGGACATTTGCTTAGCCAACCCATTGCATTACCACTCTTCATTCATAGGATTTGAAGGGTTTTGTTGATGATTTTTACCATTACTATCTCATTAATGTCTTAATATTCATTAACAGATTCCTCAATGACAGTATTAAACATGGAGAACTATATTCAGTGTTCTCTCCATATAACATATATCCTTAATAAGAGCCTATTTGTGGTTTGTATCACCTGAGAGTGATTTCTTCCCGAATATGGGTTGAGAACAAATGATCTCAGAGTTTCCATCTGCATTTGGATAAATTAGAAAATTATTTTATTGTCTGTAGATGTACTGAACAGCTGCTACAATTTCTGCAAACTAATTCCTGTCCTTTCATTTAGCAGATTGATTGCTTTCCAAAACCCAGGCAAAAAATAACATAAAAAATAGAGAGCATGTAAACGATGCATAACCCATTCACTTCCGAAGGCATCAAACACTGATACAGGAATTACATTGTAAGTTTACTGTTATTGTTTGGGAAGAATTATGGAAAAGAGGTTTGTCGTCATCATTAAAAAGTTTGTACGATTTTAAGAAGTGAACAGATTTTTTTTTTGGGCATAATAAAAGGGTAACTAAATGTTCAACAAACTTCTTACATGTCATAGTGACATGTCAGAAGTTCTAAACGGTGGGGATCCGAGCACTGGGACACCCACCAATTAATAAAACGAAGCGGCAGAAGCGCTCGTGGGAGCACTGAGCCGCTTAGTTTCTATTCTGTATTTCTTGGAAAGCCAATGTAGCTGTACGGGCCCATACACTTTATATTAAGGCCGTACACTGCTACATTGATTTCTGGAAAAAGCCGAACAAAAACAAAGCGAATCGGGGCTTCTTCCGCTTTGTTTTAGCAATTTGTGTGGGTCTCAGTGCTCGGACCCCCACCGATCAAAACTTCTGTCATGTCACTATGACATGTCAGAAGTTTGTTGAACGTTTAGTTACCCTTTAAATATTATACCATTTTCCAATATACTTTCTGTATTAATTCCTAAGGGTATGTTCACACGTGCACGTTCGTTACGGCTGAAATTACGGAGCTGTTTTCAGGCGAAAACAGCTCCTGAATTTCAGACGTAATGGCATGTGCAGGCGTTTTCGTAGCGTCCATTACGGACATAATTGGAGCTGTTTTTCTATGGAGTCAATGGAAAACGGCTCCAATTACGTCCCAAGAAGTGACATGCACTTCTTTGACGCGGTCATCTTTGTTAAAAATGACCGTCTGCACAATACATCGTAAAACCCATTCAAATGAATGGGCAGATGTTTGCCGACACTTTCAAGCAGTATTTTCGCCCATAATTCCAAAACGCCTGAATTACGTCCGTAAATAGTGCGTGTGAACATACCCTCATAGTTTTCAAGATCTCTGCTTGTTATTATTCAGTAGGAACTTTCATTGTTTACTTCCAGTGGATAGAATTATGTCCTGGTCACGTGATGGACACACAGGTGCTGGGATCGTCAGGGTATGTGCACACGACCTCTTTTCAGACGTAATGGATGCGTTTTACGCCTCGAATTACGCCTGAAAAACGCCCCTAATACACCTACAAACATCTGCCCATTGCTTTCAATGGGAATTACGATGTTCTGTTACCACAAGCCTTCATTTTACGCTTCGCTGTCAAAAAACGGAGAGTAAAAAGATACTCCGTAAAAAGAAGTAGCATGTCACTTCTTGAGGCGTTTTTTGGAGCTGATTTTCCATTGAACACTATGAGGGTATGTTCACACGGCAGCGTCCGTAACGGCTGAAATTACGGGGCTATTTTCAGGAGAAAACAGCACCGTAATTTCAGCCGTAATGGCATGTTGAGGCGCTATTTCGCTGCATCCATTACGGACGTAAATTGAGCTGTTTTTCCATGGAGTCAATGGAAAACGGCTCCATTTACGTCTGAAGAAGTGACAGGCACTTCTTTGATGCGGGCGTCTATTTACGCGCCGTCTTTTAACAGCGATGCGTAAATATACGCCTCGTGGGAACAGACCAACGTAAAACCCATTGCTTTCAATGGGCAGATGTTTGTCAACGCTTTCAAGCCGTATTTTCGGGCGTAATGCAGGGCACTTCTTTGCCACGTAATTTGAGCTGTTCTTCATTGAACTCAATGAAGCACAGCTCAAGATTTACGAGCGTCTCAGACGGCTCGCAAAATGCGAGGAGGAGCATTTACGTGTGAAACGAGGCAGCTGTTAACAGTCTGTCTTTTCACACGTAAATGCCTCTCATCGTGTGAACATACCCTTAGCTTCAAAAACGCCTGAAAATCAGTGGCTGTTTTCTCTGAAATCAGCTCCGTATTTTTCAGACGTTTTTTGTTAAGCGTGTGAACATACCCTCACAGTTACAGTATGTGTATCAGAGCTGTGTCTTTTAAGGCTGGGTTCACACAGAGTTTTTTGCAGGCGGAAAATCTGCCTCAAAATTCAGTTTGAAATTTTGAGGCAGATTTTCCTCTGCCTGCACGCCGATTTTCGTGGCGTTTTTCACCTGCGGCCATTGAGTGCTGCGGACATAAAACCCACGAAATACGCTTTCTCTGCCTCCCATTGATGTTAATGGGAGGTCAGAGGCGTAAACGGCCGAAGATAAGGCAGGTCCCTTCTTTCTCCCGCTAGCCGGTTTTACCGCTCCCGGGAGAAAACCGCCCCTGCCTCCCATTGAAATCAATGGGAGGCATTTTCGGACATTTTTTGGCGAGTTTTGCGGAGCGGTTTCCACGTAAAAGAACTCAGTGTGAACATACCCTAACGATCCCAGCACACGTGTGTCCATCACATGACCATGGTTATGAAAATAATATTATTTTGTTGAAACTAAACAGACCCTTTTTAAATTTTACCACTTAGCTAATATGATAATATGAGTTTTGTGAATCACTGGAAAATATTCATAAATAATGGCATAAATTTAGACAGTGTAAAAATAGCAGCTATGTAAAAAATTAAACATTTACCAAATTCAAAATCCTGCCGCAGTATGCTCAGAGATCTAGTGTAAATCAATACGATAACTCCTACAGAGATGTGACTTTTTACACAGGGAAGTGACATTTCTCTCATGTATCTCTCTACCTCACAGATTGCCCCCAACCCTCTTCCAGCTCACAAAATGCTTTCCCCATGACTCATTCTACCCTATACCCTAATCTGCCTGACAGGCTGGCCCGCTGCACCCCTCTCCCCTGCAGACTATACCCCTTTCCTTCCTTCACCACTGAGATTGCCCCAATGCCCTCCTCATTATGCAGAGGCAGGTTTCATGGCCTTATCCAGCGGTTCAGTTCTGTCACTGCAGGGTGTGCTGAAAAAACAAAAGATTATTAAACAAGAATGACCATCTCTTAAATTGTTCTAAACCTTAGAGTAGAACCTGCTCTAAACCTATACACACTGGAGGTCACCCCCAGACGAAGGCATTAGCGCCGAAACGCGCGTTGGGGTGGACCTTGGCTGCATTCCTTCTGTTCATTCATCATGGGTATGTGAGACCCCATCTATTCTGTGTATTTTACTTACCTTATTACGGAATCTCTGCATGTTTGATCCCATTGCATTTATAACGTCATGTGTGTTGTTACGTTTATTGTACAATAGTATTGCTAAATTATTTGTTGACTATAGGGTGTGATTCTATTCAGTCTGCAGTACCTTGCATTCACATATGCAGATAGTTGATCTATTTACTCCAATAGATTATACTTTCAAAGACGTTCACACACTCTTGTCATATTATTTTCAATCAAGGGATGTACATGTGTCTCACTAACCGTCCATATATAGATACATGGTTTGGATATTGCTCCAGTCAAGGATCCGTGTTTTTACTGTGGGTTTATGGATTCTTTTTACATGTCTTCTTATATGTTAATAAAGTATTTTTGTATTTTCATTACTTCTTTGTTTCTCAGCATTTATTTTCTCTTTTGGTCTCACACTGGAGATCCTGTTGAGCAGAAGGTGCATCCATTTTTACAAGTCTGACCCGTCAGAAGAAGCCAAGGCTAGATTTTTCAGGCAATTGTGTTGGCTGAGAGGGCTAAGGGAAAGTAAATACCACATAGCCCAAACAGATCAGGAGGCCTCTCACAACGCCAACATTTTAAAACAAGGGATCTTGTAACCACTTAACTGGTTGCCGACACAGGACGAGAATGCTCGTCCTGAGCGGCGAGTACTTTGCGCATTAGGACGAGCATTATCGTCCTGTGTGACAGCCGTCTGTGTGCGCGATCGAGAGCGGGACAACAGCTGTAATACACAGCCACGGCCCCGCTCTGACAGCAGAGAGGAGAGAAACATCTTCTCTCCGCCGTTAACCCTTTGAACGCCGCGATAAAAGCTGATCGCGGCGTTCAAGGAGGGGGGACTGCACTTTGATTGCGTCACAGGAAATAACTGTGACGCGATCAAAGCCCACAACTCGTATGGCCAGACAGCCCAGGGTCCATTGAAGGTCCCCAGGGCTGTCTGAACATATTTCCTGTTGTTAGGGCATACTGAGGTATGCCCTAACAACTGCCTGCGTACAATCAGTACAGATCTATGCCAGTACATTACAGTTACAAAATCGAAATCAAAATGATAAATCCCTTTATGGGATTTAAAAAAAATTAAATGAATCTAAAAAAAATTAATGATAAATCAATAAATAAATAAATAAAAAGTAAAAAAAAATACACAGAAACACACATTTTTTTAATAATAAATACGTTTTTTAAAATATAAGTCCCAAAACATGAAATAATATAGACATATTTTGTATCGCCACGACCGTAACAACCTGAACAACCCATTTAATTACAATAACAGTAAAGAAACAGTAACAGTAAAAGAAGGTTCTGCCACCTCTCCTGACATGTCTGTTTTAGTAAAACAATTGAACTCCCTATGAAATAACAATTCTGGAGCGTATTTTCTTAGAACTCTGCATAGTTCCCCTCCTCTGTTATTCCTCCTACAAATGTGTAAATAAATTGACAGCTGGGTGTTACTAGTTAGGGGCGTGTTGCTATACGGTCTGACACTGTCCAATCAGTGCTTACATTGCCAGACTGTTTAGGGTCACGCCCCTTTGAGAAGGGTAATGGTAACACCCAGTTATACATTTTTCATTAATTTTGAGGAATAACACAACGGAGAGTTCTAAGAAAATATATGCAGAATTGTTATTTAATGTGGAATATAATAATATATTAAAATAGAGATGTCAGAAGTGACAAGTCCTCTTTTAGTAGTTTGTAGTAAACTCATCAGCTCGCTGTAGTGGTAGGTTTGGGCAGACATAATTTTGGCATTTAACTCTATATCTATGCATGGATTTGGGCTCTGTATTAAACAAATTAGAGCTCCAACCCCTATAAAGAAAATCTAAAGAAATTAATAAGCACATAATTTAGATTGAAGAAAATTATGTTAATGGTGGACACTTTAAAGGGGTTGTCCCACGAAGCGGTGACCACGCATGTGCCCTGCTGCTCCATTCAATGTCTATGGGGCTGACGCTTGACTGTCTCTATAGAGGTTGCAAGGTTAACAATATATGAGCGCAAGTCTTTCCTATTGCTTTAAAAAGTTATTCAAACATGAATTTCAAACTCATTTTTATTCCACTCAAGATATATAAAATGTCTTTCCAGGCCACTTAATTTTAATTTACAACTTATTTGTCTGTAAATGTAAATTTTCTGTTGCCATGTCTACTGTGTGATTATAACACACATTTACCATTTCAATTTATCACAGGTTTGCAACCACTTTTGGAGACATGTCCCATCAGTTTTAAGCAGAGGAATCATAAATCATATTGATATAGTTATGTTGCACATATTTCTCGTATACAAGGCGGATTGTTTCTTTCTTATTGTAACGTCCTGTCATCTCGTTGACTGCTTTCTGGGACAATGCTGCAAAATATGATTCTGTTCCAGTGGTTGCAGATGTAAGGTTTTTGTTTGTCCTTAGAAGTAATGGAAGTCAACCTATTCTCAGTTTATACAAACAGTAGTGTAATTATAGGGGGCCAGAGGTAGCAGTCGCAGCCGGGTCTTTGTGCCTGAGGGGGCTTGAAGTCCCATCTGCCACAAAAGAAGAGACCAATTTTATAAATGGCACATGATAATTGAGGGGCCCTGTTACAGATTTCTCATTGGGGTCCAGGAACTTCAAGTTACGCTTTTGTATGCAAATATTATGTCAAGGAGATGACCTGTATTTCTTATTAAAATTTACCTCTAAACTTGAGGCTACTTACACAGTGGTATAACTTGAAGCTCCTGGGCCCAAATGCAAAATCTGTTACAGGGCCCTCCACCTGGGGTCTACTTATGTGGTAGAGAAGAGACCTTTGGTTGTTCTCAGGTTCCAGGGCCCGGGTGCAATTGCTACTTCTGAACCCACTATAGCTACAACCCTACTAGATGAAATTGTGCACCCAAACTCTGAATTACAACTAAAGAGCATCTACTCCAAAAATGTAGTGTAACATTCTATAGAGCTGTCTCTGAGTTATCTCGTTCCAACAGATCCTGGATCAAAGGTGACAAGAAGTAATGGCAGCCATTAAGCACATATATAGGTTGTCGTCTAGCTATCCACTAACCCTGACTAGTGGTGCATCATCCCAAGAGGTTTAGAGATATAGTATCAGGAAAGATCGAATGGTGCTCACCTGATGACGTTGTGCTGGAAGTACGACGACCTTATGTATGAATCTTCGTATGGAGGTCCACAGCCCAGGAATCTTACGGGGACCCGTAGTGGTTCCGTTTGACAGGATGAATAGAATTCAAGAAAAAGGATAATCCCTCTTATCGGCGCTGTTCCTCTCTGATGGTGTGTTCGTGGCGAGCTTCACCAGTGGGTGAACACTAGCGATATGTCGTAAGCAAACTAAGGTCTGTGACCACAAAGATTAATTATTGACTATTTACTGCAGTGTTTTAAATATGTTAAAATATAAAAACCAAACCCACAGGAAAGGCAAACAAATCAGTGGAACTGCTGATCCCAGGATACACATAAAACCACTATACAAAAACTAGATCTCTCAGAGGACCAACAAGTCTGACCGTACAAAGAAATACTAGACAAAAACAAAGTCACAAATAAAAATCTGGAAAGAGTTAGCACATGCCAGAAACAGTCTAACCAGCACCTGAATAATCCAGGCCTGAGGTATATATAGGGACAAGAAAAGTACTCCACCCTAATCAACCAGACCAAAGGCATTGCCTAGCAACACCTAAACACAAAGATAACAGTACGTAAATTACTGCAGACTGTCTGAATGTCGTCTTATTTCTAAAACTAACAAGTAATCGTATTCAGATTTTCCCCAAGAGAGTAGCACCTTTCATTAGAATGTTAATATTGCATCTCAACTACTATCAAGATCTTGCAGAGGTATAAGTGTTTGAACCATGTCTTACAAGAAGTTACAGTTAGCTGTTTTTCCAGGCCAATTGTTGAGGATCTTGTCTTGCGAAGGCAGCATTAGAACTTTAATAGGTGACTCAGCTTAGCTAGGATACAAGCGCTCTCATAGTGCTCTGTGTGGGTGGCCGTAAAAGTAGAAGCTGTCACAATATTAGCAGGATGGCAAAAGCTTTCAGCTGTAACATTGTGACAAGGCATGGCACACATTGGGGAGGCATTGTGGAACTTACTATGTAAACAGACAGATGGGGATGTTTTGCATTAGCTAGAAGATGAGAGAGTTGCCGATTAACTCACAAAGTGTTTGTGCTAGAAGTTTCTTGCTTGAGTAGAAGTGTTGTCTGCAGAACATCATGTGTAACTAATAAAGTAGATAAGTGACAGCAATTTTTGTTATTCTACAAAGCAGGGAACTGTCTAAAAGTCTAGATTTATTGCTTGAGATAATGTAACTAGAACCTCAAACATATAAATAAAAAGTCAGTTGGACTTACTTTGGTGATGACAAGACAGTACACCGTTTAGCCATAACATTAAAACCACTGACAGGTGAAGTAAATAACATTATCACATTACAATGGCACCTGTCAAGGGGTGGGATATATTAGGCAATATGTGAACAGTCAGTTCTTGAAGCAGGAAAAATGGGCAAGTGTAAGGATCTGAGTGACTTTCACAAGGGTCAAATTATGATGGCTAAGCAACTGGGTCAGAGCACCTGCCAAAATTGGTCCAAGGAAGGACCACCGGTAAACCAGCAACATGATCATGGGTACCCAAAGCTCAGTGATGCGCATGGGGAGCGAATGCTAGACCGTCTGGTCTCATACCACTGAAAAAGTTAATGAAGTCTGGACTTTAGTTTCCGGCTCCGGCATGTGAGGATGCACGCTTAAGAGTGCTTCTACCTCTATCCACATAGGTCTTTGTCAGACCTCACTCCGTATCTGTGGGAAAGCACAAAACCCTCTCCTAACATTTGGGAGACAGCCCGCTGAGTGCATGAACAGATTTGTCTCTGTTACAGGCAAATTCAGAACCCAACTCAAGACTAGCTGTACGGCTTACCCAACCTGGTGGATGGCCCTTTCCCGCCTAGCAATCCCCCTGATCCCACGGAGTTAAGCTCCACACAGAACTCTGTTATAGGGGATCCACCTTGTCTCATTGTCTATAAAAAGCTGGCAATTCAAGTGGCTCACTTGATCTCCCTGGATTTGCAAAAATATAAAAGTTATGGCTGTCAGAAAATGGCGACACTAAAACATGATTTTTTTTAGAAAAGAGAATTTTTATTGTGAGAAAGTAGTAAAATGGAAAAAAACAATATAAATTTGGTGTCGCTTTAATCGTATCGATCCACAGAATGAAGTTAACATGTTGTTTATACTGCACGGTGAAAAAAGAAACAAAACCGTGCTAGAATTGCTGTTTTTTGGTTTCCTCGTCTCCCAAAAAATGGAATAAATAGTGATAAAAAAAAAATCGCATGTACCCCAAAATGGAACCAATAAAAATTACAGCTTGTTCCACAAAAAACAAGCCCTCACACAGCTCCGTCAACAGAAAAATAACACGTTATGACTCTCAAAACGCAATAATTCAAAATTATGCTAAATCACAGGCCACACCAATTTTTGAGGTCCAGTAGTCTTTCACTAATAACCCCACCTCATCATTTGCTAGACACCACAGGTGGATGCAGCGGAAATTAGGAAACTTTAGGGCCTTATAGGGCTAGTGAAGAAGTCAAAGATTAGGCAATACTGGCAAAAAAAACCTGGCTTGTGCATAAAGGATTGGTTCAAAGCTACCGCACCAATCCATGGATTATTCATTTTGTTATTTATTCACCCCATTATTACATCATCCAGGGGCGTAACTAGGAAAGACTGGGCCTCATAGCAAACTTTTGACTGGGGCCCCCTCCGCTGGGTATCACACAACCCCCCCTTGTATATAGTGTCTCCCTGTAGATAACGCCATACAGACCCCCCTGTAGATAACGCCATACAGAGTCCCCCTGTAGATAACGCCATACAGAGTCCCCCTGTAGATAACGCCATACAGAATCCCCCCTGTAGATAACGCCATACAGACCCCCCTGTAGATAACGCCATACAGACCCCCCTGTAGATAACGCCATACAGAGTCCCCCCTGTAGATAACGCCATACAGAGTCCCCCTGTAGATAACGCCATACAGAATCCCCCCTGTAGATAACGCCATACAGAGTCCCCCCTGTAGATAACGCCATACAGCCCCCCTGTAGATAACGCCATACAGATCCTCCCCCTGTAGATAACGCCATACAGCCCCCCCAGTAGATAACACCATACAGAGCCCCCCCTGTAGATAATTCCATACAGAGTTCCCCCTATAGATAACGCCATACAGACCCCCCTGTAGATAACGCCATACAGCCCCCCTGTAGATAACGCCATACAGACCCTCCCCCTGTAGATAACGACATACAGACCCCCCTGTAGATAATGCCATACAGAGTCCCCCTGTAGATAACGCCATACAGTCCCCCAAGTAGATAACACCATACAGAGCCCCCCTGTAGATAATTCCATACAGAGTTCCCCCTATATATAACGCCATACAAACCCCCCCTGTAGATAACACCATACAGACCCCCCCTGTAGATAACGCCATACAGACCCCCCCCCTGTAGATAACACCATACAGAACCCCCCCTGTAGATAACACCATACAAACCCCCCTGTAGATAACGCCACAAACCCCCCCTGTAGATAACACCATACAGACCCCCCTGTAGATAATGACATACAGCCCCCTGTAGATAACGCCATACAGACCCCCCTGTAGATAATGCCATAATAAACCCCCCCGTACATAACGCCATACAGACCCCCTGTAGATAACGCCATACAGACCCCCCTGTAGATAATGCCATATAGCCTCCCCCCCCCAAAAAAATGGCCTATAGTTTGTCCTACAAAAGACATGCATCCCCTAACCACAGGATAGGGGATACATGTGTGATCGCTGGCAGCGATAAGGAGAACGGGGGACCGAAAGTCCCCCCAAATTCTCCATGACTAACCTCGGACTTCCGGAGTCTGCGCAGTTCAATAAAAATGAAAGATGCGCTGGTCACGCATGCGCACAAGCGCGACCAGTGCACAATTGATTTCTATGGAGCTGCAGACAGATCCCGGAAGTCCGAGGTTTGTCATGAAGAACTTCGGGGGACTTTCGGTCCCCCGTTCTCCTTATCGCTGGGCGTCCCAGCAATCACACATGCATCCCCTATCCTGTGGATAGGGGATGCATGTCTTTTGTATGAACAACCCCTTCAGTGGCGTCGCGCTGTAGCAGCCATAGCGGCTGCTAGCAGAGCCTCCGGCCATGGGGGGACCCGTGCCGGCGGGTGGCACGGGCCCCCTCATGCTGCGGGCCCCGTAGCAGCCGCTACGGCTGCTGTAGCGGTAGTTACGCCACTGACATCATACTATTATGCCCTGATGTACTCCGCCCAGCTTACATATACCCTGATGTACTCCTCACAGCTTACATATATCCTGATGTACTCCTCACAGATTACATATACCCTGATGTACTCCTCACACATTACATATACCCTGATGTACTCCTCACTGATTACATATACCCTGATATACTCCTCACAATTTACATATACCCTGATGTACTCCGCACAGATTACATATACCCTGATGTACTCCACCCAGCTTACATATACCCTGATGTACTCCGCACAGTTTACATATACCCTGATGTACTCCTCACAGATTACATATACCCTGATTTACTCCTCACAGCTTACATATGCCCCCACATTATAAGCTGAAATACCAGTAAAACCCCAAACAAAACTACTACCAAGCAAAATCTACGCTCCAAAAACCAAATGGCGGTCCTTCTGAGCCTGATAGCATGCCCAAATAGCAATTTATGACCACATATGGGGTATTACTGTACTCTGGAGAACCCGCTTAACAATTTATGGGGTGTGTGTCTCCAGTGGCACAAGCTGGGCACAACATATTGGTCACAGATTTCAAACGGCAATTTTCAATCTGCAACATCCACTGTACACTAATTTCTGCAAAACACTTGCGGGTTCAAAATTCTCACAATACCTCTAGATAAATTTCTTCAGGGATGTATTTTCCAAAATGGGGTAATTTTTGAGGGCTTTCCACTGTACTGGTACCTTAGCTGAATGCAACATGGTGTCCAAAAACCAATTTCGTAAAATCTCCACTCCAAAAACCAAATTGCACTCCTCCCTTTAGAGCCTTGCTGTGTGTACAAATAGCAGTTTATGACCATAAAGTGAAGGAAATAGGTATTTGATCCCTTGCTGATTTTGTAAGTTTACCCACTGTCAAAGACATGAACAGTCTAGAATTTTTAGGCTAGGTTAATTTTACCAGTGAGAGATAGATTATCTAAAAAGAAAACCTGAAAATCACATAGTAAAAATTATATATATTTATTTGCATTGTGCACAGAGAAATAAGTATTTGATCCGTTTGGCAAACAAGACTTAATACTTGGTGGCAAAACCCTTGTTGGCAAGCACAGCAGTCAGACATTTTTTGTAGTTGATGATGAGGTTTGCACACATGTTAGATGGAATTTTGGCCCACTCCTCTTTGCAGATCATCTGTAAATCATTAAGATTTCGAGGCTGTCGCTTGGCAACTCGGATCTTCAGCTCCCTCCATAAGTTTTCGATGGGATTAAGGCCATGCACTCCATGACCTTAATGTGCTTCTTTTTGAGCCACTCCTTTGTTGCCTTGGCTGTATGTTTCGGGTCATTGTCGTGCTGGAAGACCCAGCCACAAGCCATTTTTAATGTCCTGGTGGATGGAAGGAGGTTGTCACTCAGGATTTGACGGTACATGGCTCCAGCCATTCTCCCATTGATGCGGTGAAGTAGTCCTGTGCCCTTAGCAGAGAAACACCCCCAAAACATAATGTTTCCACCTCCATGCTTGACAGTGGGGACGGTGTTCTTTGGGTCATAGGCAGCATTTCTCTTCCTCCAAACACGGCGAGTTGAGTTAATGCCAAAGAGCTCAATTTTAGTCTCATCTGACCACAGCACCTTCTCCCAATCACTCTCAGAATCATCCAGATGTTCATTTGCAAACTTCAGACGGGCCTGTACATGTGCCTTCTTGAGCAGGGGGACCTTGCGGGCACTGCAGGATTTTAATCCATTACGGCGTAATGTGTTACCAATGGTTTTCTTGGTGACTGTGGGCCCAGCTGCCTTGAGATCATTAACAAGTTCCCCCCCGTGTAGTTTTCGGCTGAGCTCTCACCTTCCTCAGGATCAAGGATACCCCACGAGGTGAGATTTTGCATGGAGCCCCAGATCGATGTCGATTGACAGTCATTTTGTATGTCTTCCATTTTCTTACTATTGCACCAACAGTTGTCTCCTTCTCACCCAGCGTCTTACTTATAGTTTTGTAGCCCATTCCAGCCTTGTGCAGGTCTGTGATCTTGTCCCTGACATCCTTAGAAAGCTCTTTGGTCTTGCCCATGTTGTAGAGGTTAGAGTCAGACTGATTAATTGAGTCTGTGGACAGGAGTCTTTTATACAGGTGACCATTTAAGACAGCTGTCTTTAATGCAGGCACCAAGTTGATTTGGAGCGTGTAACTGGTCTGGAGGAGGCTGAACTCTTAATGGTTTTTTAGGGGATCAAATACTTATTTCTCTGTGCACAATGCAAATAAATATATATAATTTTGACTATGTGATTTTCTGTTTTTTTTTTAAATATAATCTATCTCTCACTGGTAAAATTAACCTAGCCTAAAAATTCTAGACTGTTCATGACTTTGACAGTGGGCAAGCTTACAAAATCAGCAAGGGATCAAATACTTATTTCCTTCACTGTATGTGCGGTATTGCCGTACTCGGGAGAAATTGCTTTACAAATGTTGGTCGGCTTTTTTTCCTTTATCTCTTGTGAAAATTAAAAAATTCTACTTTTTAGTGGAACAAATTTGATATACATTTTTTATGGCCTATTTCCAGTAAATTCTGCAAAAGACCTGTGGGGTCTAAATGCTCACTAAACTACTAGATTGTGTCCAAGCAGCAGTTTATTACCACATATAAGGCATTGCTGTAATCGGGAGAAATTGCTTTTCAAATTTTGGGGTGTTTTTTTTGTCCTTTTTGCCATGTAAAAATTGAACATTTCTACGTTTTATTGGAAAAAATGTAGATTTTCATTTTCACAGCCTCATTCCACTAAATTCAGCAAAAAACCTGTGGGATTAAAATGCTCACTATACCCCTTGATAAATTCCTTGATGGGTGTAGTTTGCCATATGGTGTCTTTTTGGTAGTGTTTCCACTGTTTTGGCCCCACAAGACCTTTCCAAACCTAACATGGTACCCAAAATATATTGTAATAAAAAGAAGGCCCCAAAATCCCCTACGTGATCCTTTGCTTCTGAGGCCGGTGCTTCAGTCCATAAGCACACTAGGGACACATGTGGTATATTTCTAAAAACTGCAGATTCTGGGCAATAAATATTGAGTTGCATTTCTCTGGTAAAACCTTCTGTGTTACAGAAAAAAAAGGATGCAATATGAATTACTGCAACAAAAAAAAAAAAGAAATTTGTAAATGGCACTTTTTCTTTGCTTTAATTCTTGTGAAACACCAATTGTGTCAAGAAACTTTCTTAATGCTGTTTTGAATACTTTGAGGGGTGAAGTTTTTAAAATGGGGTGATTTATGGGGGTTTGTATTGTATGGACCCCTCAAAGCCACTTCATAACTGAACTGGTCCCTAAAAAAATAGCCTTTTGAAATTTTCTTGAATATGTGAGAAATTGCTGCTAAAGTTCTAAGCCTTGTAACGTCCTAGAAAAAGAAAATAACGTGCAAAAAATGATGCAAACATAAAGTAGATATATGGGATATGTGAAATAGTAAGTATTTTGTGTGGTATTACTATCTGTTTTACAATCAGATACATTTTGATTTAGAAAAGCACTAAGTTTTGCAAATTTTCTCAAAATTTTGGTGTTTTTCCACAAATAAATATTGAATTTATTGACCAAATCTTTTCACTAATATAAAGTACAATAATTCATGAGAAAAAATCTCAGAATCGCTTGAATAGGTAAAAGTATTCCAAAGTTATTACCACATAAAGTGACACGTCAGATTTGAAAAAATCGGCATGGTCTTTAAAGAGACAGATTATAAGTGCTCTATCTCCTACATAATCTGATCGGTGCTGTAATGTAGAAAGGCAGTCATAAATGAGCAATGGAGGGAAACTCACTTCAAATTCCTACATAGAGCCATGTATGGTTTTGACATACCCTCGAACCCTAATGCTCCAGATAGGCTGGTGGCTTGCCCAAGGTACATCACCCTCAAAACAGACCTTATTCACTGTTATGGAGATGCCCCTTAGGGTATTTGCACACGATGAGAGGCTTTTACGTCTGAAAAGACAGACTGTTTTCAGGAGAAAACAGCTGCGTCGTTTCAGACGTAAATGCTGCTCCTCGTAATATGCGAGGCGTCTTTGACGCCTGTAATCTTGAGCTGCTCCTCATTGACTTCAATGAAGAACGGCTCAAATTACGTTGCAAAGAAGTGTCCTGCACTTCTTTGCCGAGGCAGTCAATTTACGCATCGTCGTTTGACAGCTGTCAAACGACGACGCGTAAATTACAGGTCGTCTGCACAGTACGAATGGGCAGATGTTTGCTGACGTATTGTAGCCCTATTTTCAGACGTAAAATAGGTCGTGTGAACCCAGCCTTACTGCTCCCAGTCTGGGAAGAAATATTAAAGTTAAGTCCCTGTTCACACAGAGTTTTTTGCAGGCGGAAAAATCTGCCATAAAATTCCGTTAGGCGTTTTTCGGCCGCGGCGCTCAAATGCAAAAACTGCTGCAAAAACCGGTTTCTCTGCCCCTCATTAATGTCAATGGGTGGTCGGAGATGAAACGCCCAAAGAAAAGGCATGTCGCTCCTTAAGAAAACGCTCACGCAAAAAAAAACGCCTCCCATTGAAATCAATGGGAGACGATTTCAGACATTTTTTGGCACTGTTTACGACACAGTTTCCACATCAAAAACAGTGCCAAAATACTCAGTGTGAACTAGCCCTTATAGGGGATACTTGGGAGATATCACTACCCATGGATCCACTGCCCCTTTTATTCCATATATTTCAAGACTCTTCACGCTCTCCGCAATCCCTACACGTGTTTTTGCTGGTAGCTAAACGCAGCATAATGGCTCACTGGCTTACGTCTCAGGTTCCCACACTTGCCGAACTTACAACACAAATGAAAAAATTGATGCATTTGGATAGGATGGAAATTGAACGTACTACAGAAGCTAAAGCCTCCAAGTTCTTCCAGAAATGGAAAACTTTAATTTGCAAACATTTCCAACCACACGAAATTACGGAGTTGATGGCCCCTTTTCATTACACATCATGGTACATGACTAGGGACATTTCTGGTACACTTGGAAAACTGAAACGTTAGAGACTGATAGAGAAGAGGTATTTATTTATATGTGGTCATACCTGTTTAGAAACTAAGATCTAGCTGTTCTTGTAAACTCATTTTGGCAGAGAATTTTCTGTGTTCTTTGGCTTTGGGGGGTGGGAGTCTCGGTTAATTGGTTAAATTGTTATCTGCACTCTTGTACATCATCTGTAATGAGACATTAATTTACAATGTATTTACTGTAAAACGTACAATGTATAACTCTAATGTATACTGTATTTTCTCTTATACCAATCACTCTTTACTGCTTATTGTTTAACTTTGGAAAAATTAAAAAAAATATGTTTAAAAAAAAATAGTTGATGCAGGCTATGATAGAAAGCTGTCAGAACACACAGTTTATCATAGCCTGCTGCATTTGGGGCTGTATACCGGAAGGCTGATCAGAGTGCCCATGCTGACCCCTGTCCACTGCACCTACAATGGGCATGTGAGGATCAGAACCAAACCATGGAGCAATGGAACAAGGCAGCCTAGTCTGATAAATCACAATTTTTTAAGCATTATGTGGACGGCTTGATGCATGTGTGCCGCTTACTTGATAGAAGACATGGCGCCACGTCACCTACCTAAACATTGTTGCACACCAAGTGCACCCCTTCATGGCAGCAGAATTCCTTAGTGGTAGTGGCCTTTTTCAACAGGATAATATACCCTGCCACAGTGCAAATAAAGTTCAGGAAAGGTTTGAAGAACATCACAAATAGTTCAGTGGTCAAGACTGTTCTTCAAACCTGACATGCCTTCCAAATTCCTCAGATCTCAATCTGATCGAGAATCTGTGGGATGTCCTTGAAAAAACAAGTCTGATCGCCGCACCTCACAACTCGCAGGACTTAAAGGATTTTATGCTAACATCTTGGTGGCAGAAAAATCTTCTACCCTTTTGTGTCTACAGCAGCTATGCAGACTTATGTGTTTCCATGGTAAAAGACTACAAACTAACCATGTGTTGACTGATCCTGTAGTCATTCTCGCTTTATTAGCAACAAGTAGGAGACTCATTAAGTGGAGATCTCCGGGGTTTTTTTCTGTCTGCCTCCAAACAATCATCTGCAAAGAGTATGCATGATTTACTCAATCCATGATATAATGATAAATGAGAAACTCATCAGTATTCTCAGTGATGCCCTACAACAATTTGAATTGGTATAGTTGTCCTGGAATAAATACCGGAGTTGGATTCGGCAGAGGAGGGATGGCCATATGATGAGTATTACTTACCTTCCTTTTCTTCTCTTTCTGTTTTTATGTTCTTCTTTGTATATTATTAGAAATGTACTGATTTCCAAGTTAAGAGTCAAGCAGGATCTGGTAGTTCCTTTTCTGTGAAATGCTCTTTGATTATAGTCGTCATTAAATGGATAGGATGGTATATTCTACAGTATATCTATGCACGTTGCTCTGCACGAACCTTGAATACTATTGATTGTTTTAATTTGACCACATTTCCCAGTTATTGTAATAACCTCAGTACAAAAAATACTGAAATTAAATATTCTTTCTCCTGGATTCTAAAGGGAGGTATTAAAGAAATAGTAGAAATTTTGAAGAATTTAACACATTCTGAATCATGTGCTTTTATTTAGTTTACACAGTTTAGATCTAATGAAAGTTGGAACTATTTGGTGAAAGAAATGAAGCTTGGAAAGGGTAGGCATACCATATAGGTAAAGGTGGCATCTCAGATTGACTACAACAATCCCTCTTTCTATATGATGTAGGCCAGTGGTGTGCAACCCATTACACCAACCTCCAGCCCTCCCAGCGATAAATTCCAGTATGCCTTGACAGCTATCCTGGCCTGATAGGAGTTGTATCTCCACAATAGCAGGAGGGCCATAGGTGGCAGACCACTGCTATAGACCTTTGCAGAGTTCATTATATTCACAGGCAAACCACATTGAGCAAACTAGTCCAGAGGTAAACCTTCTTGAACATGACACCATGTTTCTGTCCTACAAGTGGTGGGAAGGGAGAAGGGCAACAAGCTCTTGGCTTTCCTCATCTTTTAGTATGAGGTGGGGTGTGCTGATATCAATTGGCGCTAGAAGCGGGTCTCATTTCATTTATGCTATGGGCTTCCTTCTTTTCTATGTCCCTGTAATAGAAATGACCTACACAGGCACGAAACAGTCAATCTTATTATTGGTGGTAAGGACAGTGGTCCTTATAAATATTATAGTTGTATATTGAAATGACTTAAGGGCACTCATACTATAGAGGAAGGCCATGCGGCTGCTATGGACAGAGGTCGCCAACCCTTGGTTATTCACGTTTCCTTTGCTTCTGGTAGTCAGAACTAGTGCAGGATTTTCCACCCCAGAGGGACTGCATTGTCATCAAAGAAGGAGGTGGGAAAATGGTCCAAGAGTCATGGAATGAGCGTGAAGAGCGAAATAACACCAGGCGATTCTGTCCTGGGTGGCAAAACCCTGTACCGTAATTGGGGGCCCATTCTCATATTTTCTATGGGACCTGCTCTCTTTTATTGTCGTCACTGAAATTACTTTTGTTTTATTCTAGTCTATATATAAGTCTATATCACAAACACGTTACAATATGCAGAAAAACCACCATGACAGTTATTGCAGTAACACAAGAAAAAAATTAATTGACAGAAATCAGGCATTTATATTAAACAGTGTGAACTTTTCCTGCCTACACATTCCCAAGAATTTTCCTTTTTGATGTCACAGATAATAAACAGAACCATTGGTTTTGTAGTTTACCACAAGCAAGAAAGTATAATAGAATTATACAGGAAGCACAATATTCTTTTTATATCGAGTGGATATTGTGCTACATCCATGAGCATTGTCTTTACTAATTTGCAAATTATTTCTTTTTCTTGACATTTATCTATTATTTAGGCCTCATGCACACGACCGTGCAGTATTTGCTGACTGTAAATACTGCATGGACGGGCTGCGGATGGTCACCCACATTTGCGGGCCTTGCTCACATTATATATATGTATAGGAGCACGGTCCGAAAATGCAAAAAATAGGAAATGTCTTATTTTTTTGCGAGTCATTTCTACGGCCCGGACACACAACCGTAAATATACAGGAAGGTGTCCGTGGCCGATAGAAATGAATTGGTCAGTATTTTATCCACAATTACGAATCCGTAATTGTGGATAAAAATTACGGTCATGTGCACGAGGCCTTACTATTCTGTTATAAAAAGGTGAAGGGTGTCAGAGCTGTCAATATTTGTAAAAAGTGGTGAAATGTGTTGATATGATTTAAATGTATTGAATCCTCATTAAAATAAATGTATCATCAGTAAATGACATTATTTACCCCTTTCAGGACCAGACTAATTTTTGTTTTTATGCTTTTGTGCTTTCATCCCCACCTTCAAAAAGTCATAACTTTTTTTTTTTTTCGTTGATGAGGGCTTAATTTTTATGGGACAAATTGTACTTTCTGATGCTACTATTTAATATTATGTGTTATGTACTGGGAAGCTGGAAAAAATTCAGAATGGGGTGGAATTGGAAAAAACAGCAGTTCCACCATTTTCTTATGGGTTTCGTTTTTACGGTGTTCACTGTACGGTAAAAATGAAACATTACCTTTATTCTGCAGGTCAGTACCGTCACGGGGATACCAAATTTATGGTATATAATTTTTGTTATGTTTTAGCACCTTTAACCAGTTGAGGACCGGGCTATTTTGCGCCTTCAGGACCAGACACTGTTTAGCCATTTTTAGCACGTGTTAGTTAAATGGCTATAACGTTTTTATTTGTTGGGCTAACGACGTGATTTTTGCGACGTTTTTTCCGTAGACAATGCAGGTTTCATTTTTTATCGTTTTTATACACACCTTTTTTGCTATTTTAGAATTTTTATTCATAAAGTTTGAAAATAATAGTAAAAAAATAAGCTTTTTTACGTTTCAGCTATTTTTTTTGGGTAATAACATAGTTTTAACCTAAAATAGACCTTTTATTTGTGATCGTCATTGTCTACCGTAAATTTTAATATATTACATGTCTATATTAGGGTAATTGGGTCAGCGCTAGCGTTACAACAATGATTGGCGGGGGGAAAGTTTTTTTTTTGGGGGTGGGTATTTTATGTGTATTTATTATTACATTTTTTTTGCACTTGACTTTATTATTTTTTTATTACTATGGTCTGTCCCCCAAAGGTAAAAAAAGACCTTTGGGGAACTTTATATATTTTTTTTCTTTCTTTTACACCATCTTTTCCACTGTAACTGGAGCTGCACAGCAGCCCCAGTTACAGGGGAAATCAGCCCTCTCATAGTGACGATTGTCACTAATAGGGCTGTGCTGGGTCTTGTAAGACCCAGCAGCAGTCTGTCACTAACGGCACCCGTCGATCATGTGACCTGTCACATGATCACCGGGAGGAATAGAGACAGCGCCGCTGCTGCTGTCTCTATTCCTATACACAGCGTTCATTGAGCGCTGTGTAAAAACACATCGGAGAAGACAGAAGCAGTGAAAGCTGCTTCTATCCTCTCCTCAGGGTCCCCGGCAGTCACTGATAGCCGAAGACCCGACATTCAGCTGCCCGATCGCGTGGGCAGCAAGTTAAAACCCGAGCCGTAAGAAGTCTATGGCTCGGGTTTTAAGGACCCTGACCGCAGGCCGTAAATATACAGCCAGCGGTCGGGAACCAGTTAAAAACCTTTTGAAAGAAACCAAAAAATGTTTGCCTCGCCATATTGTGACCCCCCCATTACTTTTTTTAATATTTCTCTGTACAGAGCTGTGTAAGGCGTCTTTTTTGTTGGAAATATGTTGTTCTTATTAATACCATTTTGGGAAATGTCGGGCATTTCGTTCACTTTTTATTCAATTTTTTTGAGGGGTTGAAGTGGCAAAAAAAGGGCGATTCGGACATTTTTACCTTTTTTAACCCCTACCGCTATGTTTATTTTTGTTTATTTATTTTTATATGTGATCTAGGGAAAGGGGGGTGATTTTAATTTGTATATATATTTTTTTATATATTTTTAAAAATGTTTACATTGTTTTATTACTATTTTTTAGCCCCCCCCTAAGGGGCTTGAACCTGCGATCATTAGATCTCTTATGCCATAGACTGCAATATCACAATATTGCAGTCTATTGCAAAATTAGTGCATTGCTATTGAGCAGGTCTCAATATCAATCTTCTTATAGCAGGGCTGGGAGCGTTCACAATGCTCCCAGGTGTTACAGGAATACACCAGCTCCCTCGATCTCGACGTGCAGGAGATGGTGACTGGCCCCAAAGTGAAAGGGGCAATAAAAACCCCTCAGATGCCGGTGGACACTGGCATCTGAGGGGTTAAATGCTTGCAATCAGAAATTTTTCTGATCGCAAGCATGGCTACTGGGTTTCTGCTGTGCAACACAGCAGAGACCCAACGGCTATGGCACCTACTCGGCTTCTGAGTGGGCGCCATTTTTAAAAACCCTTTCCCGATGTAAATGGGCATATTAGCGATGGGAAAGGGTTAAATAAGGTTTGTAGTATAACATATTTTTGCTGCTGTTTTTTACTGATGTTTTTTTAAATATTTTTTTTTATGTAACTATCCATATAAAACATATTCCAGTCTTTCCACGGGTTACCGAAGCACATATAATAAGCTGACTTTACCTGTCTTCTGCAGCTTACTTGTCGGCTTTGCTGTTTAGATTGGGACATGATCAGCAAAAAACAGGTGAATCAATAACAGCAATTTCTCTTCTACAGACTCACATCTAATTAATGACACATTTACTTAAATGGTCAGAACTGCTAAAACGGAGCTACTTGGGTCATGTAACATACCAGGGCTATTCATTCTTTCACTCTGGTCTCCATGTGCAAGGTGCCCTGTATACTAATGGCTGCATGTTACTGAACTGTACAGGAGATATTGCCAAAACGATGCCCCTCTCTTACACCACTCAGTGCTCTGCAGCTATTGGCTAAAGCTTCACCTCACAGACTTCCTGCTCTACTCTCCCCCTGCATTCACTTTGCACACAATACTGTTAGTACTGTTAGAGAGCTCTCTAACGAATATAGGACTGCACTGTTTACATTCAGACAAAGTCGAGCCTCCCAAAGTATCAACGGAAATGGTGCACCAATCCTTAAAGTGGTTTTCCGAGTTATTTAAAAACTTGGCCACGGCAGGAGGGGTGCAAACCTTCTACCTTAGCCATTTATTTTTTTTAAATAACTTCGAAAACCTTGAGGGGCCTTCTGGCAAGAGACAAGCTGACGGTTGGTTGGGATCACAACCCCAGATTTATAGTTAGGAGTCAAGTCAAAGTTCAGAGGATTTAATCCTTGAAGGAATCGCAAGGGAATTCCCAAAGTCTACCAGTACCATATTCTAATACTTTTTAAGAACAGTTTTCTTTTATTGTTTTTCTGACACTACTAAATTATAAAAATCTTACTCCTTTGTCTGAAAAGACTCTCATTACTCTCATCACTCGCATAATTTCTATTAATTTTTCTCCCCATTGGGCTCCCAATCTAAATCCTTATTCTCAGGAATTCCATTTAATCAGCGGTAAATTTTCCTATCAGTATATATTTGACATATTAAAGGAAACTGAAATATGCAAGGAATACTCGCAAAGGCACCCACAGAAGTTAAATTAAAATCTGTGGCCCTAGTGATGAGTCATCAAGACACGTATATTGATAATTCAGTATTCCATGGAGGCAGCCTTCTCCTTGCACCGCCTTCCTATTTTTTTTCACACAGTATCCAGATTATAATTTGACAACATTGCACATCTAGGAGGGATCAGGGAAGAGAAAAAAGGGAGCACATATTTGTCAAGGGCCACGAGGCAGAGAATCTCCAAAAAGTGGGAAAACAATTAAATAGATCAATGAATATTCCTCCCAAAATGGGAACTGTCAGTGCAAGTTCAAATTATTTTAGAAATAATTGTATTAATTTGAGTTAAATGTTTAATGCAATTAGAATAATTATTAAATAAGTACATATTAAAGTGAATCACTACCTTTTATCATGCTGTAATTTTTAGGTCCAAAAGTCTGTGCTGATTTATTTCTTAGTCTATATATATATATATATATATTGGTCAGAGCTCCTTTTTTTTTTATACAGAGCTTCAAACCCCGGCATAGACATAGCAGGGGCGTAGCTAGGGGGGGGGGCAGGCGGGGCATGTGCCCCAGGCGCAACTTAGAGGGGGGCGCCAGCGCCACCTCCTCCTGCACTATAATTGTACCTGTGTCTATAGGACACAGGTACAATTAGAAGCAATGAATGGCCGGGTACGTTCTGTGCCCGGCTATTCAGCTCTTTTGTACCAGTGAAGCGACATCGCGCTTCCATCGATGAAAGGCGCTGACTGACAGGGAAAGTCATCCTGCCCAGCTAATCAGCGCCTTTCATAGACGCTTCGTTCAACCCCAGGAGACCTGCAGAAGAGAGCAGGTCTCCATTGCTGCCGGCCGGCGTGGGAGCGGGATTAAGGTGAGTTTGAATAGTTTGTTATTTTATTGTAATAAAAAAGTCTGTGGCTTGATCTACAGGGGGGCTTTATCTATAGGGGGCTTTATCTACGGGGGGCTTTATCTACGGGGGGCTTTATCTACAGTTGGGGCTTTATCTACAACGGGGGCTTTATCTATGGGGGGCTTTATCTACAGGGGGGGCTTTATCTAAGGGGGGGGCTTTATTTACAGGGGGGCTTTATTTACAGGGGGGCTTTATCTACAGGGGGGGTTATATACTGGGGTGGGCTATCTATGGAGCACCATATACAGGGGTGGGCTATATCTACAGGGGGGCTATATACTGGGGTGGGCTATCTATGGAGCACCATATACAGGGGTGGGCTATATCTACAGGGGGGCTATATACAGGGGTGGGCTATCTATGGAGCACTATATACAGGGGTGGGCTATATCTACAGGGGCGTTATATACAGGGGTGGGCTATCTATGGAGCACTATATACAGGGGTGGGCTATATCTACCGGGGGGCTATATACAGGGGTGGGCTATCTGTGGAGCACTATATACAGGGATGGACTATATGTGGAGCACTATATACAAGGGTGGGCTATATCTACAGAAGGGCTATATATAGGGGTGGGCTATCTGTGGAGCACTATAGGGGGAGCTATTTGTGGGACACTATATACAGGGGTGGGCTATATGGGGGCACTATCTATGGGGGGCACTATCTACAGGGGGCACTATAGCAGGCATTATCTATAGGGGGCACGGTGTGTGTGCATGTGTGTATTTGTGTGTGTGTGTGTGTGTGTGTTTATGTGTGAGTGTATGGTGCTATTATAATTAGAGGTGCAGTGTATGGTGCTATTATATTTAGGGGCGTAGTGTGTGGCATAATGAGAACTTTATCTTTATTTATAGCTGTAGAAATGTTGGAAAAGTGAGAAGCTGAAGACATCTGAGCGGCAAACTGCAGAAATGGGCTGTGACCGGGAGAAGTCATCATAGAGGTCTGGATCGGATGGAGATAAAGAACTAGAATCTGAGACGTCACCGGTGAGTCACTTAATGTAAATGTTTATTCTGTCTCTAATTAGCACTGTAGTCACTGTATGATCTGCAGCGAGATACTTATGATATAATTTATTTTTTTGTGAAACAGCAACACCCAGCATATCCTTATCATTGTTCGGGCCATGCTGAGAGCTGTAGAGAGACAGGCTGCTAGTAAGATTTCTATGTCACACTAGTGCTGGATTGTGAGCTAGATTGGTCTGTACTGCTCTATGATCTCCCCCATGCTGCAGCTTCTATATACGTGTAAAAGGTAGAGATAGGAGAACAGGATTCTCTTGTATGTGTGCTGTGCATAGAAGACATGATAGTCATTAGGCTGAGCCCACTAGCTCAGAGACAACTGAAAATTAGAGATAGAGCCTGCAGAGGAGAAAACGGATAAAAAAAAACCTGCAGAATATAAGTCAACTAATGGCCGGAAATAACATTATTCCTCATGTACACACATATGACAGCTTAGGCCTCATGCACACTTCAGTTTTTTCCTTCAGGGTGCTATCCGTTTTTGTCACTGATAGCACCCTGAACCCATTCATTTCAATGGGGCCATGCACACTTCAGTTTTTTTGACGGTCTGTTGCTTCTTTCCGATCCAAAGTAGAGCATGTCCTACTTTGGTCCGGGATTCCGTGACCGTGAGGCCCATGCAAGTCAATGGGGCTGTCAAAAAAACTGAAGGCACACGAAAGGCATCCGTGTGTGACGGAGCCGTTGCCTAGCAACCGCCGGGCGAGCAGAATAACATCAGAAAAATATTACACTAATCGGCAGCCACTTGTCTCTATCAATAACTGATAGAGAAAAGAGGCTGCTGATTAAAAATAAAATAAAAAGCATTTCATACGTACCCGGTCGTTGTCTTGGTGACGAGTCCCTCTTCTTCCTCCAGTCCGACCTTCTTTTGTGACGCGACAGCCTGTGATTGGCTACAGAGGCCGCAGCAGCCTGTGATTGGCTGCAGAGGCCGCGGCAGCCTGTGATTGGCTGCAGAGGCAGCGACTGCCTGTGATTGGCTGCAGCGGCGACATGGATTGAACGTCATCGCTGGAGGCCGGACAGGAGGAATGTAAGTATGTTTTTTCCGCGCGCCGAGCATGGTACTGTCCAGGGTGCTGAAAGAGTTACCACCGATCAGTGCAGCCCATTAACTCTTTCAGCACCCTGGACATCACCCTGGACAGTACCATGCTCGGCGCACGGAAACTGAAACACGGAGTGCACACGGGAGTGCACACGGAAACCACACGGCCGCTAAAACGGGTTCACGGACCCGTCAAAAGCGGCCGTGAAAACGGTGACGTAAGTGTGCACGAGGCCTTATTCTGAAAATCACTTGAAAAGTTAGTAAGAAATGAATCAGCACAGAATTCTAAACCTATCTATCTATCTATCTATCTATCTATCTATCTATCTATCTATCTATCTATCTATCTATCTATCTATCTATCTATCTATCTATCTATCTATCTATCTATCTATCTATATCTTACATGCACAAAACCTATGGTTCCCAACTTTAAGACATTTAACCCTTACTTGAAGGCAATGTATTTGAAAAGCCTACTTCTTGTGGCAGAGCAGAGAGTTAATGTTCTAAGTGTTTTTGCATCTGATTTTCTATTCAGAATAAAAAAACGCCATTCTATACCCTGTTATGAGAGAAGTTGTTCGCCATAGCAACAAGAAATGAAAGAGCCTCTTTTTTATGTAGGCCAAATTGCTGTCTCCTCTTGTACTGCATTGCATTTCAATCACAATATTATCACATCACTGCATCGAGGCTGTCTCTTTCTATATAACGGTCGGCGTGCTCCCTGTACTAGCAAACACTATGTATCCCGTTCCCTCCAGATGCAGCAATTGAAGATTGAAAGAAAAAGGTGTCAGGTTTAACAAATCCATGGAAGACAAACAAAAATTAATTTGGTGAGGAAAAAAATCAGGCAGCTGGGAAGTAAGGATGTGATTACCCATCTCTTGTGTGAGAATATTTCTATTCCATCTACAGCATCAGGGCTGAAAACACTGTTCTCCGAGGTTATATAGCTCCGTGTTTATGACTCGTGTACATGGGGAAGGGAGTCGGTTAATAATTTGGGAATCCTCAAGCAAGGACCCAAATAATTTCTATAGTCCTCATTCTTTTCTGCAAAAGTTCCTTAAGTGCAAAACTGCACCAGGAATTAAGGATCAATAGAAAAAACAATCCAAACACCACAACAAATGACAATGTATTAATGCCAGTACATGAAAAAGAGAAAGTGTCTATGCAAATGGGTGTTGTAAAGAAATAGGCACCAATATTCACAAATATTTGCAATATCTGAAATCAATTATTCATACAAAGTTTAAGACATACAAAAATATTGGTAATTCAGATACACCATGTTTTTAGTAGTGAATAAATAGCAAAAGCAGTATTTGACATACATAAGACCCCCACCTGACAAAGTGCTTAAATAATAATCGTTCTAGGTCGCTTCACACGCTATCACGTATTGACCTTATGGTACGGATGTTGTTTTGCAACTCCTGGTCTCTATTGAATATAACTCTAGCGTTCTCTCCGATCATTCGGCATTAGTGTTGACCCTCCTGTCATTCTCGGACATGACACCTTCGCACCGTATTTGGTCTTTTAGTACATTCTGGTTACAGGTAATTGACAACTCGAGGATAGAATCCTCTTTGCAAGAATATTTCAGATATAATGAGGTTATGGTCTCTGGTATATAGAATATATAGGAGGAGGGAGCCCTAAAACCTTGTTTAAGGGGTACACTTATACAGGCGGTAAGTAGGGTTAAGCTTAAAACTCGTAAATTTAGCGAATTTTTACAATTTAGGGTTCAACAACTAGAATAAAGATTTGTGGAACAGGGAGACCAAAATATTTTACTAGAATAGATGGAGGCAGAGGATGCCTATATTGCCCATAAAATTGAATTGGCAAAAACTAAACTGGCATTCCAACAGCAGAAATACAATGATGAAGTGGAAAAGGCTGGTCATGTCTTGGCGCTGATTGCAAGAGCACAATCAGGATCTTCGTATGTTTCTGCTATGCAGAATGGGGCAGGAGAGATCGTGTTTACTACTCTGTCGATTTTGCCCCTATTCCACTCATTTTCCACACATTTTTATGGATCCCGATGATTGTACACTAAGGATTAGGTTATCTCCTATTTAGGGGATCTTAATTTACCTAAGCTGTCTGACGGGGTTCGGGAATACTTGAATAGCCCATTAACACTTGAGGAACTAGTGAAGGCAGTGTCCCCCATGGCTATGAAAATATATAAGAAATTTGGGGGAATTCTACTTCCCAAATTATTAGCTGTTTTCCAGGAGACCTTTGAATCTGGGCATTTTCCCCGGACAATGTTGGAAGCAGTTATAGTAGATTTGCCCAAGCCAGCAAAGATCCCCTTTTACCGACCCATATCGTTGCTTACTATTGAATTTTCACAGTCATTCACTCAGACCAATCTAGTTATATTCTGGCCCAGTCTACGCCTGCAAACATACGAAAACTTTATCTTAATATGCAAGCGCATTTTGATAATTCAGGTGACAGAGTTATCCCTGGACACCGCTAAGGCATTTGACAGCGTAAAGTGGATCTATCTTTGGGAGGTTTTGAGGATATTTGGGCTGGGGGATCACTTCATCCCATGGGTACAGTTGTATGACAGTCCCATTGCCAGAATTAGAATTATTGTTTGACAGAAGCCTTTGCGCTCAGTAGTTGTTTCCCCTGCTCTTCGGACTGGTCATCGAACCCTTGGTGGCTGCTCTTCGGGCTCACTCACGTGTCACTGGTTTTTGAAGAGGTGGAACGGAGGAGAAAATGACGCTTTATGCAGATGATGCTCTTTTATTTTTGGCCAATGCTACGGAGTCTTTGGGTGTGGCTATGGACACAATTGCTACTTTTCATAGTTATTCTGGTTTTAGTCATTAACTGGTCCAAATCTACTTTATTGCCTTCGGATGTTTTCCATGATGTGAAGGCTAACGTCCCCTCCGGATTACAAGTAGTCTCAGAATTTTTAGGGGTGGTGGTATCATTCCTCTCAATGTAGATACCTGTGCCCAGTGGACTGGTCCCCTACTGGAGGAACCTGTTCAACTCAGGAACCATATCCACCACTCTTCATGATGTGCACATGGCCTACCATGATAGTGTGTTTATGGAATTCCTGGTTACAGTATTACGGGGTACTGGCTATATCGCCACATTGGAAAATGTTAACAACTTCCAATGATGCCCGTCCCCATTTGTATTTACCCAAAACTAATCATATTATGTGGGCTCAAGAATGTAAAAAAAATCTCAATGCATGACTGCTGGGTGTATTAGACGTATGTATTATAGGTCAAATACCAGGAATAGCCTTTACTTAAAGGGGTTTTCCCATCAGGGACATTTATGATAGATCTACAGGATATGTCATAAATGTCAGATAGATGCGTGTCCCACCTCTGGGACCAACACCTATCTCTAGAACAGGGCCCCCTAAACCCCATGCTAGCTTTCTGTGTTCCCACTGACGCTTGTGATTTCTGACCATATGTGAAGCTGAGCTACGCTGTTTCCGTAAGTCCCATAGAAGTGAATGGCAGTTACAGAAACAGCATAGCTCGCATGCTACGCTGTTTCCGTAACTGACATTCACTACTATGGGACTTACGCTGAGCTCTGCTGTATTCTACTTATATTGTCGGAAATCACAAGAGTCAGCGGGAACACAGAAAGCTAGAACGGGGTTTAAGGGGCTCCGTTCTAGAGATAGGTTTGTGTCCCAGTGGTGGGACCCACATCTATCTGACATTTATAACATATCCTGTGGATATGTCATAAATTTCCCTGATGGGAAAACCCCTTTAAAATTCGGCCCCATGAGCACGACCGTAAAAAATCTCCGTAATTGCGGACCGCAATATGGTCCGCAATTACGGATCCACCCGGTTCTATTGGCCGTGGACACCTCTCCGTATTGCTATCGAAGGGTGTCTGTGCCGTAGAACTGTACTGGGAATTATGGAGCATGTCCTAGTTTTTGGGAATTATGCTAGGAATGATGGAGCAGGTCCTACTGGGAGCACCGTACAAAAATGCGGCCCGTGGCTCGCGGGCATAGACGGCCGGCCGTACCCGCAATCGCGGGCCGTGATTATGGGCACGGCTGTGTGCATAAGGCCTTCTAGTGTATATACATGGGTACAAAAATAAATAACAAATAATAAATAACAAATTTTGGATCCCTGTTGGGTGAGTCTTCACAAAGAGCCATAAGATCGCAAATAAGGATGCTTTATATCTATGGAAAAAGAAAAGAGACTGTATCAGTGTATTTTGCAGAGAATATATTAGTCCCTATCATAGATTCAGTCAACAATATTTACCTAGCTATACATAAGATTGAAGATGAAGCGGACTAATAGAGAATCAGGGGCAAGCCATACCCCCTATATCACTCCACCAAATTTAAAATCTACATTAAAGAGAACCCCTCACTAGGTCATATAGTTTGAACTGAATAACTGACCTGAATAGCACTGTCTCCCTGAATCCAGCGCTCTTTTTTTTTTTTTCCTGGAACGTCCCATTCCAGAGATATCCCTATATGCTAATTTGCTGTAGCTAGCCAATGGGTTGGAGTCAGCTTCCCTGCCTCTGATGATGACCAATTAGTGCGATGCAGGCTGAGGGTTGTTCATGCCCTGTTGGCTAACTACAGCAATTTAGCATAAAGGAAGCTATCACAACAGTGGGCCATATGTCTGTAATGGGGATGGGGGTCCAGGAAACAGAAAAAACAGCGCTGGAATCAGGGATACATCACTATTCAGGTCAGTATATTAGTTAAAGAGGCTCTGTCACCAGATTTTGCAACCCCTATCTGCTATTGCAGCAGATCGGCGCTGCAATGTAGATTACAGTAACGTTTTTATTTTAAAAAAACGAGCATTTTTGGCCAAGTTATGACCATTTTTGTATTTATGCAAATGAGGCTTGCAAAAGTCCAAGTGGGCGTGTTTAAAGTAAAAGTCAAACTGGGCGTGTATTGTGTGTTACATCGGGGCGTTTTTAAAACTTTTACTAGCTGGGCGTTCTGACGAGAAGTATCATCCACTTCTCTTCAGAACGCCCAGCTTCTGGCAGTGCAGACACAGAGCGTGTTCTCGAGCGATCACGCTGTGACATCACTCACTTCCTGCCCCAGGTCCTGCATCGTGCCGGACGAGCGAGGACACATCGGCACCAGAGGCTACAGTTGATTCTGCAGCAGCATCGGCGTTTGCAGGTAAGTCGATGTAGCTACTTACCTGAAAACGCTGATGCTGCTGCAGAATCAACTGTAGCCTCTGGTGCCGATGTGGCCGACACGATGCAGGACCTGGGGCAGGAAGTGAGTGACGTCACAGCGTGATCTCTCGAGAACACGCTGTGTCTGCACTGCCAGAAGCTGGGCGTTCTGAAGAGAAGTGGATGATACTTCTCGTCAGAACGCCCAGCTAGTAAAAGTAGTAAAAATGCCACGATGTACGCACATAATGCACGCCCAGTTGGACTTTTACTTTAAACACGCCCACTTGGACTTTTGCAAGCCTCATTTGCATAAATACAAAAATGGTCATAACTTGGCCAAAAATGCTCGTTTTTTAAAAATAAAAACGTTACTGTAATCTACATTGCAGCGCCTATCTGCTGCAATAGCAGATAGGGGTTGCAAAATCTGGTGACAGAGCCTCTTTAAACTTATATGACCTAGTGACAGATCCTCTTTAAGACCATCAGGCTTAGGAGTATGCAAGCAATAAATCCACTCTAATACCCTCCTCTTTAATAAGGCGTGTTCTATCACCTACACGTCTTAAGGGGGGAATCATATCAATAATATGGAACCGTAACTGTCATTTTGTAAGTTTAGCCTCCGAAAAAATGTTCAGATACTGGCAACATTTACTACAGATCGTATAACTGTGTTGGTTCAGTTGTGTTTATAAAAAACCAATATGGTTTCACCCACATACCACATATCACATGGGCTCTGTAACAAGTATATGAAATGATCGGAATTACAAGTTAAGTTATGTTTAATATGGTAAGTTTCATTAGTTTTCAGGTGTGTAAAAAAGCCCCCCTTAATCATGAGGGAGCAATTTACACATCCCTTCTTTTGAGGGACTATACAAGACTGAGACCCTCTCCTACCCGAGTACATATCTTTTCTCTCTCAGGATTCTGAAAAAAGTTCCGAGCATTTTAAATCCCCCTACCCCTCTCCTATGTTCCTGTATAAATCATACAGTGTAACGTCTCTCTTGAAATTTCCCTAAGAGTATTCAGATTTTCATCTATAAATTAATCCTTGTTGACTATCCTTTTTAACCTAAGAAACTGACTGTAGGGAAAGGACCTCACCATCTGCCAAGGATGGCAACTATCAAATCTAAGAAGGTTAATTCTATCTGTTGGTTTCACAACTAACTTGAGTGTAAGAGTCTGATCACTAAGACGTATCTCTAAATCAAGGAAGTGTATCACCACCCTAGAGTGCACTACTGTAAATCCTGCATCTGAATCAATGTTATTGAGGAGAAAATCACCTAAATTGGTGCGTCAAATTACGTAGGGAAGAGACCACCCGACATGAATTTGGACCTATAGCACTTGACCCGAATAAACTGGGAAAGGAGTATTTAAGCATTAAAGAAACTCCCTAATTTTTTTATGCCTGATGAAGTCCTAGGTTGAAACGCTTCGCATGTTGACACTTTGTTTTATTTTTTTCAATTGTAATGTACATCTTATACTTTTGATATTAAAAAGTTTTAATACTACAAATATACGAAAGGATTGTGGAGTGTTCCCTCCCAAACAAAAGGATTTCCATAAGTCACCCGAAGAGACTACAGGAGCGCCACGAGAAGGAGTGATCACATTTTTGAAATCCCTTGGATATTATCTTTCACCGGATGTTCTGGTGTTTACCTGCCTACCGGTGCCCACTCCAGAGGCTTACAACTGTTATAATATGAAGTAATTAAGTTGAGTTGTTTGCCGACCATTCTGCACAACCCCAGAGGGAGAGTACCATCCATTACATTTGACTCACCTATATCCAAGTGATTCTCATACTATCATCTTTCATTCCTTTGATCCATGCAATATTACCTGTTTCTTTTTGTCTTCCCCTCTCCAAATCCCTTTTCCCTGGTCCCGTTATTTCAAGAAATCATTGAGGACAAAATGAAATTCTCCTAATTCCCTTAGTTTGAACATATTATTGAATTGCGTGAGAAAGGCCCATAATGGGTCTGAAACTTTGCGTTACTATGGGTGAATAAAATATGACTTTTTTTACTTGAAATTGTATGGAGTGCTGCCTAATCTTCTGAAAGTTATCTATCTATCTATCTATCTATCTATCTATCTATCTATCTATCTATCTATCTATCTATCTATCTATCTATCTATCTATCTATCTATCTATCTATCTATCTATCTATCTATCATACATACATTTATTTCATATACTGATATACATTGATGGATTTAAATATATTCCCATCTCTAAAACATCTGTTGCATTCTCTTGCATTGATCAATGTACAACTTCATCCATAGATGTAAGATCATGAAAATACAAACCCTACACAAGTATCAGACAAAAAACTGCTGCAAGGTTTAGAAACATTGCAACGTTCTTAATGCTAAATAGGTCACATGGAGGATATACATTCCTCCAGATTTCATTTCTATGTAAATTCACTTTCTAAACCAAATTGAACCTGCATGTTACAATCTGATTTGTTTATGTATTTCATCACATAAAGAACTCATTATTCCGAGGTCTAGTCTACACTATGTTGCAGAAACACATTCCGTTCCAGCTAGATATGCAAATATGTTACTAAGTGGCTTCCAGGGCCAGAAAAAGAGAAAACATCAAGAAACTGAAATACAATTTTTATCTTTGGAATATCTTCACATTTATGTTCTTAGATTTCTGTATCTCCCTGTCGAAATAAAAATATTAAATAATGACTTTGTCTTTGGGTAGAATTGCTTACAGCGCTTATGTCTCGATCTGTGGATATGTGGACCCACTGGGCCGTACCACCGTAGTGGGATAGCAGCTGGCCAACAGAGTACCAAGTCAATATATAAATAGTCCAAGCACAAGGGTACCTGTAGTGATTCAAACAGTAGCAACGGCTAGGTACAGATGGGACCTTGACAGCAGACACCAGACGTACACCGTGTTCCAAATTATTATGCACATTGGATTTAAGTGTCATAAACATTTAATTATTAGTTTTTCAATTAAACTCATGGATGGTATTGTGTCTTAGGGCTCTTTGGGTCATTATGATTAATCTCAGACACCTGTGATAATTAGTTTGCCAGGTGTGCCCAATCAAAGGAAAACTACTTAAGAAGGACGTTCCACATTATTAAGCAGGCCACAGGTTTCAAGCAATATGGGAAAGAAAAAGGATCTCTCTGCTGCCGAAAAGCGTGAAATAGTGCAATACCTTGGACAAGGTATGAAAACATTGGATATTTCAAGAAAACTTAGGCGTGATCATCGTACTGTGAAAAGATTTGTGGCTGATTCAGAGCACAGACGGGTTCGTTCAGATAAAGGCATAATGAGGAAGGTTTCTGCCAGACAAATTAATAGGATTAGGAGAGCAGCTGCTAAAATGCCATTGTAAAGCAGAAAACAGGTATTTGAAGCCACTGGTGCCTCTGGAGTCCCACGAATCTCAAGGTGTAGGCTCCTCCAGAGGTTTGCAAGTGTGCATAAAGCTATTATTCGGCCACCCCTAAACAATGCCCACAAGCAGAAACGGTTGCTGTGGGCTCAGAAATACATGAAGACTAATTTTCAAACGGTGTTGTTTACTGATGAGTGCCGTGCAACCCTGGATGGTCCAGATGGATGGAGTACTGGATGGTTGGTGAATGGCCACCATGTCCCAACAAGGCTGCGACGTCAGCAAGGAGGTGGCAGAGTCATGTTTTGGGCTGAAATCATGGGGAGAGAGCTTGTAGGCCCCTTTATGGTCCCTGACGGTGTAAAAATGACCTCTGCAAAGTACGTAGAGTTTATGACTGACCACTTTCTTCCGTGGTACAAAAAGAAGAACCGTGCCTTCCGTAGCAAAATTATCTTCATGCATGACAATGCACCATCTCATGCTGCACTGAATACCTCTGTGTCATTGGCTGCTATGGGCATAAAAGGAGAGAAACTCATGGTGTGGCCCCCATGTTCCCTTGATCTCAACCCTATTGAGAACCTTTGGAGTATCCTCAAGCAAAATATCTATGAGGGTGGGAGGCAGTTCACATCAAAACAGAAGCTCTGGGAGGCTATTCTGATATCCTGCAAAGATATTCAAGCAGAAACTGTCCAAATACTCACAAATTCAATGGATGCAAGAATTGTAAAGGTGATATCAAAGAAGGGGTCCTATGTTACCATGTAACTTGGCCTGTTAAGTTTTTTTTGATTGAAAGAGCTTTTGATTTCTGTAAATATGACCTTTAAAAATTTTTGATCTCTGTTGTGCATAATAATTTGAAACAGTGCATTTTGAGTTTTTTACTTGAATTATACTCCAACGGTTAATGGCTTGAAGATTATACGGACTGTCATTTGCATAGACAATTTAGGAAAATCAGCGAAAAATAACATTTGCATAATAATTTGGAACGGTGTAGTGTAACACAGCAGGTGGAACTGGTGGCACAACACGACTCCAACAGGTTTAAGGCGCAGGAAACAAATAGCACGGGATACAGGGTACAGGTAGCAGGGTAAGGGAAACAATGGGAACAGGATAACACTAAGCGACCATTTGCAAGACTAACATAGGAAAACACAGCAACGCTCAATCAATGAGCAAAGGGGCAGGACCCTTCTTATAGTCCAGGGTGATCATGGGCTAATTAGTGATAATTCTCATGTGCGCGCTGGCCCTTTAAGGCTGGGCACGAGCATGCGCGCGCACCCTACGGGACACAGCAGACCGGAGCGGAAGTGAGCACTGCCGTCTCCTGGGGAGGAGATGCGGGCCAGTGCTCACAGATCCATGGCTGCGGCCGCTGGGGAGTGAATAATCGCAACGGTCCACGGCCATGGACGCTACAGCTTATATGGTCTAAGACTGAATGATGACTTTGGTCAAGTGTTTTTCACGTTAAAGGGGTTTTCCACTACCGGACAACTGATTACCTATCCACCAGATAGGTCATCACTATATGATCGGTGCGTGCAGGGGCGGATTACAATGACGGCAATCTGGGCAAGTGCCCAGGGCCCAAGGCTAAAAGGAGGCACAGTTCGCCCTGGTTCTCCCGAACCGGTTGTTAAAATTACAGCCGGTTCAGAAAACTGTGGTGAAATGGGACCTTTTACCCAATTGTATCCGCGTCCTTAGGATGCGGATACAATTGATTACTATTGCGTTGGCAAGACGGGAACTATCAGTTCCCGCATCGAAATTCCGAATTTTAACAATGACACCGTCGACACGATTACATCATCACGTCGACTGCGCCGTTACCCCCGGATGACGCTGCCTGGTTACTGACCAGTACTATGTCGCCGGAGGAACGGCGTAAGAACGGGGCCAGGTGAGACGTTTTTTCTGTGGGCAATATCTATAGGGGGAGCTATCCACAATGGGCAATATCTACACTGGGAATATCTACAGGGGGCATTGTAATGGCATTATCTACACAGGGCATTGTGACTGGCACTATCTACCAAGTATTAAGTCTTGTTTGCCAAAGGGATCAAATACTTATTTCTCTGTGCACAATGCAAATAAATATATATATTTTGACAATGTGATTTTCTGTTTTTTTTTTTTTTATATAATCTATATCTCACTGGTAAAATTAACCTATCCTAAAAATTCTAGAGTGTTCATGTCTTTGACAGTGGGCAAACTTACAAAATCAACAAGGGATCAAATACTTATTTCCTTCACTGTATGGTCAGTGACTTAAAGGATTTCCGATTGCTGGAGTCGCCAGCAGAGCATCAGCTGATGCTCTGCCTGGGGACTCCAGTGCTGATGCCAACATCACTGTCACTGCCCATATATGGACTGTTACATCGGCAGCAGTTCTGGAGCCCCCGAGCAAAACATCAGTTGATGCTCTGCTCGGGGACATCAGTACTGCTTCCGACGTCACTGTCCATATATGGGCAGTGACAGTGACGTTGGCAGCAGTGCTGTAGTCCCCAGGCAGAGCATCAGCTGATGCTCTGCTCGGGGACTTCAGTACTGCTGCCGACATCACTGTCTATATATGGCACGAACAGCACAGTAAGCAAGCCCTCAGTCACGTGGGTGCCGTGTTGGCATGTCATCAATATTAGAAAAGCAACAGGATTTCTGGGAACAATTCACCGGGTTTGAACTGCACCATTTACTATTGAATTTTAAATTAAAGTACATTAGTAAGTGACTTCTTTTTACATAAAAATATTAATACAATGCAATTTTTGGTCCCCAGATAACCCCTTTAAATACACAGTGGAAAGATCCTTTATACAGTACAGGGGGGCTATATACAGGGGGACTATATCTACAGGGGGGCTATATCTACAGGGGGACTATATCTACAGGGGGACTATATATACAGGGGGACTATATCTACAGGGGGGCTATATACAGGGGGACTATATCTACAGGGCTGGGCTATATACAGGGGGACTATATCTACAGGGCTGGGCTATATACAGGGGGACTATATCTACAGGGCTGGGCTATATACAGGGGGACTATATCTACAGGGCTGGGCTATATACAGGGGGACTATATCTACAGGGCTGGGCTATATACAGGGGGACTATATCTACAGGGCTGGGCTATATACAGGGGGACTATATCTACAGGGCTGGGCTATATACAGGGGGACTATATCTACAGGGCTGGGCTATATACAGGGGGACTATATCTGCTGGGCTATATACAGGGGGACTATATCTACAGGGGGCTATATACAGGCGGACTATATCTACAGGGGGGCTATATACAGGGGGACTATATCTGCTGGGCTATCTACAGGGGGACTATATCTACAGGGGCGCTATATACAGGGGGACTATATCTACAGGGGGGCTATATACTGGAGTGGGCTGTCTATAGAGCACCATATACAGGGGTGGGCTATATAGTATATAGCCCCCTGTAGATATAGCCCACCCCATGTATATGGTGCTCCATAGATAGCCCCCCCTGTAGATATAGTCGCCCTGTATATAGCCCAGCCCTGTAGATATAGCCCCCTGTAGATATATTCCCCCTGTATATAGCCCACCCCTGTATATAGCCCCCCTATGTATAGCCCACCCCTGTAGATATAGCCCCCCTGTGTATAGCCCCCCTGTGTATATAGTCCACCCCTGTATAGAGTGCTCCACAGATAGCCCACCCTTGTATATAGTATATACAGGGGTGGGCTATCTGTGGAGCACTATATACAGGGGTGGACTATATGTACAAGGGGGGCTATATACAGGGGTGGGCTATCTGTGAAACACTATATACAGGGGTGGACTATATGTGGAGCACTATATACAGGGGTGGGCTATATCTACAGGAGGGCTACATACATGGTTGGGCTATCTGTAGAGCTCTATATACAGGGGTGGGCTATATCTACAGAGGGCTATATACAGGGGTGGGCTATCTGTAGAGCACTATAGGGGGAGTTATTTGTGGGACACTATATACAGTGGTGGTCTATATGGGGGCACTACCTACAGGGGCTCTATGGCAGGCACTATCTACAGGGGGCTCTATGGCAGGCACTATCTACAGGGGGCACGGTGTGTGTGTGTGGGACACGGTGCTATTATAATTAGAGGTGCAGTGTTTGGCGCTATTATATTTAGGGGCGTAGTGTGTGGTATAATGATAACTTTATCTTTATTTATAGGTGCAGAAATGTTAGAAAAGTGAGAAGCGGAAGACATGTGAGCGGCAAACTGCAGAAATGGTCTGTGACCGGGAGAAGTCATCATAGAGGATGGAGAAAAAGAACTAGAATCTGAGACGTCACCGGTGAGTCACCTAATGTAAATGTTTATTCTGCCTCTAATCAGCACTGTAGTCACTTTATGATCTGCAGCGAGATGATGGGTGGTGTGATTATGATAGGATTTATTTTTTGTGAAACGGCATCTCCCAGCATATCCTTATTATTGTTCGGGCCATGCTGGGAGCTGTAGTTTTACGCCGTACACACCTATACAGCAGGGGTTGCACTAAATTGAGCTGTATTTGTGCTGGTGTTGTATATATGTAGTGAGTTTGGTTCTTGTGTTGTGTATAGAACCATATTGCTTGTGAAATGTACAAATAATTTTATGCTCGCGTTACATAAAAAGAAATGACACGTCGATTGGTAGAGAAAACAAACACGGCGAGGGGGAAGGAGATGTCGGGAAAGAGGTGGGGGGGGGCGCCAAACTGAATCTTTGCCCTGGGTGCTGGAGAACCTAGCTACGCCTCTGCTCAGTCTAATGGTCAAGTTGAGAGGATTTACCAAACTTTGGAGAATTATCTTTGTCACTTTATTTCCATGCAGCATGACGACTGGGTACAGCTTCTTCCAGGGGCCGAATTCTCCTATAACAACCACACAAGTAAGTCCCTTGCTTCCACGCCATTCTACACCATCTACTGCCAACATCCACGGGTTCCGCTTCCTGTTCCTGCTACATCTCAGGTACCCGCAGCTGACTCTTCGTTCAGGGACTTTCTTCAAGAGAAAGAGACGCCTCAGTTTCTTCCTGGAACCAAAGTCTGGCTTTCCTCGAGGAATGTTCGTTTAAAGGTGCCCTCATACAAGTTCACTCCTAGGTACCTAGGACCTTTTGAGATTCTGCAACAGATAAACCCTGTCTCCTATAAGCTTCAGCTGCCTCCTACCCTCAGAATCCCTAACTCCTTTCATGTGTCCCTCCTGAATCCTGTGGTTCTGAACCACCACTGTAAGGGTATGTTCACACGCAGTGTTTTCAGGCGTATTTCGGGGCATTTACGCCTCAAAAATGTCTGAAAAAACGGAAGCTGAACGCCTACAAACATCTGCCCATTGAAATCAATGGGAAAAACAGCATTTAGTTCATACGGGGTGTCTTTTTACGCCTCTGTTTCAAAAAACGGAGTGTAAACAGATGCTCCGTAAAAAGAAGTAGCATGTTCCTTCCTGAGGCATTTTTTGGAGTTGATTTTCCATTATACACTATGAAAAATGCCTCAAAAAACGCCTCAAAAGAATCTCCAAATTAAAAGAAGCTTCATTTTCAGCTTCAAGAACGCCTGAAAATCAGAGGCAGTTTTCTCTGAAATCAGCTCCGTATTTTCAGACGTTTTTTGTTAAGCGTGTGAACAGACCCTAAAGCTCCTAGTTCTGCAGTTGCTCCCACTGGTTCTTCTGATGTGTTCGAGGTGAAGGAGATCCTGGACTATATGAGAGTAGGAGGAAGGACATTCTATTTAGTGGACTGGAGAGGGTTTGGTCCTGAAGAGAGGTCTTGGGAGCCAGAAGAGAACCTCAATGCCCCTACCCTTATTAAAAAATTCCTCCCGTGCTCTGGACCCTAGAAGAGGGGGCTTAAGGGGGTTACTGTAATGCCATGGTCGTTCTACAGCACGGCCGCTATGCAATGTACGGAGCCATTTGCTTCCGGCTTTGTACACTGCATAGTGTGCAATGAAATCCGGTGCCCGGAAGCAGTGTTATGACTGTTACAGAACTAGTCAAACTTTTCCTACCTTATGTTGTATTTTAATAACACTGATTGGAAATAGATTAGGTACAGTTTTGCCACAGTCTTGGTCTTCATTTCCTTCTACTGAAGTTTGACTGTCTCACAACCAAGTTGTAGTCAACTATGATTAAATGTTTTCCTACCAGAGCAACTGTTGTGTTTTTATGCGTCTATAGCAATGCTCTCCAAACCATGGCTTTCCAGCTGTTGTTCAATGATATCTCCCACTATATCCTAAAATTTACATTCTCGGAATTGTGGTTTTGCAACAGCTGGAGAGCCACAGGTTGGAGAGCACTTGTCTACAGTTGCCATCTAGAACAGGCCTAACTCAGATGAAAACATTGATCTCGGTAATACATACTAATTTCTATGTCAGGGATGCACAACCATTCGAATTTGGCCCTTATATACAGTTGCAATGAATCCAGCTTGTAGGGGAAAATAGGGTAGCATAATAGACCTTGCCTACAGAAGGTCCCTCTTACACTACGCTCGGGAGATACTCTATCCAGTGTGTTTTGACCTAAAGAAGGATCTGATCTAAGGACTTGGTAGGGGAGAAAAATTCCTTTTGCCGAGATCCGATCATCCTCTTGATTAAAAAATGCATACAGGATTGCGGATCTCCTGAACATGATGTCCTAGGGACCTTAATGGTTTGACGATCCTCTATGTTATCTATAGTCAACACTCATGGCAGTGAGACATGGAGTCTTAAGATCCTATCCTTCTCAGCCTGCATGAAACCAAAAGGATGATAAAGCTCATGTCTCCAACCAGAGTTCTTCAAAATCTATCATAAAAACTTTGCATTTATTTATACGTTATACATAGCAGATTTCTACATTTTCATCAGGGTCACTTACGAAAACGTTGAGGTGCTGGGTAAAAACCATGATTAATAACTGATGTATTTGAACACTAATACACAGAGCTGACCTCAACATAGAGCTACCATTCAGATTGCCAGATGTAGCCTGAGGGAGAGTAGGGGTTAAGCGAGAGAATGATGGGGAAATGCTGAAAAGATGTCTTTCTACAAGCTAATAAAGGTTTTTAAATGAGATATTGATCTTAACCGTGGGAGGCCAGGGCTCAGAGAGATAGAAATGCATGGGTCTGTCTGAACAGATTCAAACATTGCAACAATTACATTGAATTTGTGACTGTAGTTTGAGATCTGGGAGACTGTGAGCAGGATAATTCGGGTCGCTATATAAGCTGGTAGCTCTGATTACATGTTTTATATTTTCATTATTTATAAGTGTATTAAATGTAAATCCTTCATTTTGCTGAGGTGCCGTTTCAGTTTGGCAGCTCATTAGTTGCTACACACAGATTAGCTCATGTCAGACTACATGGTTTGGTACACTTTGGACTGGATTAAAAACTGCACTGACAGGCCTGTACCTACTGTAGACAAAAAGTGAGTATTTCTCTGTCTACTCTGAATACTTCATATAGTATACAGAAGCTCTCGCTAGATATAATAAGTCTACAGCAAGAAAAACTAGGTATTTTGAGTATAACAAGGGTATTACTACCATTGCTGAATATAGTGGTCTTTCGGCTTACAATTGCTTCAAGTTACAATATTTTTTAATGCACATCGGAATTTTCTGGGCCATCGTAAAACACAACCACATGCAACCTACAATGTCATGATCAATGCAAATCTGCAGTGCTCGCAATCTTCTGAAAGATCCAGGCAAACATTTTACCGATAATGTGCGTGTAACTGCCGACAATGAACAGTTAATCAGAGCATTACATTGGGGGAAAGTAGAACATATAAGCGGACGTCGTATCATTGAAGTACATGCGTTCATTTGGCTATCTAGCAGTGCCACTCTGCAGAATTAGCCATGCACACGGCAGAATGTGGTGACACACAGTCCGTAATATTCTGTACTATGGAGCCAAAGATAATCTTTGTGCCTCCAGGTGGTGCCTCTAAACAGCGCCTTATTACAAAGGTATTCTCCCCTAGAAGCAATGCTTTTTGGGGAGACTATCTCAGTAATAAGGTAGTGATCTAATGAAACATGGCACAATTATTTATGGAACTCAGAGAAAAAACCCTCTGTATGCTTCCATATGAAACCGCTAATATGAGCTAGCAGGTTTTTAGAAACAGTGACCAGGACCGGGCTGCAGCTCGTCTGTATCTTTAACATGGCAGACAATAACAACAAGTAATAATGAGAGGCCTGTTGCACAGATTGCTGAGATTTGAAGGGAAAGGCTTCCCAAAGGTACTGCACATGAGGATCTGAGAGCACTACAAAACTTTTAGCTTTCATGCTCCCTATATGTTAGCGCCAAGCATCGTAAATGTACAGCACAGGAATGGACTTTCCCTGTGAAAATGACTCTCACCAATCCCAATTATTATCCTCAGGAGATTATATATTTCCAACAGAAAAAAAGATGAAAGCCCCTTTAACATGAGCACAATATTTTAAACTTAATCTTTTATTTAAAATACTCAGGATGCAAAGGAAATTCATAGAAAGTGAGAGTAATCAGGAAATCACTTGGCTGGAAGCTGATCTGCTTTTCCTAAGAGTTGCTAAAATGTTTGCTTTTATTTAAGGAGATTGTCAATAACTCTTTTATGGATGATTAAGAGAACTAAGAGGAAATACAATACAGTCTACACTGCGTGAGTCTTGTGCTAAAGGCCAGTGGCTAATAGGCTGTGTCTTCCAATAAAGCCGATTACTCCAAACCTGGGTGCCTTTTGGTTTCATACTTAACTCAACATATGCTGGATGAAAGTGATGTACAAACACATACAATTGTATATATTTGGGCTTTTTTTCCCAGGGATCTACTTTTTGCGGACAACTTTTAATGTTATAATAGGCATTAGTAGCTATAAATTTAAGTGCACTTATAGACTGTTACGCTTTAGACTCTGTTGCGTTTATACTGCACTTTATTTTGCTTTTATGATCTTATTGTCCGGGGCAATTATTTTTTGTCCAAATAAAGATTAATAATATATTACATACCATTTTAGTATCTAATATAGACAATATTCACTATTCCTATCATCGCACTACCCATGGCGCTGGTAGTCTTTGTTTAGATTTGCTTGGATTATATTTGGGGGAAAGTGTAATAATCTTAACTTTGTCACAATCTACCACCATTGCTAACCAATAGCACCGACTGTAGACATATTGTCACAGGGGCCCTGGAAGATTCTCTTTCACGGAGCCAGCAGAGGCTGGTGTGAACCCACTTTGTCACCAAGGGATCTGACATGGGGCTAAACCGGGGAGCAGAGTCTAAGGGAACTCCTGGTATTCCCCCTTTAACCGCTGTACAGGGATCTGCATGGAAACCCCAGGTCGCTGCTCCCAGAGTAGTCTCCCTTGGTGATGGCCAACATAGCAGGTGTAGTGGCAGTAAGCGTGGTCTGGTATAGCAAAAGTTCAAGGCAGGTGGCAAGGTTCGTAATGCGTCATGTAGCAAGTGGTCAGGGCAGGCGACAGAGGTTAATCACGGGTCACTTAGCAGGAGGTCAGGGCTGGCGGCTGGCAAGGATGGTCAAAGGTACAAACTAAAGTCAAAACACAGGAAACCAATAGATTAAATAGCTGAGGAACACATTAGGAACACAGGCAACACTAGTAAGAACTAAATTGCTCTGGCAAAGAAGGAAGGAAAGGGAGAACTTTAAATATACAGGGAAAGCTGGGTAAAAATAATTTGCGCACTAGGACCCAGAGTAGAGCGTTGGCAGTGTGTGCGGCCGCAAGACGCTGAGCTGGGAGGAGAGGAGTGGTGCTGCCCAGGAGGAAGAAAATGGCAGGAAGAGGTAAGTACATGATGCCGGCGGCGGGGTATGGAGGCCATAACACGTATAACTAGCCTTTTTTCTGAAGAATAAAAGAAAAATGAAACTGTTTTATAACAAATTTTACAACTGCTCCAGATTCCACGTTAGCAATATAACTACAAATACCCAAGGTAAAACATAAAATCAGGAATTTAACCTTTAATTTCGCCCTGTCCTTTAAACCGCACATCCAAGCCCTGACTACTTCTTGCCGCCTCCACCTCAAAACATTTCTCGAATCCTCTCTTACCTGCAACATCCTTCTCTGTGGCCTCTCCAATCCACCATCAACTCTGCTGCCAGGTTAATTCGCTTCTCCCCCCCTTTTCACCTCTGCCTCTCCCCTCTGTTAATCCCTTCACTGGCTACCCATTGCCCATCGATTTCAGTTCAAAATATTAACAATGACATACAAGCCTGTCCAAAACCCGTGCCCTCCATACATCTCTGCCCTAAGATCCTGATAGGTCCCCGCACATAGTCTCCGATCCTCACAAGACCTTCTGCTCTGCTCTGCTCTTCTCTTATCTGCTACTCACATCTTCATCTTCAAGATTTCTAACATGCATCCCCCATACTCTGGAACTCTCCATCCCAACACATCAGACTCTGTCCCACAATCCAAACCTTCAAAAGCAAATTGAAAACCCACCTCTTCAGAAAAGCTTACAACCGTCAATAACCTTGTCACCACTACTCTACTGGATGAACAGCTTCACCTTCTGTCTCCTTTCCCATTCTGTTGCAGATTGTAAGCCCAAGCCGGCAGGATCCTCTCTCCTTCTTTACCAGTCTGTCAATTATTAAGCTCATGTTTATTGTACTTGTTGTTTTTATTGTCTTATGTCATGTACTCAATCCCCTTCTCATATGTACAGCCTGGAATTAATGGCGCTTTAAAATAAATAATAATAATTAAAAATGTCTCTGAACTACCACTATAGAATATAGAAGGACTTTCAGTAGTAAGTTATTTTGGGTTTTAGGATAGTACTTATGTCTTATTTACATATTTACATATGTCTTAAAGTAAAGTGGCAAATTCAAACAGCTCGTGGTCTGGGTGGGTCTTCTACCATCTTTTGTCATAAAACTGGGTAAGCATTGTTCAAGAAGAAATGCCCATCATTGCAAAATCTCATTTGAGTTTTTGACGTATTAACAACAGCTAGTTAGATTGTAGATGCAGATAAAGTGGCCAAAGGACATTAAGGACCTGTTCACATCAGTGTTGCCCTTCCGTTGAGGGGTTCCGTTGGGTTAACCCCCTAACGGAAAGCCAAACGGAAACCTTAGCTTCCCTTTCCCTCACCATTGAACTCAATGGTGACGGAAACCTAGCTAATGGTTTCCGTTTGTCACCGTTATGACAGTATTCCGTTGTTCTCGACGGAACCAATAGCGCAGTCGACTGCGCTATTGATTCTGTGAAAACGACAGAATATACCCCTGTATAAGGGATAAGAAGGTTCTCTTTTAGTAATTGCCCCTAAGAAGAGAAGAAGAACTCCCTGGGTGACCAGGCAACAGAGAAATGAACTTGATGAGAGCTAATATGGCTGTCAATGGTAGCAGTCAGATATTTACTGAGTTTAAAAAACAAAGACTATGAACAACTACCGCAAATAACATAGTAATGTTTTTGGCTGGAGTTACACTTTACTGCATGTTTTTGTTGCTTACACCATTAAAGGCATCCATTTACCCTATATGGTTATTACTTTTGAGTTCAATGTCAGAAAAAAAATATTAAGTAATATCTTAATCCACGTAGTTACGATATGGAGTTATTCTATTTATGGAGTTTATTGGTTCTTCACAGTTTATCTCATGTATTTTGTACTATTGGCACTCAAAATATCTGCTGATGTGTATTAAAAAGTTGAATGTCTGTTTTGTGGCATCTCATTGTGGGGCTTTTACTAGTAAAACCCAAAAGATTGCACCTGTGCTGATGAAATAGAAGAGTTTCAGGAGAAACTACAGATTACAAAAAAAAAAAGTAATTAAGCCATTTGGGTAATTTCCCTTCTGCATTCACTAAAATGGGATTTACAGCTGTTTGGATTTTAAAAAGGCAACGTATTTGTTAAAATAATGTTTGCAAAATGACATGCTCTGCACCTGTAACATAACTGTATGTTGTACTATCGACAAACCACACCAACCCTTCCGTGGCAATATCAACATCCTGCCTCGAGAGACATTCACTTTTCTCTAGAGAAACACCTCTACATTTTCATTGCTACAGTCATTAACCCTCTTTTTTTCTTCTCTTCCTTCCAAATCAGATTTGTAACATCTGTAATCTATTTCAGATCACGCGCCTGGACTTAGCTTTGAGAAGGGGCTCAAAGCTTCTGTTCTCTTGTGCTGGATCCTTATCTGTTATCTGACCCACTTTAAGAATCTCATTATAGCACCGTGTCCTACTTCTTTACCATTGCTACTACTCTACCCTTGAAAACTGTTATTACAGTTATTTCCTTTTTTTGGGGAGTAACTTTTGCACAAGCTGACAAAAAAAATTGAGAAAAAGATCCTCAATTGACATAGACTTTTTGGGATATTACACAAGTCATGATTAGATAGACTGTTATCTTATAGATAATTGAAGAAAAATATATTAGAAACTTAAAGGGGTTTTCCAGGACTAACTATCTAATGGCTGTTTACCTCAAGTTACCAATAAAACACACTTTGTAATTTTCAGAAAATGCCCTGTTTTCCCATTCGCGTCGCTGGTCACGTGACACCGACCCCCTGTGAAATTTACACTTTCGGTGATTTCCCATCCATAGTCTGCAACAGCTTCCTTCCGGCCTCTGGATTATACAGCACGTCAAGAGTGACGTCTGCTACAGGGATTGGTCCAGTTAGCTGTGATCGCTGTTCCACGCATACTCCATGCCTGCACCTTCTATCTTCACACAAACCCAAATGTGTCTACTCTGCATGCGCCGCCCGCATCCAATTACATCAAAGCAGCCGCAGACTAGGAATCATGTATCTAAACAAATACTGGGAGCAACCCTGGGCAACGAGGATCGACAGAAAAATTTATTAAACTGGAGAAAGGTATTAGAGGGGACTACTTGGAACAATTGTAGTGCGGCCAGACCTTTTAAAAATGTGTGCAGTATTATTGGAAATCCCCTTTAAGTTTTATAAGATTAACACTAAAAACACTAAAGAAGTCATTGTTCAAAATTAGTGAATAGGGGTAAACTGTAATACCAGACACAGCCCAAGGACAAGAGTAGCACTGTTTCTGGAACAAAGCAGCCAGGTTTATATTATCTCATACAACTCTAATTTAGAAATGTTACATATTCCGTTTTAGGACATAAACAGAACATCCTGGTAGGATATAACGTATTCCCTGTAAACTGTACTACATAACTTATCATACAAGATTCTTAAGTCAAACAATTATGAAAATTACCATAACAAAGGAACAAAATACTACACTACTAAACTAATATCCAGAGGAAAAGTTAGAGGGAATGTCTCATGTATTTAATTTTAGTCTAATTTTAATTAGATATATGTCTGTAGAAGAGAGATTTATTTTTACTTTCAAATAGTTTATTGAATTTATCAACAAAGTAAACAAATGTAAAGCCTAAACATTTGCTTTATCATACAAAGTACAGAGATAGTCAACCTTGGGTAAACATATAAACTTCAAAAATACAATGGTACAGTATATTGTACTAATTTCACATGATAATAAAAACAAAAGAAAGTAAAAGAAAAAAGAGTAAAAGAGTATCGGCAGATAAAAACGTCCATTTTAATTCATTTTTCTCGGTCATTTTGCATCCCTTCCGTTTCCGCTCCGGGCCGTGTTTCCATTTTTAACGGATGATTTTGCCACACATTTCCCCCTGTAGATAATGCAACACTGCCCTCTGTAGACAATGTCACACACTGGCCTCTGTAGATCATGCCACACACTGGCCTCTGTAGATAATGCCACACACTGCCCCCTGTAGATGCTGCCACAGTGCCCTCTGTAGATAGTGCCACATAGCCCCCTTGTAGGTAGTGCCACACAGCGCCCCTGTATGTAGAGCCACAAATCCCCCTGTAGGTAGTGCCACACAACTCCCTTGTAGGTAGTGCCACACAGCCCCCTGTAGGTAATGCCACACAGCCGGGAGAATGGCCCAAAATAGGTCACGTTACATTTTTTTCAAAATGAATAACCCCATTTGGGATCTATTGTTCTTACTGCGGCCGAGTATCCCTGTCGTGTGTATAGGGCCTAAGAAAAATAGGCCAAATGGGGCTATTCACATGGCTTTTTCTGAGTATCAATTAGTATACTGGTAAGCTGTTTATTGGTCATGAAGTTATCCAATTGAGGGAGGAACGCTGAGTATGGAATATTTGGTTTCTTCTAGACATGAGCTATTGTTTGTTTAGCCACTAGAAAGAGAAAAGTAAGGAGCTAGTACTGTGCTCTAGAAAGGGTGGAAGATTTGTGGTGTATTAAAGCTTCCCATTGAGAGGGATGTATTTTTTATTTATTAATTTATTTCTGTTTCTTATGTAGCGCCAACATATTCTGCAGCACTGTATAGAAGTTAAGCCCATCCATTGTCCCTTGTGGGGCTGACAATCTAAGAATCTTGTGTATATTTTTTAAAACTTACTGGGATGGTCATATTGGATGTGTACACTTCCTTTCTGTAGTGTCTATATTGACAGTGCAGCATGGTATGTGTGTGCTTTACGGCAGCTGCAATGAATGGAATTTAATTAGCTAAGTAGATTAGACTATTATAGTCTCCAGAAAGTGATGCAGTAAAGCCCCCTTCCCAGGAAGTGGCAGTGGAATTCCAGACAACGGTTTATCTACATGTATAGTGTTGCTAGTCTGTCTTATCTAGGCCTCCAAGAGTATAATAAAGCTGTCATTAAATCCCCAGCCCTTTGCTGAAACTGTCCCAGTCTACACAGTAAAGCTGAAAGCGTGCTATAGAAAACAGGAAATGTCAGCATTCTGCGTGAGCTACAGTTGCTAGTGTGAAAACTATAATATTGCAATAATTTGTTTTTTAGATAGACAGTCACATAAAAAAAGCAAATACAATTTTTTTTATAATAAAAATCTGAAAATATGTAATTTTCAGATTTTCAATTTGAAATTTTCTAATACTTTTCACTGGAAAAGAGTGAGCATGTTGAAACAAAAACCAGGACACATTTTTTCAAATTCACAAATGGGCAGTCACAAAGACACGTTTTATTTTAAAATCACAAGATGTGTACTTTGTTGGTGAGTCATTAGTGTAACATAAGAATAATACATTGACTAATAAATTGACTAATAAAATGGAACCTCTAAAGCCAAATAATATGGACAAAATTACAGTTCAAAACATAACAATTTGAATAAAGTTTTCCAAAATACACCTGATACCCAAAAAATATTATAAAACCGACATTGACCATATTGACAATTGACCTAACCTAAAATTCAAACAAATGATTCTAATGATAAAACAAATATTATACAACCATAATGGATCAAGGATGATGTTCCTCATTCTCCTTCATGCATTCATCTAAAAAGTAAAAATGTATTTCCTTTGTCAGACATGAAATAAAAAATTACCCATCAATAAAATTCTTATTATTGACGATACCTACGAATCTGAAATGGTTAACATTCAAGGGGATAGGATGATTTTTTTTTTTTTTACCACGATGAGTAATTTTTAAACTTATCTTCTAAAGGTTACTCGATATGGGAAAGCAATTATGCGAATGAAATGAAAAAGGGAGAGAAAAATATTTGAGAGCTGATTCATTCCGAAACATGGTTCAACTGAATCTCCAGTGTGTGTTTTTCATATGTTTTAACCTTGAGGAATTACTTAATACTGTGCCTTAATTTAAAATAGTTTGTAATAAATTCTGATATTGAATTTTTAAATGCTATTTTGATTTCTAAGAGGGCTGTGTACAATTTTTTTTTAAATTAATAAATTGAAATGCTGGGTTTATTTTATTGCTAAATCATTCCCCCTCACTTTACAGGTACCAACTTTCTGCTTCCTTTATAAAATAAACCTGGCTATGGGAAAGAATTCTGGCCATTAGAATGTATTTTTGCAATGATCTTTGACCAGTCCAAGTCATATTTTACATTTTTGGCATTTTTTTCTCTTTTATTCCACACTATCCATGAAAATCACCCTACATAGAAAATTAACAGCGTAGTCCTTGCTCCAGATGAAGAACAGCCCAGTCTAGAAAAACTCCAAATATTGTAGCTCCTTCCCCCTTTGAAAAGGAATGCAGTAATAAATGTTAAAATAATAATCCTTATGCAGTGGCGGATTATCATATGGGCGATTCGGGCGGCCGCCCGGGGCCCGAGGCTCCCAGGGGGCCCATGGCAGCCCGAACCGCACATCATCTTGCAAAGTTACTTATTCAGCGCGCTAGCGCTGCTAACTAACGAAGATGAGGGGAGGAGCAGGGAATTGGCCGGGAAAGGGGTAGGACACGCCTCCCTGACAAGTGTGGGCCGCCGCCATTGAGTAACAGAACAGCGAGGGACGGCTGTTCTGTTACTCCGAATCTGCAAGACGGTCGGTCACCGGCGCTGAGGTCAGTACAGCAGGCTTATCCTCCTTCCCAACTGGTTCCCGACCGCTGGCTGTATTTTTACGGCCAGCGGTCAGGGACGGGTCCTTAAAACCCGAGCCATAGACTTTCTACGGCTCGGGTTTTAACTTGCTGCCCGCGCGATCGGGTCTCCGGCTGTCAGTGACTGCCGGGGACCCTGAGGAAAAGACAGAAGCAGCTTTCGCTGCTTCTGTCTTCTCCGATGTCTTCTTACACAGCGTTCAATGAACGCTGTGTATAGGAATAGAGACAGCAGCAGCGGCGCTGTCTCTATTCCTCCCGGTGATCATGTGACTGGTCACATGATCGCCGGGTGCCGTTAGTGGCAGGCTGCTGCTGGGTCTTACTAGACCCAGCACAGCCCTATTAGTGACAATCGTCACTGTGAGAGGGCTGATTTCCCCTGTAACTGGGGCTGCTGTGCAGCTCCAGTTACAGTGGAAAAACATGGTGTAAAAGAAAGAAAAAATATATATAAAGTTCCCCAAAGGTCTTTTTTGACCTTTGAGGAACAGACCACAGTAATAAAAAAATAGGAAAGTAAAGTGCAAAAAAAATGAAATAATAAATACACATAAAATACCCACCCCAATAAAAACCGTCCGTCCCCCCCGCCAATCATTGTTGTAACGCTAGCGCTGACCCAATTACCCTAATATAGACATGTAATATATTAACATTTACGGTAAACAATGACGATTACAAATAAAAGGTCTATTTTAGGGTAAAACTATGTTATTACCAAAAAAAATAGCTGAAACGTAAAAAAGCTTATTTTTTTACTATTATTTTCAAACTTTATGAATAAAAATTCTAAAATAGCAAAAAAGGTGTGTATAAAAACGCTAAAAAAAAAGAAACATGCATTGTCTACGGAAAAAACGTCGCAAAAATCACGTCGTTTTTATTTCTTTTTTATAAAAATGTGTGTTTGGTGCAACTTTGTAATTACGTTTTATTAAAAAATATTTTCACTTTTTGAGATACAGCTGCTTTGTATCCTGTATCCGTCAGGTCAGCAGGACTGACGGGATCAGTGAAACGGGCCCTGCGCGAAATTATAATCTTCGATGTGATAGATTTGAGGTGGATCCTGCGTGTCACTGATCCTGTCAGTCCTGCTGACCTGACTGATACAGGATACAAAGCAGCTGTATCTCAAAAAGTGAAAATATTTTTTAATAAAACGTAATTACAAAGTTGCACCAAACACACATTTTTATAAAAAATAAATAAAAACGACGTGATTTTTGCGACGTTTTTTCCGTAGACAATGCAGGGTTCGTTTTTTATCGTTTTTATACACACCTTTTTTGCTATTTTACAATTTTTATTCATAAAGTTTATCTATATGGGGCTGTGTGTAACGCTCTCTACGGGGAGGATGTGTGATATATAGAGGGGGCTGTGTATGGCGATATCTATGGGGGTGTGTAATATCTACAGGGGCTGTGTGTGGCACTATGTACAGGGGGCTGTGTGTATGTGGTGTTTTACAGTGTGTGGTATTATATTCAGGCGCGCAGTGTTTGGTGCTATTATATTTAGGGGTACAGTATGTGGCACCATGATAACTTTATTTTCGTTTATAGGTGTGGAAATGTTGGAAAAGTGAGGAGACGTCTGAGTGGCAAATTCTGCAGAAATGAGTCATGGCCGGGAGAAGTCGTCATGAGCGCTGGACCGGATGGAGAAGAAAAGAGGAAAAAAACTACTAGAATCTGAGACGTCGTCACCTGTGAGTCACTAGATTTATAGAGAATCTGTCACCTCTCCTGACATGTTTATTATAGGAATCCTTGTATTTCACAAAAAGTCTTTCTGCAGTCCAGGACTGATAGACAATTCCCCTTGTCAGGAGGTTGTGTCCCTGCACAGTGTGATACTGTCAGTATGTAGGGACACAGCCCTGTGACAAGGGAAATCGTAACACTGTTAATGCTTGCCCAAAAAAGTAGTGTCAAAAATAGTTACGGCGCGGCAGGGCGGCGGTGAGGAAGGGGGGCCCAAGTTTGGGTAACAGCCCAGGGCCCATGGTCTACTTAATCCGCCACTGTCCTTATGTCATCCATGTTAAAATACATATTGGGTGTCACTATCTGTGGGTATGTGGACCCACTGGGCCGTACTGCTGTAGTGGGATAGCAGCTGGCCAAACAGTGTACCAAGTAAAGTCTATAGTCCGAGCAAGGGTACCTGTGGTAGTACAGACAGTAGCGGTGGCTAGGCTCAGATGGGACCTTGGCAGCAGACACCAGGCATGGTGTAACACAACACGACTCCAAATCTTTTAAGACACAGGAACAAGGTAGCACGGGATACAGAATACAGATAGCAGGAACGGGAACACTGGGAACAGGAAACTACGAAAGAACAATTTGCTAGACTGTTATGGGAAAACACAACGCTCAGGCAATTAGTGAAGGGGCAAAGCCCTTCTTATAGTTCAGGGTAATTAGATAATTCTAAACATGTGTGCATGCTGGCCCTTTAAGGCCGGGACTGAGCTCTCGCGCGCACCCTAGTGGTCACTGCAGGCTAGGACGGATGCATGTGCTGGCATCTCCGGGAAGGATGGCATCGGCAGGATGAGAGGAGTCTGCGGTCTACGGCCGCGGACGTTACATTGGGATGTAGCGAGCAAAAATGGAAATCTAGCCACCAACCAGATTCAAGTTGTCATTTTTATGACATGCTGGCCACCTGAACAACACTTTTTTTGTTGCACTATTTATGTGAAAAATGTTCATGTTGCCAAATAACACATTCATGGTTTTTCTGCATTTGTGGCTTATGTATTGCCTAGAGAGCAAGAGACTAATGGAAAAATAGAAAAGATTTAATTTCTTATAGACTAAAGTTGATATAAGAACTACATGACATTCCTGTCGTAGCAGGGTCTGACTGTTTTTGGAAAAATTAGAAATACTAGTAAAATAATAGAGTAAACATGATCTACTCTTGTTAAGCTGAGGATTGAATAGACCCCCATGTTCACTGTGACTCTGTCGTCCAAGGACCCACACACAGCTAATGTCGGCCCTGTCGGAGAGCAGTTCTAGAACATATAGTCCAATTGTGTCTAGCGTTGAAAAAAATAAACTAAAATATAGCCCAGGCTTAAAGATGTTTGATAGTAAACATAGTGCGTATTATTCAGAACTGACTTGTAATGCACTTGGTGAGTAGGAAAGGTGATCCCACTTAGCCAAGATGAGCAGGCTGTTAAGTGGGACTATTATTGGGTGCTTTTGTACCCACAAGTATAATGCAGAACCTCTTTAAGAGCTACCACTTTATGCTCCTGTATGAAGGCCTACGACTTAGTACCATTATCATAACCAAGTATCAATAGGTGCAGTATATATCTTCCTTGTCCTGTGACAAGTTGCCACGTTACCAAATATTTTAATTAGCAAGGCGCTTCATATTGCTGTATATAATGTAGTTAATGACAAGCTACTCATGGTTTTTGCATTCACATTTTATTATTTCTACATTTTAAAACAAAGTAGAATTTGCCTTTTGCTGCTGACTTTTCAATTTCCTGTGAGATATTCTGAATGCTGTTTAATGCAGTGGATTATATAAGGCACCATTTGCCAAATCCTGTATTTTATGGCCTTTCACTGGACAATGAATTTGGAATGTCTTTTTAGTTTTAGCTTATAGGAAAGAAAGTCTCATTTTGTTCCAAATTACATTTTCAATACCATTAAATCACTCCTCTATCTATCTTTTTCCTTATTTTAATACCATGGGTGTATGGTTTGCAAATATGAGTCTATATTAGAATAAAGGCATACATTAAAAAATCCCAGCTAATATAGAAACTATTGCTCTATAATATTCTGGTGTACAACATGTTCCAAAAATATAGGAATGGATGATGCTGAAAACCTGTAAAATATTACAACTAATCATGGTAAACTGTAGTTTCCACCTATAGCCTTTGTGAATTGCAATGTAAAAATGTTTAATACTAAGGAGCAGCAGCATACATCGAAGAGAGGGCGCCCCATAGCATAGACCTGATCCTTGAACCAAATCCCTAACCCTTTGTTTGCTAACAATGAAGTTCCTCTAGAGAGGGAGTCCAGCACAGGTTCTCGCCACACAGTAGCAAAGGGAATGGGACCAACCAGGACTGACCCCCTCTCTCCAAGAGTCCCATAACAGTGGCATGGCCTGCATCTATGGTATGTACGCCGTTGTTAATGGAAATGTTGGTTGTAGAGTATGGAAAGAATAGCAAACTTTTTTTTTGATATAAAATGAAAGGCTGTGATTACCCCCTGGGGTAAAGTTTTAAAAGTTGTATAGGATAGCATTGCTAATAGGGTCCCAATCATTCCGAGCCAAGTTGGGATAGAGGATTAGTTTTCAGGGTACATGGTATAGGGACCCTCTCAGCCCCGTGTAATGGTCTGTCTCTGAAGCCCTATGCCACTGCAATTTCTTTTTGCTCAGTGATTCTGGGATGGACATATCTTTCTTCTTTTCTGAAGAACACATTCTGGTGCACTTTTTTTTTTTTGTAAAACATATCTCATGGTTATAAGCACTAGACGGTTGATACAATAGAATTAATGCAGCAGCGAGTCACACTACTACCGCATCTAAAAACTCCAATGCGACCATGGCTTTACTAAGATGATGAGTGGCATATTTGTTGTCTTATACAGGCATTTTAGGAAATGCCCCTAGAACTACATTACTGTGCAAAAGTTTTAGCCAGTTGTGGAAAAATGCTGCAAAGTAAGAATGCTTTAAAAAATAGAAGTGTTAATAGTTTTTTTTATCAAATAAAATAAAAAGTGAATGAACAGAAGAGAAATTGAAATCAAATCAATATTTGGTGTGGCCACGCTTTGCCTTCAAAACAGCAATTCTTCTAGGTACACTTACCCACAGTTTTCGAAGAAACTCGGCAGGGAGGCTGTTCCAAACATCTTGGAGAACTAACTACAGAACTTCTGTGGATGAAGACTTCCTCAAATTCTTCTGTCTCTTCATGTAATCCCAGACAGAGTTGATGATGTTGAGATCAGGGATCTGTGGGGACCATATCATCACTTCCAGGGCTCCTTGTTTGAGGTCATCGTCCTGATGTAGAATTAATTTGGAGCAAATAAGACGCGTCCTTGATGGTATTGCATTATGGATAAGTATCTGCCTGTATTTCTCAGCATTGAAGACAACATTAATCCTGACCAAATCCCCAACTCCATTTGCTGAAAGGCAGCCCCAAATTTGCAAGGATACCCCACCATGCTTCACTGTTGCCTGCGGACACTCATCATTGTACCGCTCTCCAGCCCTTTGGGTGAACAAACTGCCTTCTGTTACAGTCAAATATTTCTGACTCATCAGTCCAGAGCACCTGCTGCCTTTTCTGGTGTTCTGGTGCTGTATATATGTACTGAACTTGGTTCTGGTGTTGTATTTATATGTTAAGCATGGTTCTGGTGTTGTATTTATGTACTCAGCTTTGTTCTGGTGTTGTATATATATATATTGAGCTTGGTTCTGGTGCTGTGTATATGTATTGAGTTTGGTTCTGGTGTATTTATGTACTGGGCTTGGTTCTTGAGCTGTATATATGTACTGAGTTTGGTTCTGGTGTTGTATATATGTACTGAGCTTTGTTCTGGCTTGTATATATGTACTGAGCTTTGTTCTGGTGCTGTATATATGTATGAGCTTGGCTCTGCTGCTGTATAGATGTACTGAGGTTTGTTCTGGTGCTGTATTTATTTACTGAGCTTGGTTCTGGAGCCGTATATGTCAGAGCTTGGTTCTGATGCTGTAATTGGGGTCATGGGGTGGTGCCGCTATCCTGAAGAGTCACATAGTCCTGCCTCCAAACCCACCTTTCCATGCTTGATAAACATCCCTCTAGCTGTTATACATCACTACCAGTCTCCTTTAACTTTCTTGGATGCACCATTGCCTTGTACTACATGGGCACGCACCGTGCAGCGATATGTACTCTGCCCAGCTGCACTGCGCATGCCAGTACAAGGCAACGGCGCATCTGCAAGAGTTGGAGGAGGCTGCTAGTGATGTAGAACAGCCAGGGGGATGTCAATCAAAATCTGGGGGGCGCCATTTAATTTTTTTTCTCAAGCAGCAGAAAAGCTAGAATTGGCCCTGGGGGAGGGACAGCATTTGCAGGGGTGGGATAGGGCTAGCAGACGTGCGTCATGATAGGCACGTCTGCTAGTAGTAGAAGTTAGAACACGCCCCTTTGACGATGCACGCACCGCCAGAGAGGAACAGGAAAGCAGGGTCGTGGTCATGCTGTGAGGTTAGTGTGGTACTCGCCTCCTCCCCCAGACAACTTTAAACTGAAGGGCTGATGCTAGGGAGGGATAAATTATACAGCAAGGGGGGGGGGGGTCCATCTAACTCACTGCAGAAGACTCTATGGGGGGATAATTATTTCCCCCCATAGAGCACTCAGCAATCAGACGCTCAACCCTGCTGTATGAGAAATACTGAGGGCTCTATGGGGGATGGGGGATAATTCCCCCCTTCATAGAGTCCTCTGCAGTCACTTATATGGTTAGACACCCCCTTTCAGTATAATTCCCCCCCCTTCCATAGAACCCTCAGCAATTACTAATATATTGCAAGGGGAGGTCAGATTGTCTGACTGACTGCTGGGGGCTCTATAGGAGGGTCTGAGCGACTAACTGCAGAGGTATCTATGGGAGACACTCAGACCCCCTATAGAGCCCCCAGCAGTCAGTCAGAAAATCTGACCTCCCCTTGCAATATAATCCCCCCGATACAACTCTCAGTAGTTATTTTACTACAAGGTGAGGGGTGTCTGACTACTTTCAGGGTTTTTCCCATGAGGGACATTTATGAAATATCCACCTATATATTATACTTTCAGTTTCTCACCATTTTTCAAGATACCTGCTTGCTGTCAGTGAATGGAAGCCTTCTTGTTTACATCAAAACCTTCACAGACCTTATGCTTCTCTGTAAGGTGGCAATCCTCTGTGAGCTAAATACATCAGAGGCACAATTTTTTTTTGCTACAATGTATCAGGGCAGATAAGGCTCTGTTCACATCTGAGTTAGAGTCTCCTTCGCAGATTCTGTCTGCGCTGTTTCCGTAAGTCCCATAGAAATGAGTGGTAGTTACGGAAACGCTACTTCTGTAACTGCCAATCACTACTATATGAGTTACTGAAACGCTGTTTTCGTAACTCCTGACCATGAAGTCAGGAAGTGGCTGGGAGGCAGCAAGGGCAGAAAGAGGTAGAACGAGGTTTTAGTGGGCCCCGTTCTAGAGATAGGTGCGGGTGTCAGAGGTGGGACCCGCATCTATCTGACATTTATGACATATCCTATGGATATGTCATAAATGTCTCTCATGGGAAAACCCCTTTAAAGTGTCAGTAAACTTCTAAAAAATTTCTGACATGTTATAGTGAAATGTCAGAAGTTTTGATCGGTGGGGGTCCGAGCACTGAGACCCCCACCGATCGCTAAAACAAAGTGGCAGAAGCGCTTAGGTGACCGCTGTGCCACTTCGTTTCTGATCTGCTTTTCTCAGAAAGACTAGAAAGTGGTGTACGGACGTACACCACTCCGAGGAATGGCGATCAGAAACGAAGCAGCGCAGCATTCAACCGAGCGCTTCTGCCACTTCACTATAGTGATCAGTGGGGGTCCCAGTGCTCGGCCCCCCACCGATTAAAAGTTCTGACATATCACTATGACATGTCAAAAGTTTTTTAAAAGTTTAGTTACACTTTAAAAAGAGGTGTTACAATTTTTTAATTATTCTTATTAGTATTATTATTATTTTCTTTAATAAACCAGTGTATCAGTGTGTTTAGTGCAACTTTCTAAATGCTTTTTTTTTTTTATTATTATTTTTACTTTTTGAGATACAGCTGCTTTGTATCCTGAATACATGGCAGCTGTATCTAGTGCTAAAACCTGTATCCGTCAGGTCAGGGGCACTGACGGGTACATTGTCAGCGGGTCACTTTTTTTAAACCACCCTCGACTCTGGCTAATGGAGGAGGACCCTAAATGGAGCATCCCTTCTATTATCTCCAAATTCCCTAGTAAGTTATATGAAAAGGTTGTTAACCAGACAACCCTGTTAACATAAACATTAATAAATAACAATATATCTTGGAAACTGTTACCATGCTGCATTGTTATAAATAATGAAGGGACATTGTCCAATGGACAATAGTCAAGCCTATAAACGTCTTTATTTTTCAAAGCAACTGCTAAGGATTTGTACACACAAGAGTTAAGAGCAAAGCTTGGTAAATGCCATCTACGTTAACCTACCATTTGCAAAGTATTTAGCTGGATTTTTCACCGCTGCCCGCCAACTCGACAATGAATGGTTTATCCAGTGCTGAATGAATATCAACATTTCAGTCAAGGTTGGTTTTAACGCAAAACAAGACAAAGCAATGTAAATACCAAGTTGTGACACTAGTGTGTATGAGATTGACTCACAGATAATGGCATCACCACAATTCATAGAGTTGTCCCAGCACTTTTACTAAACATCGCAACCTTCCCATCCCATTATTTCTACAGTTGTGACAGAATTTGTTGGAAAAATGAGATTTAAGGTGTCCCATAAAGAGCAGAGGGTGAAGAAACTTAAAGCGTCACGACAATTGCTTTCTCCTACTCGATCTTCCATTGGGCATGGAGACACTTTGGTAACACGCCAGGCGGCTTAGTTGTCAAGACAATCATATGACGCCCAGAGAGTCTCAGGCACTGGTGATATTATTCAGAGTAGGACCCGTGCATGAGACACGACGGGTATTATACAGTTGCCCTCGTAACTGTACTGCCCAGTGCGCTACCAGTGCCTCTCCAAGATCTGGTGGGTGATCACAATAATATTGACAGGACTGAGTGTATTAGCGATGTCTACCCGTCTGTCACTTATGATAATAGGTCAATGTTACTTAGTGTCAAATGTTAGGTCTCTGACCGTCAGTATGAGGTTTACAGCACCTAATTGTTTTCATGAACCATATTGGCCGTGTCTAACTTGTTCATAATCCATACACGACTTTACCATCTCACTCCTTTTTCAATCCACCCTTGTTCTGTGTCTACCGTATTTCATATGTATCTCTGCTCTACCATCTTCTACTTTTTATGCATCAACTTTACTATTTACACCCCGCTGTGCCCTTCCTTTCTCTACCTACTTCTACATCCCAACGCCACATCCTTCATTTTCACTTTAACAAAAGTCTCCTCTGATATAAATTAAAAATGAAATCGGCCTTCCTTAGGAACAGTAAAACCAATTTTGCAGCATGAACATCTACAACCTCATCATGGTTATCAAACCATTTGATACAAAGCCCGCAGGCCCGTCGTCATGGTAACAGGAGAGGCAGGCCTGCATTTTGCCGCTGACATTTTGCACTTCTATTGAAAGAGACATTTGAGTTCACAAAAAAAGTGGCTATTTTCCTAGTCAACAATAGAAACAGCCTCCTCTTCAGCATAATGATAACCCCTTGTATGCCACAATAAACCAAGGGCCTGACGGCCAAATGGATTTGGAGAGGGGTACAAGCTTGGAGAGTTAAACAAATAACCTGTCTTTGAGGATGCAGGCCAGATCTTTGTTTTCTAAACCTATTTATGACTTCAAAATAATGAATGCATCTAAAATGAAAGGGGGCACAAAATTACGGAGCTTTTTTTTTCTGGGTAATGATTTCAGAGTTCCTTATTCTCATATAATAATGTAATATATAATGAATAATAAAAAATAAATAATATAATAATAAAATAATCTCATATATAATGTAATTCGTAACTGTTAAAATAGGAAGGACCAGATATTTCGAATGCTAGAGATCATAGACAAATAATATATAATATGTAGAGAAGGAAGAGGGGGGCATCCATGTGAATAAATCTACATACCTAGCTCAGGGTCTAAAACATGAAGTACTTCAGAGCCGTGATTTTATTTTGTTTTTGAGAACTATCCTCATAAAAGTGTTGGGTGCAGTAAATAAATAATAAAAAAAAAATCTCTTTAACCCTTAAGGACTCAGATATTTTTGGGCTCAATGACCAGACATATGTTTTGTTTTTTTTTGGCATCTCAAATTGTATACATTTTTTTTTTTTTTTTTTACGTCTACACTATTTGGATCAATTTGTGGTATGTATACATTAGCGTTTACGTTTTAATAATTTCATTTTGAGGGTACAGGCAAAAAAAAAATAAATTATTTCTGCATGTTTATTTTTCTTATTTTTTTTAACTTAATTTATCACTGACTTAGGCCTTATTCACACGAACGTGTTTTACTTACGTGATACGCGCGTGAAAATCACGCGTGTCGTACAGACCTATGTTAGTCAATGCGGCCGTTCAGACAGTCCGTGATTTTCACGCAGCATATGTCTGCTGCGTAAATATCACGACATGTCCTATACTCGGCCATTTTTCGCGCATCACGCATCCATTGAAGTCAATGGGTGCGGGAAAATCGCGCACGGCACATGGAAGCACTTCTGTGTGTCGCGCGTGATTCGCACAACAGTAGATAAAGAAATTAAGGAAAAACTAAAAGCACTTCCTTCATTTCTTTTTCTAAACATCAAAACCGCGTATCATAAGGATGGCATATGCGTGAAAATCAGGCAGCCACGCAGCAAACACTGATGACACACGGAACTGCAACGCGCGCAAAATGCTGCATTTTTTGCGCGCGCAAAACGCACACGTTCGTGTAAATAAGGCCTTAAATTAAGTCTATATATTTAAAATATATGTTGTTACAGTCATGGGGATACCAATTGTGTGGGGGCTATTTTGCGCTTTATGAATTTTATTGACTGGATAACAACATGTTTTTAATACAGTCAATTATTGTTGTTTTTTTCAAAAACTTTAACTTTTCAGAGATATAAACGTAATAAAATAGTTTCATTTTTCATGAAAAAGATGCTGGCATACTTCTGCATGCAGCATACTGTGCCTATGCGTAGAAATATGTACAGGCGTTTTTTAGCGCATACTGCAAGATTGCCCTATGAGGCATTTACAAGAGACAGCCCTGGGACCTTTGCTAGATCATGGGCTGTCTCCATGGCGATAGTGATCATGTTTGATCGCAGCACTGAAGAGGTTAACAAATTCACTCTGAAGTAACAGAATATGCACCTTTCAGCCGTAACATTAAAACCACTGACAATGAATAATAGTGATTATTTTGTTACAATGACATCTGTCAAGGTTTGGGATATATTAAGCAATATGTAAACAGTCAGTTCTTGAAGTTGATCTGTTGGAAACAGGAATAACGGGCAAGTGTAAAGGGGGTTTTACACAGGACGATTATTGGGCAGACAAGCGTTAATATCATCTGCTGGTCGTATCGTTTTAAAAATGTAAAAGGTTATCGTTGTCGGCAGCACATCTGCCTGTGTCAACAGGGAGTCACACTGCTGACATTATAATAATGTATGGGGACGAGCGATCGGAGTAACGACCGCTCGTCCCCATCCATTGCTCTATGTGACAGGAGCAAGCGAGCGCTGATCAACAATGTCTCGTTGATTGGCGCTCGCTGCACCGGTCGAGTGTCGGACGGTGTAAAATGGTCTTAAGGATCTGAGTGACCTTGACAAGAACCACCAAATTGTGATGGCTAGACGACTGAGTCCTAGCATCACCAAAACGGTCTTGAGGGAGGTTTCCGGTATGCAGTGGTTAGTACCTACCAAAAGTGGTCCATGAAAAGACAACCAGTGAACCGGTGACAGAGTCATAGGTGTCAAAGGCTCATTGATGCGTGTTGGGAGCGAAGGCTAGCCCGTCTGCTCCGATCCCATGAAAGAGTTATTGTAGCATGAACTGCTGAAAAAGTTGATGCATGTGTGTTGTGCACCTGGCCAAGAGATGAAGAAGAAGAAAGAAGTAGAAGGCAAGCCGACAATGCCAGTGTGGTGCTCTGGACAATGTTCTGCTGGGAAACCTTGAGTCCTGGCATTTATGTAGTTGTTTCTTTGACATGTACCACCTACCTAAACATTGTTGCAGACCTTTTTGGCAACAGTATTCCCTAATCGTAGTGGCCTCTTTGAGCAGGATAATGCACTCTGCCACACTGCAAAAATTATTCAGGAAAGGTTTGAGGAACATGACAAAGAGTTCAAGGTATTGACTTATACTCCGAATGCTCCAGATCTCAATCTGATCGTGCATCTGTGTGATGTGCTGGAAAAACAAGTCCAATCCATACAGGCCCAACCTTGCAACTTACAGGACTTACAAGTATTTGCTGCTAACTTCTTGGTGCCAGATACCACAGGACGTCTTCAGAGGTCTTGTGGGGTCCATGGCTTAACGGGTCAGAGCTATTATGGAGGCATGAAGAGGACCGACACAGTAATAGGCAGATGGTTTTAATGTTATGGCTAAACGGTGTATAGTGACTGATGAAGGTATACACAATACATTCAACAATGTGCCCAAATAACATACCTGTTCACTACCCATTTAACACATAGTGTGTGGATTATCTTGACTTAATATATTGTTATTACTACAGGAATTTATAAAAGTGTTGTCAAAAAGTTTGCTTAAGCATTGTAAACACAAGGTCACAACGATTCTTCATAAATATCCTTTGACGTTTGTTAACCCCTTCCCGCTTTGGCCACTTTTGACCTTCCTGACAGAGCCTCATTTTTCAAATCTGACATGTTTCACTTTATGTGGTAATAACTTTGGAATGCTTTTATCTATCCAAGCGATTCTGAGATTCTTTTCTCGTGACACATTGGACTTTTATGTTGCTGTTAAAATTTGCTCGGTACATTTAGTATTTAATTGTAAAAAGCACCAAAATTAAGTGAAAAATTGCAAAAAATAGCATTTTTCTAAACGTTAATGAATCTACTTGTAAGTTAGGCAGTTATACCACCCAAAATTGTCGCTAATTAACATCCCCCATATGTCTACTTTAGATTGGCATCATTTTTTGAACATCTTTTTATTTTTCTAGGACGTTACAAGACTTAGAACTTTAGCAGCAATTTCTCACATTTTCAAGTAAATTTCCAAAGGCTATTTTTTCATGGACCAGTTCAGTTGTGAAGTCGCTTTTAGGGCCTTATATATTAGAAACCCCCAATAAGTCACCCCATTTTAAAAACTGCACCCCTCAAAGTATTCAAAACAGCATTTATAAAGTTTCTTAACCCTTTAGACGTTTCACAGGAATTAAACCAAAGCAGAGGTGAAATGTACAAATTTCATTTTTTTTTTTTTGCAGAGATTCATTTTTAATCCATTTTTTTTTTTGTAACACAAAGTTTTACCAGAGAAACACAACTCAATATTTATTACCCAGGTTCTGCAGTTTTAGGAAATATCCTACTTGGCCCTAGTGTGCTACTGGACTGAAGCACAGGCCTCAGAAGTAAGGGTATGTTCACATGGCTTATTTACGGACGTAATTTGGGCGTTTTCCGCCTCGATTTACGTCCGAAAATGCGGCTCAATAGCGTCGGCAAACATCTGCCCAGTAGAAATCCCCAAAAATGACTCCATTTGGGAAACTACACACCTCAAGGAAATTATCTAGTGGTATAGTGAGCATTTTGACCCTACTGGTTTATTGCAGAAATTATTGGAAATAGGCTGTGAAAATGGAAATCTACATTCTTTCAAAGAAAATGTAGGTTAAGCAATTTTTTTTCTCATTTCCACAAGGACTAAAGGAGAAAAAGCACTGCAACATTTGTAAAGCAATTTCTTCCAAGCAAAACAATACCCAACATGTGGTCATAAACGGCAGTTTAGACACACAGCAGAGCTTAGAACGGAAGGAGCGCCATTTGGCTTTTGGAGCTCAAATTTAGCAGGAATGGTTTGCAGAGCCCATCTCGCATATGCAAAGGCCCTGAGGGACCAAAACAGTGAAAACACTCAAAAAGTGACTCCATTTAGGAAACTACACCCGTTAAGGAATTCATCTAGAGGTGTAGTGAGCATTTTGACCCCACAGGTGTTTCATAGATTTTATTCGAATTGGGCAGTGAAAATAAAAACAATCCTTTTTCTTCAATAAGACGTAGCTTTAGCTTGAAATGTTTTATTTTCTCAACAAATAAAGGAAAAAGAGAACCCAACATTTGGAAAGCAACTTCTCTGGAGTACGGAAATACCCCATATGTGGTAAACTGCTGTTTGGGAATACGGCAAGGATCAGAAGAGGAGGAGCGCCATTTGGCTTTTGGAGCACAGATTTTGCTGGATTGGTTTCTTGACACCATGTCACTTTTGCAAAGCCCCTAAGGTACCAGCACAGTGGACTCTACCCAAAAGGGACTCCATTTTGGATACTTCACCCCTTAAGGAATTAATTTTAGGGGTGTAGTGAGCATTTTGACCCAACAGATATTTCATAGATTTTATTTGAATTGGGCAGTGAAAATAAAAAAATGTTTTTTTTTCCAATAACATAAGACGTAGCTTTAGCTCAAAATTTTTAATTTTCTCAAAAAATAAAGGAGAAAAAGCACCCCAACATTTGTAGCAATTTCTCCCGAGTGTGGCAATACCTCATATGTGGTCATAAACTGCTTTTTGCTCACACGGCAGGGCTCAGAAGGGAAGGAGAGCCACTTGGCTTTAGGAGTGCAGATTTTGCTGAATTGGTTTCTGGTCGCTATGTAGCATTTGCAAAGCCCCTGTGAGACCAAAACAGTGGAAACCCCCCAGAAGTGACCCCATTTTGGAAACTAAAACCCTCAAGGTATTCACCTAGGGGTGTAGTGAGCATGTTAACCCCGCAGGTGTTTTGCAGAAATTAGTGTGCACTCGATGTTGTAGAGTGAAAATTGGATTTTTTCCATAGATATGCCAATATGAGGTGCCAAGCCTGTGCCACCATAACAAGACAGCTCTCTAATTATTATGTGGTGTTTCCCGGTTTTAGAATCACCCTACATGTGTCCCTAATCTTTTGCCTGGACATTCGACAGACTCAGGAGTGAAAGAGTACCATGTGAAATTGAGGCCTAATTTGGCGACTTACACAGTATTGGTTCACAATTGCAGAGGCTCTGATGTGAAATAATAAAGGAAACCCCTGAGAAGTGACCCTATTTTGGAAAGTACACCCCTCAAGGCATTTATTAAGAGGTGTAATGAGCATTTTCAACCCACAGCTTTTCCCTAAATGAATGCGCTGTGAATGGTGCAAAGTAAAAATTTCACAGTGCCAAATAATGCCATAGAGAGGTCACATAATACTATCAAGTAATTCCCCCATAATAGTGCCACTCAGCACTCAAAATAATACTGCCATATAGTGCCAAATAATACCACAAATTAAGCCCGAATAATACTGCTACACGTAGTCCAAATAAGGCACACAGAGATTTTTGCAAGCAGAAAAAAATCTGCCTCAGAATTCCTTCAGGAATTTTGAACTGACTGCATTTATTTTTCCGTATTTTTTTCACTGCGTTTTCCGTCCATCGCCATTAAAGCTAATGCAAGGGCAGAGGGGAATAAATGCCACTAAAAATGCTCAGAAACGAGTGCTGCAGGTTGTTTTTTGCTTCCCATTGATTCAATGTGAGGTCAGAGGTGGGAACCACGGCAGGAAATGACATGCCGCTTTTTTTTCCTGCGAAAAAAAAGCCTCTGCCTCACATTGAAATCAATTGCAGTTTCCACGTCAAAATCAGCGCCAAGGAACTCTGTGTGAACTGAGCCTAATACTGTCATATGATGCCTAAATATTATGGTTACATAATCCCCAAACAACGTTATCATACAGAGATTAAATAATATTGCTATACAGTACCCTAATATTACTGCCATTCAAGTCCCTATCTAATGCTGCCATAGAAAACCCAAATAATATCATCGTTAAGAGGATAAATAATTTTGCAATGTGGTCATCAACCTTCAAAAGCGATAAAATGATATTCCATACAGTGCCCAAATAATGCCATTATATAGTGCAATATAAGTAATACTGACATTTAGTGTCCGGACCTGTATATACACATAGATATACGTATAAAAAGCAAATGTATGGAGCAGCATTGTAGCCAAACAACCTCACGGTCGGTGCAAGACTTCAAAGCAGTGATCTCTCCTAGTGGATAGTAGAAAGCTTTTTGGTTATTAAATCCAATGTTATTTTTTTTACATATAAATTGTTAAGAGACCGATTCCATGTGTTATATGGATTACATGTGTACATTTTGAGCATTTTTGTACCCACAATATCCTTATAATACAGCTCCGTAATGTAAGTATACGCTCCTCTATACCTATATACCTATAATAGCCTAGATAGGTTTGTTTTCTGGGTTTGCTCCTTATGCAATATTAATAATGACAGATCAAGTGTTAAAATTATATAACATGTTATATTTCCTATTGAAACTGTATGACTACGAATAGGTGACACATTTATATAAAAGTTAAAGCATTGGTAGTTTCCCTAGAACACAATATCAGATGAGAGCTTGCCAATATAATTATGTTATTGATTTGTATATTAAATGTAGGGTCATTTTATGGCAAGGGATTTCGCCAACTAGGTAAACATAATGGTATTGGTCAGTTCACTAGGTGGCGCTCAAACGCAGAGATGGGAATTACAAGTTTGTAAAATGCATCAGATTGCAATCACAGTTAAATTGCAGGTTAGTAAAAAATGCATCAAATTGCAATGACATACTTACATTACGAGATATCAGTGCGCGTTTCTTGAGTTTCACTCAAAAGATTAATTCAATGTCCCTTCAAAGAAGCTTTCACTTTTTGATAACTCTATTTAAAATAACTCTTCACCTTTCTAAAGTTGATAGATTCATCAGCGGGACCTCTCAAGAGCAGTCATCAGGACAGTCTTTTTTTATGCACTGCTTCACAAATTGCGCCAGCGTCACATTAGAATAGGCTTGCACGGCACTTTATTTATTTCTTATGTCACTTATGTCTTCATTATACACGTTGTTTTTTGCAACTGGATTTCATAGGGTACGATGCCCTCATGGGTGTCCCTCCTGAGGGTCTAAGGAGGTTCTGTGTGGCCATCGGGTTCCTTCCCCTGCCACTCAGTACTTTGACTTTCAGGGGCTGCATGGACAACAACTTAGTAAGATGTTGGACCACAGAGGGATTCTCCTTAAAGGTGTTTTCCCACAAACCCATGTATCCCATATCCACAGAATAGAGGATACATGTGTGATTTTTTTGGGGGCCGACTGCTGGGACCCCCATTGATAAGAAGAACGGGGTACCGAAAGTCCTCCGAAGTGCTCTATGAGGATGAAGCGCATGCAGAAGCAGCGCTCCATTAATTTCTATGCAAATGCCAGAGACAGCGGTTCTGGAAGTCCCATAGAAATTAACGTAGCACTGGTCGAGCATGGACACCAGCGCTCCATTGTCATGGAACACTGAGGGGGATTTTCAGTTCCCTGTTCTCCTCCTTGCTAGAGGATACATGTGTTTTGTGGGAAAAACCCTTTAGGCTTTGGTGAGGAGAGGCAATTGGTCCTTGACCCTTGTGGGACGTGACAGGTTCCCTTTAAGTCTTTAAAATTTTCTTTTAGATCTGAAAAGAGTTGTTCTAGAAATTCCATTTCCCTTACAAATACTGGCACAAAGTGTGTTTCATTAAAAAGAAGACCAAAAAACGCAAAGGGGAAGATTTTGTGAAACACCAGCCTTACGTTGAATTTCATTGGAGTAAATTCGTATTAACAAATCTGTCGGAAAGTTGTTGGCCATACCCCATCTTGGTCAACACCACCCACTTTTTTCACCACTTTGAAAACTGAAGAGTGGTGAGAAAAGTCAGAAATGTTAATGCAAATATGGCATGCTCCAACATTTTTCCGAATTTTTCACGCCACAAAGCTGGCCAAATCTGTTGAAAAATTCCCCAATAAAATAAGCTATTTTTTTACAAACCTAGTAGCTGAACTAATATCTTATGCACACCATTATATTGTGGCTTCTTTCCAGCCTTGTATTGCATAGCGCCGTATTATAGTGGTAATGTTATCTTATGGAGGTTTTTGTATCTCTGTGTCATGCTGCATGTTTGTATGGAGGTGTTTTTGAATACAGAACTCATACAGGTAGCTGTATGGAACACAATGCAAAAAAACACGCTCAAGAAATACAGTAACCTGTAATGATCTGGTTCCTATGATACTCAAGGAAAGATTTAACTGGATAGCACAATTCATCTATAGGATCCCATATCTCATAACTACAGTTTGGGTTGAGGTAATCAGCTGGCCCCAGGACTTGGGTGCACTAAGCTAGTTGGTGTCTGATTCCCTAGACAAATGTCCAGCGGAGGTGGAACCAGAATACACAGGAATGGTTTTAAGGTACAGTTGCTAGGGCAATAAAAACAGAAAATCAATATAAGAACATACCGGTGAGGATTGTACGGTGAATACAGGAGCATAGTCTATCAGGCTAGAGGTCAGGTAATGGAAATCAGGCAGAATTGGGTATGCTGTGCCGTGGAACAGACATAAGTGTAGTCGAACATGTCAGGAGTTGGGTATCGGAGGTTAGATAGTTTCAGGATGTGGTACTGGGGAGAATTTTGTAGAGTAGTCAGGGAAGTTGGGTCACATCGGGTCAGTTTTAAGTTCAAGTTTAGTAGTAGATAGCAAAAAAACACAAGCCAAAATAGGGGAGTAATAAATACAGTATAACTGACACAGAGGCCCACATGGAACATTCTTTAAATAGAGCCCCTTTGGTTTTGGTCAGCTGGACAGCTGTGCATACTGCAGAATGAGCCGCCCAACATCCCTATCCGCAATAAGAAGGTAGAACAGTGCAATCCATGTGAGCATGGAAGAATTAAGACCGCTATAATATTAGAACTGCAATGCACAGTTTATCAAAAAATGTCTTCCATGTACACAATAAAGACTGTTCTGACCTCAGGTTGACTATTAGGACATACTGTATTTCTGATCAAATTCCAAATCGTTATAAGCGATTAATTAACAGAATCGTTTGGATTTTCAAGTTATGCACATTGAGGGGTTAGATGAAAAGATCAAGAATACTAGATAACTACATAATACACATATCTAGGCATTCTCAGTTTGGTTAATTTTGTTTATTTATTTGCATATATCTCTACATTTATGATGTTATATATGAGCATGTTGTGTATATTGAAAGATGGAACAATACGTCATATCTTTCACATCCTGGTCTACCTATGTATCGGCGTTTATGAAGTTTACATTGATGGAATTTATTATGTCGTTGAGTGTTGAACTATTTATTTATTATTATTATTCCTTGTATTGTTTTTTATCTGAATAGATTTTTAACATTTTATGTGCTACTAAGTATTAGGGTATGTTCACACGGCCTATTTACGGACGTAATTCGGGCATTTTACGCCTCGAATTACGTCCGAAAATGCGCCTCAATAGCGTTGGCAAACATCTGCCCATTGAAAGCAATGGGCTGATTTTTGTCTGTTCACACGAGGCGTATATTTACGCGTCGCTGTCAAAAGACGGCGCGTAAATAGACGCCCGCGCCAAAGAAGTGTCATGTCACTTCTTCAGACGTAAATGGAGCCGTTTTCCATGGACTCCATGGAAAACCAGCTCCAGTTACGTCCGTAATGGACGTGCCGTTCAAGCGCCTGCACATGCCGTTACGGCTGAAATGACGGGGCTGTTTTCTCCTGGAAACAGCCCCGTAATTTCGGCCGTTACGGACGCTGACGTGTGAACATACCCTTACAATTAATTGTAGCAAACAAGAACAGGTCATTTCAGGTGCCAGGTATGTGGTTTAAATACAGACCTACATTGTTAAACTTTTAAATACCTGATGAAGAGGACGTTGCAGCTTTGAAACGCGTTGGATGTTTAAATAAATGTCCATTTTATACTTTTCTATTGTATCGCCCTTTGTATTTTCCCTTCTACTGAATGACTCTCTGTAACAATATATCTAAATTGTTTAATTGCTGTAGTCCATTAATGGCAATGAGCGTTTTCGGAATATGAATGTCGATTTAAAAACATTCATCTAAGCCTCCCCGACATGTTTAGCTGAGATGCAGTGTCCTCAGCACAATTGAGGCATGTTTTGTTGTAATAATTTGTACTGATTTTACATACGGTGATGTGCATGAAGCCTAAAATTGATTTTCTTAATGCTAGTCTGAACATAGCTTTAACCAAGTTTCTTTATCTCCTGGCAGTCAGATTATCTCCATAAACACCGAATATATCTGAAAAGAGGGGCAATACATAAATATGAGAAGCAATGGAGTAAATGGGTGAACACTTATAGTAATGCGACACATTAGATGAGATTTGAAGGTGGACTGACGCATATATATGATCAAGGTATGGTGGGATCACTGTCTGGCATACAGGAAGGATGGAGGAGGTGGAGGGACTTGGCGAATCAAGGAACAGAGGAGGTACTGCGAGGGGGGGGAGTTCGGTTGTTAGGGTTAGGGAGGGGGATATATGTACTGGTACAACTAATGATGATGAAATACAAAGTGTAATGTAAATTACAGGAATTTTGTTCTAAGCACAAGATGTTATGCTGTTACTTTGCTTTTTCTCCTGTTGATTGATTTCTTTGTACTTTATCAGAAATGAAAAGGATGTATAATTCATGTTGTATTTTCAATAAAAACTTGTCTGATTTAAAAAAAAAATTATCTCCATAATTGTTACCATATTAGTTTTGATTTTTTTTCCCTTTAGCTGGGCTTACTTCAAACCTAGGGGGGCTGCATACTATCTGGAGAAAGACAGGTTGTAGTGATGCGATAGGGAGATGTATATTTGAAAAAAACAGTTCTGTGGCTCTGAGCTCTACTGGCAAACAATAAACTGGCAGAAGATTCCCTTTTCTTTAGATAGAACTTTTCCTGCTCCTCAAATAAAGCAATAATTTAGCTTTGTTAGTTCATTCACATTTTTGGGGTAGGACTGGATCTTTTTTAAATTGGAAAAATGTGATCCCAGATGTAGCAGTCTTGTAGACCTCAATGCGTAGAAGAGTGCTTTGTGATAGGAAGTAAGTCAACATTTCTTATAAGGTGAGGTGACAATTGTAAGATCAGTATGGGCATAACCTAAAGTAATTGGCCCCAGTCCATTGTCCAAAGAGGGTGTCTGGGTAAGGGCACTTCAGTCCAAAAGAGAATAAGAGAGCCAAGAAGGTTTTTTAGAGGTGCTGGTGGATGAAGTTAGAAGACTAAAGATACTTTTACATTGGCACATTTTTGTCGGTGCAACGAGCGCTGCTCAACGAGACAGCTCATTGATCGGCGCTTGATTGCTTCTATCTCACGGAGCTATGGATGGGGACGAGCGGTCGTTACTCCAATCGCTCGTCCCCATACATTTGTATCATGTCGGTAGCGCGTCTCCCTGTTTACACAGGGAGATGTGCTGCCGACAACGATAAACTTTTGCACTTTTAAAATAATTGTAATGGATTTGCCTGACACAGCTTCTTTGTCGACGCCCGTGATTAATCAGCCTGAATCTGTGCCTAGGTCTGTTAGAGTGACTCGATCTGCTACCACTCAGGCTGGGAGGCTGAGGAGTGGGAGAACCTATTACAGCCTGGCCAGACGGAGCTAGCCCCCGCCCTCTGTCTATTTATACCTTCATTTCCTGCTCCTCCTATGCCTGTGATTCTGTCCTGTTTCCTGGCTCTGCTGCTCCTGCTTGTTCTATTGTCCTCTGCTTCATATTGACCCTGGCTTTTCTGACTACTCTCCTGCTCTGCGTTTGGTACCTCATACACTCCTGGTTTGACTCGGCTCGTTCACTACTCTTGTTGCTCACGGTGTTGCCGTGGGCAACTGCCCCATTTCTCTTAGCTTCTGTGTACCCTTGTCTGTTGGTCTGTTGTGCACTTATTGAGCGCAGGGACCGTCGCCCAGTTGTACGCTGTCGCCTAGGACGGGCCGTGCAAGTAGGCAGGGACTGAGTGGCGGGTAGATTAGGGCTCACCTGTCTGTCTCCCTATTAGGGCTCCCCGTCATTACAATAATACAATCAGTCGATGAATGAGTGTTTGTTCATTCGTCTGCTGATCGCTGCCCTGTTTACACTGGGCAATTATCGGGAAAGAGCATTCTTTGAATGCTCGTTTGACAATTATTGGCCAGTGTAAAAGGGCCTTAAGTTGTAATTGGGCAAGAACTACAATGAGAGAAATACTAAAGAGGACTCAAATTTTTTTTTTACACTTCTCAACCAAGCTCTCCTGCCATTAACCCTTATTAAGATCATTAGATTGTAGGTAGGTAATAAATACTGAAAGATGTAAAAGGCTGTTTAAAGGAAGATAATAATTGGTAGCGGGGACATTTGTGTGATCAGAAGGGGCACATCTAAAGCCACTATCCCAGTTTTTAACCCTTGATGATGTGAGGCCCTTGGAGGAGGATAAAGCCTTTAAATGTCTTTGTGGTAACATGGACTTGTCTTTCTCAAATAAAGAAGAGCATCAACTGAGGAGACTGTGGGGACCACAAAGCAGAGGCCAGTGAGCATGACAACACTTTTGACAACAGCTATTTTTGATGGCAAGGTATGCAGACTTTCTTCGTAGTGTTGGAACCAATGTTTGGTTTTAAGGCTTGAGGAGTCATGCAAAGAAGGTGAAATATGGGTCTTATTTCTAGTCTCTTGTGGCCAATCCACGTTTTGGGGAAAAGAGGAGGGAATCAATCTTAAACCACCAAGATCGGTAAACTTGGAGGGTAGGCTATATTCTCAAAATGCTTGGTCCTGAATTATCATGTCAAAACTTCACATGGGTTCACCTCCTCAGTGGGTATAATAAACAGAAGTGTGGTTAATCTTTTCATTTACTTACACTTACAACCTACAGGATAATGTGAAGTTTGTACAACAAAGTTATAAAATGCACAAAACTAAAGAACATGGAACCTTTTATGTGAGCCAGCTGCATGAAAAAGGCAAGATTGTACACACTTGTTTTCTTACAAAAAGGTAGTACTTTACTTCAAGGACATTGTTAAAAGCTTCTTGCAGAGTATGATCTTTAATTCCATAACACAAAGATACCAGTCTTGATGGAAATGGTGAATCGGTATATTGCAAATGTAACTGTCACAGCCTTGAGAGATCCACATACTATATACAGAATAGGCCATGAAAGTTTCATCCTTCCGTTGATAAATTATGGATCATATTTTTAAGAAGATGCGTGCGTGTGTGTGTGTACAAAAAAATTATAATTTAATTCATACAATACATACAATACTCACCATACCCCAAATATTCATGCACAAAAGCATCATAGGGAACAAATGAAAAAATATAAGAAAAATATAAAATATAAGAGGCTCAGAAACCACAAGAGGACCAGAATCAGTGGCTTGGGAATGTCTGTTCATGTCACCCTACTCTCCCACAAGATATGTAGTTGGCGTCGGGTTCCCCTACTTCAGAATGGAAAAGAGTAATAGCATAAACCATTTTCCCCCTGTGCTTTATGTAGTCCCCTGCAGCTACAATTCTTTTTATCACAGATGCTGTACCCCATAAAAGCCACTTTGCTACCAACGTCCTTCACCCTCCTACATTAACGTGTATCCCACACATTTCACTTTCTCTCCTGTCATTAACTAGAGATTAGGACTGGTAGATTTTTTGGAGCACTCAATGAATGACCACTCTTCTTGGACTGGCTACTGGTTGTGCGAGAGACTTCTCGGCTTTGCTCACCTATAATGCAGGATTGTAGGGATGTTTTCCTATAGCTACGCCCTTAACCGTACACTTCAGTTTTATAGTTTTTCATGTCTAGTTCCTGATAGTGATGTGCACGGTACAAGATTTGAGGATGAGTAATGATCAATTCTTCACATTTAGTTAGACGAGCTTCAGTATGTTTATTTGTTTACAGCTGTGTCTTGGAGAAATGGTCATTTAAGTCAAAAAGTATTCTTGTCAAGCTTCTTCGATTTGAATGCCGCCTGCAACGCATGGCAGAGAAGCATATGTTTAATGTCCATTAAGGCATTTCTAGGACTAAATAAGTAACTAAGCAACACAAGACAAAACGAAATCACGGAAAGTAAAAGAATTAGCTTATTTTTCTACTTTTTATCGAGAAAACGGTCTTCATAATGTATCCTGATAGAACTGTTGAATCCACAATACATGAGCACATGCAAAGGTGTAGTTATAGGGGATCCAAAGGTTGTGAAAGAGGTTCGCTGGATTTGGGATTTGCAGTACATAAAATTTGTCAAAAGTAAAACATTTTCACATATGTCATGTGATTTGCCAAACTGAACAGCCAATCAGGAGTTTTGATATTACCGCTTAACGACCAACGCTGCAATAGTAGGAGTCCTGACCAGCACCAAACTATTATGGGGCTCTGATCATGTGGGCACTGTGCCCTCAAGATCAGCAGTAGGACTACGGCTGTATTACACAGCCATGGTCCTGCTGCAACTGCTGGGATTGGAGATAACTCAAATTCGACCATGGTATCTAATGTGTTTGACAAAGGGGGGGAGATCCCTCAGTCAGCCCATAGTGGGGCACAGATTGATTACTATGACAACCGGGGGCTTAACAAAGGCCACCTAGGTCTGCCATCGATAACTGCCTATTATACCATGCCAGATACAATGTATTGCAAAGCATTATTCAAGCTCTCAAAAGATTGCTGCTTCAAGCCCCGTAGTGGAACAATAAAAATAAATTTGTCAAATAAAGATTTATTAAAATAAAAAAAAGTTTCTCGCCTAAAATTTTTTTTTTAAATTGTTTATTATAAAAAAAGAATACATATTTGGCACACCCAAAAAAAATAATAAAAGCTAATCAATAAATTATATATACCCCAAAATAGTACCAATAAAAACTACAACTCATCCTGTAAAAAACAAGCCTTCATACGTCTGCATTGATGGAAAAATAAAAATGTTACGTATCACGAAATGCAGCAATACAGAGGTGAAGTTTTTCCATTAAAACAAGTTTTTATTGTGAAAAAGTACCAACACATTAAATAAACGATTTATATTTGGTATTGCTGCATTCTTACCGAGCCGTAGAATAAAGTTAACATGTTATCAAAAACCTCAAAAAACAGTGGCAACATTTTTGCATTCCCTTCTAAAATTTGTGCATGCAGTGTTCTGTCTACAGCCAATGTTTGATCTCTGTTATTCCTTTTTTGTTGTTTCTACAATGCAGAAGCATCTGTTCTGACTTCATGCCCATTTGTTTACTTATTGTAAAACTTTATTACATTTTTTTTAAAGTGAAAATAAGGACTCCATCCTGACAAGATGGTACGGTACGTGTTCTAGAATTATTATTACTATTAAACTTGTAGTGCACAAAACACAATGCAGTTGTGCTATTACCATATTAACATTATTGCTAGTCTCCTTGGGTGTAATAATGAAAAGTGCTGTTATTTTCTTAAAGGCTATATCCATCGTTGCAACGATTTTTTATTTATTTTTTAAACTAATTTTATTGAAGGAGTCATATAAACACAAAAGCATCAGGATAGAATGGGGGTTCCCGCCCAACGGGTTCACCCATCAAAGCATAAATCAGGATCATGTATTACAAGAAGTTCAATTTTAACAATACTATACAATAAACAACATTTAAAACAGAAATAACATTCAGTGTGTGACATCTACAATGACCAGTTATCCACAGAATGGCAAAACAAATGTTAGTTTAGGTACAATAGAAGTAAGAACTGCAATCACACAGTAATATAGTATTCCAGTAACCAAGTAAATGAGAAGAAGCTCCAACCACATTCCCATCCCCCCAAAATTGCACAGACTAGCAGTCCACTTAATGTTATGACATGGTTGCTCTAATAACCGAGTCGAGTTCAGTATCAGTGTAGGATGTAAGAGCAGACTGATACCAGGTGTCCCATATCCGGGAGCACTTATCAGGACATCCCCTGTTAATATAAACAATACGTTCATAAAGAATCATGGAATTTACTAAACGAATCCACATAGAACCAGGGGGTGATCTTGTACCCATCCACTATTGCTTTCCTAGCCATAAACAGGGATTCTTTCAGACATATATGGGTGTATTAAGGCCAAGACTCCTCTTCCACCAAGCCAAACAAGCCGATTACGGGGTCCGTTGCCACCAGAATACCTAATATTTGTGAGTGGGTTTGGGTAACTTCAGCCCAGAACTTCTGCAGAACTGAACAATCCCAAATCATATGATGAAAGTCTGCTGGGCTGTGTGAGAATCTATGATATTGGGGAGTTGACATCATACCCATTTTATGAAGTCGAATCAGAGTGAGATAGCTCTGGTGAATAATACAAAGCTGTATACGTTTATTATTAATGGCTGGTGAAACAAACCTATGGGATTCCAATAATTCTAGACTGGATTTCTCATTCAAGGATGGAATGAGTGCTTTCCACCTATCCAAGGCAGGGTAAGCAACTTTGTTTGCCTTCGCATGTCGGAGATGGGAGTAGATGGAGGAAATCAGTCCTCCCGGACCTTGAGATCTGATAATGCCTATTAGAGGGTAAGACGCTATAAGTACATTTCCCCCGCTAAACTGTGTCTGTAGGGAGTGGCGAAGTTGGAGAAATGTATAAAAAGCTTGGCTTGGCACTTGGAAATGTTCTTGTAAGTAGAAAAAAGTCATCAAAACATTGTCCTCATATAGATCTGTCAAAACATTTATACCTAACTGGGACCAGAAGGTTGCATCTTGAGATCGCAACAATTGAGTAAGCGCTGCATTTTGCCACACGGGTCTTTCTGCTACTATCTGCCTTTGAAATTAAATATTTAAGGCCTCCTGCCAAACCCTACGAGCCACTCTGTGTATAGATAGGGATTGTCTCATAAGAGGACATGTTGGGCTTATGATGGGCTAAAACTTGGACAACCCCAGGTATGTTGCTAGATAGATTTCTGGGCCTGTCGGGTAATCATGAGATACCCACGAGGAGAGATATTTAAGTTGCTCTGCCAAATAGTATAAATAAAGGTCAGGAAAGGCCATGCCCGCTAGATCTCTAGGCCTTTGCAGTTTAGTCAGTTGTAATTTAGACCCGGACGAGCCCCAAATAAATGTAATAAGCTGAGAGTCCATAGTTTTAAAAAACGACATAGGAATAGGACAGCACAAATGTACAATAGAATAGGAGAGAACACATGCTGTAAAATATACAAACATTTGGGTTGAACCACCATTTTAATGAGATTTATACGACCTGCCACAGATAGAGGCAAAGTCGACCAAATTCTAAATTTATCTCTAAAAAACGGGATTAAAGTTTCAATGTTAGTTTTCGTCATGTCAAATTCAGACCTAGTTAAATGAATCCCTAGATATTTGAACTCAGAAACAACTTTCAGACCCAACACCGATGTGCTCACTTTAGTGTCTCTATGTGAGGAGAAGTACATCAGACATGATTTGTCCCAATTGATGGCAAGACCTGAAAACATTCCGAATTGATTAACAATAACCATAGCTCTGTCCAATGACACATCCGGGTTAAACATGAACAACAAAATGTCATCTGCGTATAATGCGAGACGATCTTCACCAGAGAATTGTGGCACCCCTCTGTAAATCTCATTGCTGCTAATTTGGATTGCTAACGGTTCTATCGCAAGAGCAAATAAGGGGGAAATCGGGCAACCTTGTCTGGTGCCACATGCCAATGAGAAATAAGGAGATAGTTGATCGTTGAGGGATATAGCCGCCCTAGGATGGTGATATAAGAGGGCAATCCATTGTCAAAATACAGAGCCAAAACCAAATTGTTGAAGAATGTGCAATAAGTAGGGCGATTCGATGGAGTCAAAGGCCTTGGCCGCATCTAGAGAGGCCAAGGTGCAATCCCCCCTTTCCTTGAAGCAATTTGGGATATAATCTGAGCTCTACAGAGATTATCCGATGTACTCCTCCCTGTTATAAAACCGGCCTGATCTGTGTGTATGAGTGATGTCATTATTCTAGAGACCCTGTTGGCCAGCACTTTAGTAAGTATTTTATAATCAACGTTAAGTAAAGCTATTGGCCTGTATGAGCTGCACTCCATGGGGTCTTTGTCAGGTTTAAGCATTACCACTATTATTGCATCATAAAAGGTGTCCAGAAGTGACTTTGCATCAAAAGAGGCACGGAAAGTTTTTAGTAGTTCAGGGAGTAATTGGTCTTTATACTTTAGATACACCTCTAGTGGTATGCCATCTGGGCCTGAGGCCTTCCCCCTAGTCATGCCAGATAGTGCCTCAGATATCTCCTCTAGAGTGATTGGGCTATCCATTTCAGATCTTTGATCAGGGGATAATATGGAATATTAGATGTACTCATTGCAAAGGTACAGGCTAGCTCTCGAATCACGAGCCACGACATGTTAATCAAAGAGTCATTACATTTGCGGAGACCAAACCTGCTGCAACATAACCTTTACAGGATAGTCATACTTCATAAGGAGCAAAATCAGGAGGGGAGAGGGGAAGCTCAAATCAAGTTAGGTTTGCACATAGGAACACATTAGGTGTTACACCTCAACACACTAAACTTCTGTACGTCAAACCTGAAGAAATATGGTAGTCCAAGAGTTCCTCAGCAAGTTCCAATGATAAAATGTTGTCTGTGAACATCAATGTGAACATACAGAATATAACGTTATGGCCAGTGGCGGATTATCATATGGGCGATTCGGGCGGCCGCCCGGGGCCCGAGGCTCGCAGGGGGCCCATGGCAGCCCGAACCGCACATCGACATGTAAACCTATTCAGCGCGCTAGCGCTGCTAACTTCCGAAGATGGGGAGGAGCAGGGAATTGGCCGGGATCCAGGGGTAGGACACACCTCCCTGACAGTGCGGACGCCGCCATTGAGTAACAAAACAGCGACGGACGGCTGTTCTGTTACTCCAAAGCTGCAAGAGAAGAGCCGGGCGGGCGGTCACCGGCGCTTAGGTTAGTTGACTTATCATGCCCAACTGGTTCCCGACCGCTGGCTGTATTTTTACGGCCAGCGGTCAGGGTCCTTAAAACCCGAGCCATAGACTTTCTACGGCTCGGGTTTTAACTTGCTGCCCGTGCGATCGGGCAGCTGAATGTCGGGTCTCCGGCTGTCAGTGACTGCCGGGGACCCTGAGGAGAAGATAGAAGCAGCTTTCGCTGCTTCTGTCTTCTCTGATGTCTTTTTACACAGCGCTCAATGAACGCTGTGTAAAGGAATAGAGACAGCAGCAGCGGCGCTGTCTCTATTCCTCCTGGTGATCATGTGACTGGTCACATGATCGCCGGGTGCCGTTAGTGGCAGGCTACTGCTGGGTCTAACTAGACCCAGCACAGCCCTATTAGTGACAATCGTCACTATGAGAGGGCTGATTTCCCCTGTAACTGGGGCTGCTGTGCAGCTCCAGTTACAGTGGAAAAACATGGTGTAAAAGAAAGAAAAAAAATATATAAAGTTCCCCAAAGGTCTTCTTTGACCTTTGGGGTACAGACCATAGTAATAAAAAAAGAATAAAGTAAAGTGCAAAAAAAAATTTAAATAACAAATACACATAAAATACCCACCCCAAGAAAAAACGTTCCCCCCCCCGCCAATCATTGTTGTAACGCTAGCGCTGACCCAATTACCCTAATATAAACATGTAATATATTAACATTTATGGTAGACAATGACGATCACAAATAAAAGGTCTATTTTAGGGTAAAACTATGTTATTACCAAAAAAAATAGCTGAAATGTAAAAAAGCTTATTTTTTTACTATTATTTTCAAACTTTATGAATAAAAATTCTAAAATAGCAAAAAAGGTGTGTATAAAAACGATAAAAAACTAAACCTGCATTGTCTACGGAAAAAACGTCGCAAAAATCACGGCGGTTTTATTTTTTTTTTAATAAAAATGTGTGTTTGGTGCAACTTTGTAATTACGTTTTATTAAAAAATATTTTCGCTTTTTGAGATACAGCTGCTTTGTATCCTGTATCCGTCAGGTCAGCAGGACTGACGGGATCAGTGAAACGGGCCCTGCGCTAAATTATAATCTTAGATGTGATAGATTTGAGGTGGATCCTGCGTGTCACTGATCCTGTCAGTCCTGCTGACCTGACGGATATAGGATACAAACCAGCCGTATCTCAAAAAGTAAAAATATTTTTTAATAAAATCAATCAATCACACTGATACACACACATACTATATATATATATATATATATATATATATATATATATATATATATATATATATATAATTATAATATAAAGTTTTTAAATGTGTACATAACCTTGTGGCACTATATACAAGGGGGAGCGCTGTGAGGCACTATATACAAGGGGGAGCGCTGTGTGGCACTATATACAAGAGTGAGCGCTGTGAGGTACTATATACAAGGGGGAGCGCTGTGAGGCACTATATACAAGGGGGTGCGCTGTGTGGCACTATATACAAGGGGGGGCTGTGTAGTGCTATCCACAGTGGTATGTGTGTGGCGCTCTTTATAGGGGGGGCTTTTTGGTGCTATTTACAAGAGGGGGAGGGTTGTGTGGCGCTCTCTACAGGGGGGCTGTATGGCACTATCTATAGGGGGCTGTGTGTAACGCTCTCTACGAGGGGGATGTGTGATATATAGAGGGGGCTGTGTATGGCGATATCTATGGGGGTGTGTAATATCTACAGGGGCTGTGTGTGGCACTATGTACAGGGGGCTGTGTGTATGTGGCGTTTTACAGTGTGTGGTATTATATTCAGGCGCGCAGTGTTTGGTGCTATTATATTTAGGGGTACAGTATGTGGCACCATGATAACTTTATTTTCGTTTATAGGTGTGGAAATGTTGGAAAAGTGAGGAGACGTCTGAGTGGCAAATTCTGCAGAAATGAGTCATGGCCGGGAGAAGTAGTCATGAGCGCTGGACCGGATGGAGAAGAAAAGAGGAAAAAAACTACTAGAATCTGAGACGTCGTCACCTGTGAGTCACTAGATTTATAGAGAATCTGTCACCTCTCCTGACATGTTTATTATAGGAAATCCTTGTATTTCACAAAAAGTCTTTCTGCAGTCCAGGACTGATAGACAATTCCCCTTGTCAGGAGGTTGTGTCCCTGCACAGTGTGATACTGTCAGTATGTAGGGACACCGCGCTGTGACAAGGGAAATCGTAACACTGTTAATGCTTGCCCAAAAAGGTAGTGTTAAAAATAGTTACGACGCGGCAGGGCGGTGGTGAGGAAGGGGGTCCCAAGTTTGGATAACAGCCCAGGGCCCATGGTCTACTTAATCCGCCACTGGTTATGGCGCTCTATCATTCCTGCAATTCAGCCATTCCTCCGCTTCAGCACGATTCTGAGCCGTGCCGGAAAAATCATGGAGTACGGGATCTGAAGATCACACAATCGTTTTTTTCGTTTTTTAATTCCCACAAAGTTAGCCCGTGCCTTCTGAAGAGCTGCAGAGTAATCCGGAAAGATAGTGACAGTGGCGTTGTGATGAGTGATCTGGCACTTTTGGCGCACAGCTCTCAAGATGGCGTCTCTATCTTTGCTGCTAAGTAATCTCACCAGCATAGGGCGCGGTGATGACCCCGGTGGAGGAGGCCGAGCTGGAACTCGATGCGCTCTTTCCACGGCATAAGCTGTCGATAGGCTGGCGTCAGGCAGAATTTCTTTGAGCCATTGTTCCATAAAAGTTCCAGGATCTGTACCCTCAGTACGCTCAGGTAAGCCCAGTATTTGAACATTATTCCTGTGCATCCAATTTTCAAGGTCATCAGACCGCTGTGACCACAAATCAGCAGCTTTTTCCAGGGTCGCTAGTTGGCGTGCCACCAGGGCAGAGTCATATTCAATTTGAGATATGCGGGCTTCAGTATGTCTCACCTGATCCCTTAGTTTGTGAAGGCCTCTCCCTGTTCAGGTGGGGCATGCCTTGCAAACTCTTTGAGACGATCTACCGCCGCCGACTGGCTTGTCTTGCTCATTTTGTGACCAACGCGGTTCCTTCTACAATTTAACCCATTCCAGGGATTGTTTGCGGTAAGGATTCGGCAGGATTATGATTAGAAACGCTGAATCTTAGACGGAGCTCTTACAATGTGCGTCCGCTCAAGTCAGTCACGTCCCCCCAACAATTTTTATTTTTATTGACCTAATAATCTGCAATAAAAAATAGGTCTTAATGAAAAATCTTCTATAAGTTTGTGTTTTCACCTCCTATGCAGACTATGTGTCTCCATGGTAACAGACTACAAACAAGCCCTGTGTAGTCTGAACCTGCAGTCATACTCCATTCCATCTATACTCGTCTTTTTTCTAACCTACATATGTAGGGTAGTAAAAATCTGGGTACAATTGGAAGAGAGTATGCCTACAGGATCAGACTACACAGGGGTTGTTTATAGTCTGTTACCATGGAGAATTGGTTGCAAAGTTGGGCATAGCTTTTAATAGCAGCTGACAACATTACACACAATCGTCCAATAATATACATAATTATGTTTATTGTCCACCAGTGCACATCCTGGTACAAGAGCCATCTTATACTGGGGAGGTCATGTACTTTAAATCTGTCCATGTGTCTTTGGAGCCTGGCAATGACACATATCTACAGATTTACCTTTTAAACCTTTATGAACTATTCATGAACACTGGAGTCTCATTTTATGAGCGGTGCAATTTATGGGATATTCATGATGATTCTAATTAACCGAATGTTCAAGTTGAGGGATTCATAAACATTTATGACTTATTCATTAAATGTCATGACTACAGTATTTCAGGATTACTAAGGGAGGCATTTTCTAAATGTACTTTGATCATTAACACAATGTTCTGCGACTTCTATACAACTCCAAATTTCTGCTGCCAGGATGATCTGTTATGGTCTCTAAACAGTTTGTGCTGCTTCATTTTTTTACACATAGAGTTAGGGCCGATTCTAGCTTTTCTGGTGAAAATTTAAATGGCGCCCCCCAGATTTTGATTGACATCTCCCTGGCTGTTCTACATTACTACTAGCCGCCTCTAACTCTCGCGGATGCGCAGTTGCCTTGTACTTCAAATCAGTCATCTCTGCACGGTGCGTGCCCAAGTATTACAAGGCAATGGGGCATTCGGGAAAGATGGAGGAGGCTGCTAGTGATGTATAACAGCCAGGGGGTTGTCAATCAAGCATGGAAAGGTGGGGTTAGAGGAAGAACAATGTGAATCTTCAGGATAGTGGCACTGCCCCATAACCTTTAATGAGTAATTAGCATATAGTGTGCGCTGTTTTAAAAGTTGATTTTATAGATTTTGCTGCATCTGAAAAAAACATACAAGGGAATATTTGGAAATATTGTCAGGTCATGTATTACTGCATGGTGGCGATTCAAGGGGTTCAAACTACCAGACAGGATCCCATTAAATATACAATGAATTGAAAACAATTCCATCTGCCCTGCAATTTTGCTATTATAAATATATCCTATATAATTACATCTCCAGAACCAATCTCAATACAGTACCAGAACCAAACTCAGTACATATATACAGCACTAGAACAAAGCTCAGTACATAAATACAAAGGCAATCTTCTAAAATGAAGGGTAGGGGTCCTCATGCAGTGTATGGGCAGTGGTGGTGGTGGGGCCTTCAAGTGGTGGTGGTAGGCCATTAGTCAGTTAATGGATGGTCGGGGGCTTCTTCAGAAAGTGTATAGATGGCAGTGGGCCCCCTCAGTAAGTGTCTGGAGTCTGATTTAGGGGTCTGATCAATTTGGGGCGTCTGACGTCTCAATTAATCTAGGTGTCTGGTATCTGAATTAATTTAAGGTTGTTATTTGGGTCTGAATGAATTTAGGGGTCTGGTCTGGGATCTCAAATAATTTTAAGGTCAGGTCTAGGGTCTGATTAATTTAGGGGTCTGGTCTGGGGTCTGAGTCTTTTTATGGGTCTGATAAATTTAGGGGTGTGATCTGGGCTATGATTAATGTAGGGGTCTGGGGTCAAAGGGATTTACAGAACACCAGAGTCATGCCACATATATACAGGTATAACATAGGCATAACACAGTGTATCAGTTTTGCCTGGAGTTTTCGTTCAATTTTTTATTAAGTTGGTTATTTGATTAAATAACATATTTTTTTTCTTATATTCTGCAATGATATAAGCACGTTTAATTACACAATTAAGGGATGTTTTGCGTTATTTCTATATACGGTAGCTAAAGGGTGGGCCCAAGATACTCGAGCGCGACACTGTAAACACTTCTTGATTTAGCTAATAAGCACATCAAAAACAGCACTGTCTGAACTGGGCGTCATAGTGAAATTATGATTTACCTACAAAATTTTTATAACTCAGCACGTTGGTGCTCAAAGGAAATTGATACATCTATTAATACTGCTACTCCATAATAGCGTAAGTTCAGTATCACTGTTACCACGCTACACAGGTAGTCATCAGGATAAGGGCTACAAAGGGATAAAACAAGGAAGTTTGTGAAAATTATTATGGGTACAGATGAAGGGAAATGTGACAATAAATGCCTATCCAAACCCTCTGATAAATCCCACTGCACATGCGCCAATTTCTTCTGAGCTTGTGCAGGTACTGGACAGTTAGAAAACTAGCGCATACGCAATGGGCTTCCTCAGAAGGTTGCGGACATACATTTCTTGTCCCTCCATCTGCAGGCCATATCATGAACTAAACAGAGGGCTGTAAGGCGGTGAAGGATATGAGAAACAGGGGGCATGTTTTTGCAGGCCCTCAGGCTTATTGGCCGCTGGGCCTATGACTGTGGGCATGGAAGGGGTTAATCTGGCTCCAGTAGGGCTAGGGCAAGGTTTAGTTACTCCTTCCCCCTTTTTTCCCTCTTTAGCTGGGTAGCCTATAGGGCTATGGGCTCCCCTCCTACAGGGCGTTCTTAGGGGGAGCATGGGTGGGTTTACCCCCTCCCCCCTGCCTGGGTTTATAAGGCAAGGGCGAGAGCACATCTCCTTCTTTTGGCCGTCACTTGTCAGGATCAATTAACCGTGAGTTACCTACCTTACAATGAACCGGCAAGAGTTAGAGGAGATTATCTGTCTCTGCCTCCAGGATGAGGGCTCCGTTTGGTTGCAGTCTCTCCTCAATGACACTGTGGCACCGGTGTCATCTTTTCTGAGCACACTCCCTGCGCGGCGCTCTGCTCGCCGCTCCAGGACTCCAGTGCAACTGTCCCCCTCCTACAGCCATAGAGTTCGCTCTGCATCAGCCAGACAGTCGGCGCATGAACAGACCACATCACGGCCTTCAGTCCCGTCGCAAATCTCGCGAGACTCGGAGGCTGGGGAAAATGGGGATTACATTCCTCCATCACTAGGCCTAGCGTCTTCCACCGGCCTGGGTTGCGCAAGAACTCGCCCAATGGCCATGCAAGCCACAGCACATGTGGCCTTCACCACTGCCACCACTGTTGATCTGCCAAGGGGGGCTCCTCTGCCTCCAGATTTCAGGACACCATCTTCAGCGTGTATAAGCCCCACAGGGGTACGGCTTGGTGGCGATACGACGAGGAGTTCCGCAGGCGCATGGCGCAAAATCCTGAGGTGGGGTGGGACACCAAGGCGACGGACGTTTGGCTTCGGCTTATGATGTCGCAGCGCCCCTTTCAGTCAGCGGCACGCTCCCCTCCCGCATGTGGTGGCCCCTCCGCCAGGGCTGGGGGCCCCAGCAGCAGGCAAACCGGCACTTGCTGGCTTTTCAACGAAGGCCACTGCAAGTTTTATGGATCCTGCAAGTTTAAACATGAGTGCTCTTCCTGCGGCGGGCCCCATCCAGCCATCCGTTTCAGCCGTCGGACCACCGCATCCCGTCGTCACAATAATACGGGTAGGATCAAGGACCCCAGTTCACGTGTTAGAGATGTTAACCTGGTTAGACAGGTACCCCAAGGTGGGGGAAGCCGCCTTGCTTAGAACGGGTTTTTCTTTCGGTTTCTTTATCCCTTTTATTTATAACCCCTCGCCTATGTTTTCGGGCAATTTAAAATCGGCCAAGGAGTTCCTGTCTGTAATCATGGAAAAATTAGGCCCCCTTTGTGAATTTACCGTTTCCTAACTTGCGTGTTTCTCCCCTGTTTCTCCCCTCGGCGTCGTTCCTAAAGAAGAGCTCTGCAAGTTTAGTCTAATTCACCACCTGTCCTACCCAAAAGGTAGTTCCGTGAAATATAGATAAAAACCTTTATGCGGTGTCATACGTGTCATTTGATAGAGCGGTTCACTTCGTTTGCCGCACTGGCCGTGGAGCCCTTATGGCCAAGTTGGACATAGAATACGCGTTTAGTTTATTACCGGTTCATCTCGATTGTTACCACCTGCTCGGTTGCCAGGGGGATGGCCATTATTATTACGACATGTGCCTTTCCATGGAGTGTTCCATTTCCAGTTTTTACTTTGAGGTATTCAGTTCATTCATTGAATAGGTTTTAAGGGAATTAACGGGTTCATCCTCCATATTGCACTATATAGATGATTTTCTTTTTGTAGGCCCCGCTTCCTCGCCACGTTGCCAAATTTTGTTAGATTCATTCCGTAGTTTAGCCTTTCGTTTCGGCGCCCCCCTTTCAGAAGAGAAAACGGAGGGCCCAACGACGGTCCTATCTTTCTTGGGCATCGAAATTGATTCGGTCCAAATGATTTTTCGTTTGCCGCCAGATAAAGTGTTGAAATTGCGTTCCCATTTGGATGCGGCTATGGCGGCCAAAAAGTTGCAACTCCGCCAGGCCCAATCGCTTTTGGGCTTGTAGGTGTTTGCTAGTAGAGTCATGCCTATGGGCCGTATTTTCTCCCGCTGCTTGTCCCTTGCGACGGTTGGCGTTCGTTCACCGTTACATTATGTACGCATTACTTCGGCCCTCAGGTGTGATTTTATGGTTTGGCTAACATTCCTCGTGGATTACAATGGATGTACTTGCTGGAGGTCCCCCCCGGCCACCAACTATGAGATACAGCTATTCACGGACACTGCCGGCTGCACTGGTTTTGGAGCGGTTCTGGGCTCCGCATGGTGTGCTGCACCGTGGCCTCATTCGTGGCGCCTGCGTGGGTGGTGCAATAATTTAACTCTCCTAGTACTGTTTCCCATTATAGAGGCCATTGAACTATGGGGGGCGGTAATGTCTAATTCCTCAGTGGTGTTTTGGTCCGATAACTCTAGTGTGGTTAATGCCGTTAACCATTTATCTTCTTCTTCAGAGCCGGTGGATATCCTGATTAGACGCTTGGTGCTGAGATGTCTTCAGCACAACATACAGTTCAGAGCTCGCCATATTCCAGGTGTTCAAAATAAGGTAGCTGATGCTCTGTCACGTTTTAATTGGCAGGTATTTCGATCGCTTTGCCCACAGGCGGATGTGGAAAGGGCCAGCTGCCTGGATGCGTTGTGGAGAATGCTGGATCTCAGCTGGTCCCCTTCTTGAGGGCATCTCTTGCTCCATCTACCTGGGCGGCATACGGTAAAGCGTGGAATGAATGGCTGGATGTTGTGGGGGTGTGTGAATTAGGCCCTGCTGAAGGTCCCCTGTTATCTTATGTTTTGGAGTACCTGTCTCTCTTGTTATCCCGTGGCGTGTCCGGCATGTGTGCCCAGCGCCGCCTCGTCGGTCTGGCCTGTTTCTTTAAGTTGCGCTCCTGACCAGACGTCACTAAGTCCTTCTTCATAGTTCAAGCTTTAAAGGGGTGGAAAAAGTCTGCGGTTAGGTGAGAAGCGAGGCGACGAGTTTCCTATCCCATCCTCCTTAAATTGTTACTGGTACTCCCGTACATATGTTCTTCCCTATTTGAAGTTTACTTGTTTACTGCGGCTTTTGTTTTAGCCTTTTTCGGTGCTTTGTGCATCTCCGAACTAATAGCTATTAGCTAGTCCCGCCCTGGGGGTTTGTTAATTGATGCTTTTCCGTTGTTCAACTCTGGGGTATGTAAGTCCAAAACAGACATATTTGGTAAGGGTTGTTGGGTTTTGTTGCGGCCCATACCCCGTCCCGCATGCCAAGTCGAGGCTGTGTCACAATACCTGCGCGCCCGGTCATCAAGTCCGCAATTCCTGTCCCATATAGATGGAAATATCCTAACTAGGTTCCAATTTTCATCAGTTTTCAAGTCAGCATTAGTCGGTGCTGGCTTCCCGCCTAAGGATTTTGGGACCCATTCGTTCCGCATCGGCGCGGCTACCACTGCTAGTGGCCTGGGTTTGCCCGACATCGGAGGCCGCCGCATTGGGCGTTGGCGATCGGCTTGCTTTGCCAGATATATCCGCCCTGATTTGGTTTTGCATTAAATTTTGTTTCTTATTTCAGGTTCACTCCCCGCAATATGGATCCTTGGGCATTCCTATGTTTTTTGGGCAGAATGGAAAGCGGCCATACAACCAGGAGGTCTCTCGCTGGGTCTGATGGGAGCCAAAGTTAACTGCCATGGTCTCAGAGGAATTAGATGGTTGGATATATTGCCCGAGGTGGTTGCTATCAGCAGGCATCGTTCAATTCCCATGGTTTTTGTGATCCATGTTGGGGGTAATGATTTATGTTCAGTTCGTTTGGGGGTGCTAATTGCTCTCATCCAGTCTGACCTGGAGAGGTTTACGTAATTTTTTCAGGAATTGGTTCTGGTATGGTCGGAGATGATTCCTAGGGCAGTTTGGCAAGGGGCCAGGGATGTGCATGACATTGAACGGGGTAGGTGCCTCCTGAATACTAGGGTCTCTATAGGTATGTTAGAGCCGGAGGCGGAGTTGTGATCAGGCATAGGCAGCTGGAGGGTGACAATAGATGCTTGCTACTGCGGGACGGGGTGCACTTAACCGATATAGGTTTGATCATATTTTTGTCTGGGCTCCAGGATGGTATGGAGGAGGCTCTTTTTCTGTTGACTGTGGGTCGTCGGGAGTAGGTCTGTGCAGTTGAGGTTGCACACCTTCCTCGTGGCGGTGTTTGGTAAAGGTCTGACCTACATGCCCTTCCATAGGCGGGCTATATATATCTTGCAATCGTTTATTATTAAAAAAAATAAGGAAACATCTAAAAAATTTATAGAATAAAGCTGTGGCCGACCCTCGTGTCAACCCACATTATAAACTTAAATAAAGCCTGATTTGAGTTATTTCACTAGTGTTATGATATTCGACCCTAGCCAAAATTGGTATGTTAGCGGTATGCACACAGTCTCATATATAGTGAAAACGCAGGCAAACTTCTAAAAATTATTTATTAGTAAGTTACCTATTTTAATGTTTAACACACATTTGGAAATAGTATACCTGAAATGGTCAACCCCTTGAAGTATAGTAATAACTGTTTGGGGTTTTTCTTGGGATGTGGGAAAGCCAGCAGCATCCATATTGTAATTGAGGGAATAGCGGCAATTAATGAAACTTGAAGAGCCATGATTCAGGGGCGGACATACCGCATGTGCAGCCGGTGCAGCTGCACAAGGGCCCCGCGTGGGAAGGGGGCCCGTTCCTCTGCTGGCCGACTCAGTTCTCAGCTGCGCGATGCTGAGGACTGAGACAGAGGCCCGTGGACCACTGGCGTAGCTATAGGGGTCGCAGCGGTCGCAATTGCGACCGGGCCCCGAAGCCAGGGGGGCCCACGGCCCCCCGCACCACATCAATAAAAAGTTACTATAGTAACTCGGGCCGCGGGCCCCTGTTACTATAGTAACATACTTTACTTACCTTCCTGGTTCCGGATCGCAGCGGAGGTCCTGACGTCAGGCGCTGTGCGCAGCACATGACGTCACAGCGCTATGCGCCGCGCACAGCATCGAGACGACAGAACTCCCGCCGCGGCCGAAGAGGAAGGTAAGATAGCCCTGACTGGCGGGGTCCGACTCCTGGGACCCGCCAATCAGCTGTTTTGAAGGGGCCGCAGCACTCGTACGAGAGCTGCTCCCCTTCATTCCTGTCACTTCATTCCGGTCACACTGTGAATCGGTTTCGGCGATTCACAGTGTGGGCGAGTAGTGAAATGAAGGGGAAGCAGCTCTCGTACGAGTGCTGCGGCCCCTTCAAAACAGCTGATTTGCGGGTCCCGGGCGACACATCAGCTATTGATGGCCTATCCTGAGGATAGGCCATCAATGTTTAGGGACTGCACAACCCCTAAGCCTACGATGTAGCAGGCTTAGGGGGCCCATGAGACAGGATCACAGATTGTGTGATGCTGTCTGCTGGGCCCTGTATCTAAGCCAATCACATGGTAGGCTTAGATACATGGCCCATGCGTGATCCTGTCTGCTGGGCCCTGTATCTAAGCCTACCACACTGTAGGTTTAGATACAGGGCCCCAGCACACAGTAATCTTATACTGTATAAGATTACTGTCTGCTGGACCCTGTATCTAAGCCTACCTTGTGGTAGGCTTAGATACAGGGTCCCACAGACAGTATCACACATGGGCCCTGTATCTAAGCCTTAGGGTATGTGCACAGACACTAATTACGTCCGTAAGTGACGGATGTATTTCGGCCGCAAGTACCGGACCGAACACACTGCAGGGAGCCGGGCTCCTAGCGTCGTACTTATGTACGACGCTAGGAGTCCCTGCCTCGCTGCAGGACAACTGTCCCGTATTGTAATCATGTTTTCAGTACGGGACAGTTGTCCTGCAGCGAGGCAGGGACTCCTAGCGTCGTACATAACTATGATGCTAGGAGCCCGGCTCCCTGCACTGTGTTCGGTCCGGTACTTGCGGCCGAAATACGTCCGTCAATTCCGGACGTAATTAGTGTGTGTGCACATACCCTAACACATGTGTTACTAATCATTTTTTGTGTGTTTTCTTACAGGTTCGGTCGTTGGACTACGGCGGATTCCAGGACTACTTCGATGACAGCTTTTTTTTTTATCAATAAAATGGTTAATGAGGGTTGTGTTTTTTTTTTTTATTTCAATAAAATATTTTTTCTATGTCTTTGTGGTTTTTTTTAAACTATATTACTACCGCCTTAGTAATGGCCGCCGGCTGATTGACAGCATCCATTGCTAAGGCAGGGCTTAGTGTTAGCCGGTGCAGAGGCTAACACTAACCCCCTTTATTACCCCGGTACCCACCGCCACCAGGGGTGCTGGGAAGAGCCGGGTACGATCCAGTACCTGACCATCTGTAGTGATGGTCGGCCACTGGGGTGGCCGCAGGCTGGTATTATCAGGAGGGGAAAGGCCAGATACAGTGGCCCTTCCTACCCTGGTGATGCTAGGCTGCTGCTGCTTTATTGTATCTGGCTGGTTATGAAAATGGGGGGGACGCCACGTCATTTAAAAAATAATTGGAAAGAACGATGTCGGGTCCCCCCCAATTTTCATAACCAGCCAGATACAACACAGCAGCAGCAGGCAGCATTACAAGGGTGGGAAGGGCCACTGTTTTTGGCCTTCCCCAGCCTAATACTACCAGCCTGCGGCCACCCCGGTGCCTGCCCGTCACTACAGCTGGTCGGGTACTGGTTTGTACCCGGCTCTTCCCAGTACCCCTGGTGGCGGTGGGTACCGGGGTAATAATGGGGGTTAGTGTAGACTCTGCACCGGCTAACATTAAGCCTCGCCTTAGTAATGGAGGTTGTCAATCAGCCAGCGGCCATTACTAAGGCGGTGATAATAAAGTTTAAAAAGATACAAGCACATAGAAATTTTTTTTATTGAAATAAAAACACAACCCTCATTAACCATTTTATTGAGAATAAAAAAAACGCCGTCATTGAAGTCCTCGTATCCGAAGTCCAACAACCGAACCTGTAAAAAAAACACAAACACACAAAAATAATCAGTAACACATAAAGAAGCAAAATTATTATTCTTACCTTTCCTGGGTCCAGCGCTGGAGCCGCAATGTCAGCGAGCTGGGCCCTGTATCTAATCCTATCATGTGTGATACAGTCTGCTGAGCTGTGTATCTAATCCAATCATGTATGATACTGTGCTGGGCCCTATATCTAATCCGATCATGTGTGATACTGTCTGCTGAGCCACTGTATCTAATCCTATCATGTGTGATACTGTCTGCTGAGCCACTGTATCTAATCCTATAATGTGTGGTACTGTCTGCTGAGCCACTGTATCTAATCCTATCATGTGTGATACTGTCTGCTGAGCCACTGTATCTAATCCTATCATGTGTGGTACTGTCTGCTGAGCCACTGTATCTAATCCTATCATGTGTGGTACTGTCTGCTGAGCTGTGTATCTAATCCTATCATGTGTGATACTGCCTTCTGAGCCACTGTATCTAATCCTATCATGTGTGATACTGTCTGCTCAGCCACTGTATCTAATCCTATCCATAGTTTATAGGGTCGTAGTGCTATAGATATGCTATGCTGTCTCCTATACACACACTTTTTTTTGGGGCGGACACATATGTATTGGGGCTATTTCCCGGACATTTTAAGCCCTGAGGGTATGTTCACACGGCAGCGTCTGTTACGGCTGAAATTACTGTGCTGTTTTCAGGAGAAAACAGCACCGTAATTTCAGCCGTAATGGCATGTGCAGGCGTCTTTTGCTGCGTCCACTACGGAAGTAATTGAAGCTGGTTTTCCATGGAGTCCATGGAAAACGGCTCCATTTACATCTGAAGAAGTGACAGGCAGTTTTTTACGCGCCGCCTTTCGACAGCGGCGCGTAAAAAAAAATGACCATCGGCACAGAACATCGTAAGACCCATTCAAATGAATGGGCAGATGTTTTCCGACGCTTTTGAGCCGCATTTTCGGATGTAATTCAATGCTAAAACGCCCAAATTACGTCCGTAAATAGTGTGTGTGTGAACCCAGCCTTAGTGACGCCCCGGCTGCTAGTGCTGCATTGTTGGGTCACTTAGGAGACCCAGCGATGCAGCTGAAAGCGGACCGTCGGCCATGAGAAGTTTGCGGGGTGGGGGGGGGGGGGGGCCCTGGCACATTATCTGCACAGGGGCCTTTTGCAGTCTGTGTCCGCCACTGCCATGATTATAGTAAAGTTCAATGCATCCGTAACAGAAAGGGAATCACAATACAAGTCTTATTGCTTTTTTCTTTGCTTTCCACAGGCAATCCTCTGTGTAGTGATCAGTTTTAATCCTTGATATATTTAAGCTATATCCAGGCAATCCCAATATGTGCAATGTGAATCGGTTAGGTACGATTAATCCGCTGACCCATGAGAGCGCTTGATCAGTGATTATAACCCAGGGCTATTACATGTTTCTCAAATGGCAGACGAGTAATTGCACAATTGCAACTGCCCGTGTACCTATCATCAGATAATCCACTCCAGTGATGGTGACAAATTACTTCTAAATACTGGTATGAAAGAGCCGAAGGGAAAAGTGTTAAACACAGCCTTAGATTGGATTTATGTTATCTTGAGTTGTGCCTGTGATTTAGTGAGTGATAATGCGGTTTTAGATGCAAATTGTGTTGTATCACAGGAGAAGCATCGCTACATTGTTCACTAGAGCACTGCAAAAAGCACAAAGGAGAATCTAGAATAGAGTTTGCACTATAACTTTACTGGAAGTTACTTCTTTTTTTTTTTTACACAAGGGTGGACGGAGTGGTAAGACGTAGGGAGCTATCCCTCAAAACCTACTGAAAACTTTTATTATTGCTTAGGGCAGAAAAATTACCCCATTGTTCTGACGTTTTGTCTACCTGAGTTTATGGAATTAATGCTCTAAACGCACAGGTAACTTTACAAAATCAATAAAAACAGACTTTGTCATGCTGTGAGCGCAGGCTTTCCACATCTTACTAATGGCTAAACTACTAGCTTTGGCACAATGGAGTTGAGTTTAGCATTTGTTAAAGATGGCGGAGAAGGGTAGACAAAGACAGAAGAGGGCCCCTGTGCAAAAACAGCATATAGGCCCTTTTTTCTTGAATACCTCAACATAGAGCACCCTAGTACGGATCTCTAACAGTCCTCCAGTAATTGTGAGCTATGAAATTCATTATCTCAGTCTGTGACATCCAATCAAATAGACAGAAAGATGCTGCTAGTGGCTTTTAAGGTGGCGGTGGGCTCCCTTACATAGTGGGCCCCTGTGCAACTGCGGCCCCTGATGGAAGATGAAGTTACACCATTTGTGGATCTACAACTGTAAGGTCAGGAAAGTGATTTACCACCATAACAGCCATAGAGACTCATTGAGCCTAGCAGCTGAGGGGCCATCAGGTCGTTCCGGCAAAAGATGGACCTAGTCAGATTACAGCCAACAAGGCTCAGTGTTGGACATGAGTCATGCACATTGCCATAGTACAGATCCGTGCTGGAGAATATGGCACCAAACAGCAGAAAACGACACAGACTCCACTGCTGACAGAGCTGACAGTGGAACAGACCAGGCACTAGTAAGGGCTGCTGCACTATTGGCAATTGGGCACTATTTAAGTTGCCAGCTTTGGCATCACTGTGGATTCTAACATGGTGGTGGTGAAGGTAGAAAAACCACGAGGTAACGGTGATAGTATATATGCTGTCCGTTTAACCTACTGTACGTGGTGTAGTAAAAAATACCCCAACAATCTCAACTATGCCTGCTAAAATAATGGATCGCCCCTGTAAATGATGCACAATACTGTGTCGTGGGTTCAAAGTAATTTCCATGACAATGAAATGTTTGCTGTAAGGCCCCATACACACGACCGTAATTTTGGTTTGCAATTACGGACCGTAGTTGCGGATCAAAATACAGTTCCAGTCAATTCTATGGCCGACGGACACCTTCCCGTATATTTACAAGAAGGTGTCCGGGCCGTATAAAGCTTCCGTAAAATATAGGACATGTCCTATTTTTTTATTTTATGGACTGTGCTCCCCTACTTTATAATGGGAGCACGGCCCACAAATGCGGGTGACTGTCTACGGCCGGCCGTAGCCGTAATCACGGACCGTGATTACGGACACAGTCTTGTGCATGGGGCCTCACCAGTTATTTAAATTGTTTAACTAATGGGAAATAGAAATATTTGGAAATTCATTGTTTCCGCTAATCAGACAAAACCAAGGGAAAACATTTTTGCTCTGAAGTAAACTGGCTGTCTACATAGGTGGAACAGTAGATTAGAGGTATTCTCTGTAGTAGATTAAGCTACAAAAATCCAAATCTGTTAAAAGCATTGATATGCCAGTTATACAAGCCGATAATACTATAATGATCAGACCCTCGGGTCCAGGACACCATTTTGAATATGATGGTGTATACGGAGTAATAATATCTGATGACCTCCAGCTGTGCCCCTCTGCCATGTATTCGCAATTCTAGGTTCCCCTTCTGTGCTACCCCAAAATGGCTGCAGTGCTTCTTAGACTACGAGCTTGAGACACTCCGACTGTTCTCAGGTTGGCCAGAACTGAGCACGTGAGCAGTTCCGGCAAATCCGTGAACAGATGGAGTGCCTTATACTCAGTCTGAGAAGAGCTTTGGACATTTTGAGACAACATAGAGGTGACCCTAAAACTGCAGCTCCACTGCATAGGGGGGCACAAATGGAGGGCACAGGTAATATTACCCCACAGACCCCATCACATTTATAAATTTGTGGTGAGACCGGAGGGTCGCTTTTAGTTTCACATCAGATGGTTCATAATTATGATCAATACTCTATGTTTATATACATAACGATTCTAAAATAATTTATGCAAAAATAAAGGATTTTGGTGACAGATGCCCTTTAAATTTTTAAAATCTTATCAGACACATCTCTCCTCTGCCTGGAAAAACACCAGAGAAAAGCAAAGTGTTAGCTATCTTTTTTACCGGCCCCTTCTCCAATATTTAATTCTGGGAAATTTTAGAGCTGATGTATGACAAAGGGTTAAACCTAAAAGTACTCGTCTGCTATAGGATTTTTATCTGTTTGTAAAGTCAAGGACATACATTATGCAATTAGGTTTCTCTTCTCCATAATTCTAAAGACAGTGATGTTGTATTATGGAGAATAATAGCTTAGTGAATGGCAGGGGCAGCGCGCTGAAACTGCCAAGCCGACAATCTCTAATTCTATTCAAATTATTTTATTTTAACCAATATAAAGACTTATTATTCTTGGTGTGAAAAGGAAAAATTTATGGGGGGAAAACAGATCATGTTAGAAAGCAGGTGGTAACGCACAAGAAAAGATTCATGGGGTATTGAATAGCTGAACACAATATTTCTGTCCTGAAATGACAGCACTATGTAAGTTCTTCAATAAAAAGACTCTTTCAAAGGAAACAGAAAACATTTTCTGCCAGTTATTTTCTGAATACTATTTTCTGCACTGCCTGCCAAAACCTGCTATCTAATGCACTTTGATTTTTTTGTCAATAATAACCGTAGATTTCGAACCTCTCCGTAAAGTGTAATAGAGTGTTTCCCTACTACTACCGAAACATGTGGGTCCGCATGCTTTTAGATCCAATCCCACAATTCATCTGTGGTGTTACAGATGGTCCCTGTTTTTCTGCCAGCTTAACCCTCACTGTGACACCAGAACCATCCCAACAAAAAACACTAGATTTCTATACTGTTACTGTTGGGGTATACTGTAGCATTGGTTAATATGTTATAAATTGTAATTTGAAGAGTGGATTTAATATTTTTGACTCTTCAAATCCTGGTCTGTCCCTGAGTTAATGGGGGTTGTAAAACCGAAATTCCCTTTTTCAAGAAGAGATAAGTGAATTTGGATACTTTGGATATAAACATTACATCAATATGGAATTCAGACAAATCAGTTGAATGCACTATGATTGGAATACCCATAAGAATTGTGGGAAGTCTTTTTTCACTAATATGAAACAAAAGAAGATGATGGAAAAGAGAAAGTCACATTAAGTAATGGCAATATTCAGCAGGAACTGTCACATCCAATTTGCTAAAGGTTTCTATTTTGATTTGAGAAAACAATAATGATGGATAGTATGAATGGATCCAGAAACAAAATGATGGTTTTCACTCAATTGCTCTTGTTTAAAGGAGACCTACCAAGAGTTATGTGAAGGCTCTTTATTATACATAGAAAACATGAAACTGTATTTTAATTTTTTACTTCTATTCTGAGATGTGATTGGTTGAAATTACAGGCCCAAAGCCTGAGGTTGCACTACTACCAGGTTCTAGTGACAAGTGCAGTGTTTTGATAAAGACCTTGTGTTGACTGAAATCACCAACTAGATTAATATCGACATCCTACCTGGCTTAAATAATGGCAAATATGTGTGTATGTTTTGGGAGATCAATGAATTTCATGAATAATAGAAATCCGAAGTTGTTGTCATGAGAAATCGGAGGAGTTCAGCGTTAGGCTTTGGGCCTGTCAAGCTATAGTCGTCACATTTTCTACTGGCAGGTCCCTTCAGGATTTAAATAAATTAAAATCAGTCACTAGACTGAAGCATTGGGAGGGTGAGGGGTGAGGAATCTAAAACTAAATTCATAATCGGGCCTATCTCTTTATCCCATGTGGAAGGTGCTTCATACTACAGTGCTCATATGAACAGGCGTCTGTGTAGGTAATATATGGTAAGACACTAAGGCTACATTCACATGAGCGTGACAGATTTATGCACGTAAATGCGTTGAGTTATGCATCAGTGTGCTTTGCGAATGGCATGCATTTTTCACGCACTCGCAAAGCACTTCTTTTTTTTTTTGTTTATTCAAAAGAATTGATGCGCAAATCACACGGATGTGCATCCGCATGTGGTGCGTGGTTTTCACGCACCCATTGACTTCAATGGGCGCGTAGATGCGTGATTACACACCAATATAGGACATAAAGTGAGTTTCATGCAGCGGACTCTCGCTGCGTGAAATCTCCTGCATGTGTGGTTGGCCCCATTGAAATCAATAGGTCCATGTGCTGTGCGAGATTTCTATGCACAGCACACGGATGAGATTCACGTTCGTGTGAATGGGCCCTGACTTATTAGGTCATGTTGTCCTCTTTCACTGCAGACAACTAGCGTAAAATGGAAATGTTGGTCCTGTTTTCCCTCTCAATTTCTGCAAGACAAGGCAAAGACATTCACTATTCCTACTTGTAATTTTTAAAGCGCTCTGTGCATATAAGGGACTGAGACAGTGGCTCACAGTTATTGATGTATTGTTGGAGATATATAAGGTTGTGTGCTATGTCAGGGCCGGCCATAGGGGTGTGTGACCTGTGCCATTGACAGGGCGCATCACTCCAGCAGGTGGAAGGGGGCGCTGCGCTGTCTCCCTTCCCCTGCTTGTGTTTCAGAAGCGCCCGAGCCCGGCAAATCAGCAGCTGCCTTTCCGCCCGGGCGCTTCTCTCAATGTCGTCGCTACCACTGTAGCAGCCATAGCAACTGCTAGCGGCAACACCGGGCATGAGGGCGCCCCCCATGGCCGGCGGCGCCGCTAGCAGCCACTGTGGCTGCTACAGCGGTAGCGACGCCACATTCAATAGTATCTGCGTCTTCCGTAGGTATCTGCATAGGTATCTCCCTGCTCTTCTATCTACTAGCGCCACTGTAGCTCCCTGAAGGAGCAGAATCCCGGGGATTCCCCTCCTGGACGGAGCGCTTGATGTCTCTGTCCATATATGGATAGTGACATCAGGGGCAATTCCTGAAGCAGAATCCCCGACCACAGCATTGCTGACGCTGTGACCGCGGATTCCTCTCCAGGAGAATTTATGGTTAGACACTAAGGCTACATTCACATGAGAATGACATATTTACGCACGTAAAAAACGCACGTAAATCTGTCCATGTGCGTTGCGTTATGCATCAATGTGCTTTGCGAGGGGCATGCATTTATCATGCACTCCCAAAGCACTTTTTTTTTTAATTCAAAGGAATTGATGCGCAAATCACGCATAACACACGGATGCGCATCCGTGTGTGGTGTGTGGTTTTCACGCACCCATTGACTTCAATGGGCATGTAGATGCGTGAAAACGCACCATTATTGGACATGCAGTGAGTTTCGCGCAGCAGACTCTCGCTGCGTGAAATCTCCTGCATGTGTGAACGGCCCCATTGAAATCAATGGGTCCGTGCGTTGTGCTTGATTTCCATGCACAACACATGGACGAGATTCATGTTCGTGTGAATGGGCCCTAACTTATTAGGTCATGTTGTCCCCTTTCACTGCAGACAACTAGCTCTGTGCATATAAGGGACTGAGACTGCCGCTCACAGTTATTGGTGTATTGTTGGAGATACATAAGGTTGCATGCTTTGTCAGGGCCGGCCTTAGGGGAATGCTACCTGTGCCATTGCACAGGAAGCAATCAATCCAGCAGGTGGAAGGGGGTGCTTCGCTGGCTCGCTTCCCCTGCTTGTATTTCAGAAGCGCCCAAGCCCAGCGACTCAGCAGCTGTCTTTCCGCCCGGGCGCTTCTCTCAGTGGCGTTGCTACCGCTGTAGAACCTATAGCGGCTACTAGTGGCGATACCAGGCATGAGGGCACACGTTCTGTCCATCGGGACGGCCCCCTTCCCACGGCTGGTGGCGCCGCTGGCATCCGCTGTGGCTGCTACAGCAGTAGGGACACCACATTCAATAGTATCTTAGGACGCAAATACTATTGAACACTATAGCAGAGCAGAAAGTTATCTCCCTGCTCTGCTATCTACTAGCGCCACTGTAGCCCCCTGAAAGAGCAGAATCCCCGGTCACACGCCCCTATGGCCGGCCCTGACATAGCACACAACCTTATATATCTCCAACAATACATCAATAACTGTGAGCCATTGTCTCAGTCCCTCATATGTGTCTGGGGATTCCCCTCCTGGACGGAGCGCTTGATGTCTTTGTCCATATATGGACAGTGACATCATGGGCAACTCCTGAAGCAGAATTCCTGTCTACAGCGTTGCCGACGCTGTGACTGAGGATTCCACACTAGGAGAAGCCCCTGACGTCACTGTCCATAAAGTAGCGGAATCCCTGGTAACAGAGGGATTCCGCTCCTTCAGGGATCTACAGTGGCGCTATCTACAGGAAGTGGGGCTGCTATCTACAATGGGGCTGTGTGGCACTACCTACAAGGGGCTGTGTGGCACTACCTACAAGGGGGCTGTGTGGCACTACCTACAAGGGGGCTATGTGGCACTACCTACAAGGCGGCTGTCTGGCACTACCCACAGGGGGCTGTGTGGCACTACCTACAAGGGGGCAGTGTGGCACTACCTACAAGGGAGCTGTGTGGCACTACCTACAAGGTGCTGTGTGGCACCACCTACATGAGGCTGTGGCACATCTAGAGAGGGGTGTGTGGCACTCTCTACAGGGGGCATCTGTGAGTGGCAGACCGATGGTCATTTTACTGTGAGTGGTGGGCTGATGCTCATTTTACTGTGAGTGAGGGGCTGATGGACATTTTACTGGATAGGTCATCAGTGTATGATCGTGGGGGTCCGACACCCAGACCCCGGTACCAATCAGCTGCCTCCGGGTACCGGATGTTATGCAGTGCAGGGAGCCGGAAGCAGATGGCTCCCTACACTGCATAGCGGCCGTGCCTCAGAGCAGAAAATCTGCTGCTATTTACTTGAATAGAAGCAGAGCTGCAGTACAGAGCATCTGAATGGTGCAGGGTCGGAGTGTCGGACCCCCCCCCCGATCATAAACTGATGACTTATCCCGTGGATAGGTCATCAGTTGTCCGTGCCCGGACAACCCCTTTAAGACCTCGTTCACATTTGTGTCGGGCTTCCGTTCATGTGTTCCATTAGACCTTTCCGTCAGGGGAACCTACGAACGGAAAGCCAAACGGAAACCATAGTTTCCGTTTGCATTACCAATGATTTTAAGGGTATGTTCACACGCAGAGTCAAAAATGTCTCAAAATACGGAGCTGTTTTCAAGAGAAAACAGCGCCTGATTTTCAGATGTTTTTTGTGGCACTCGCGATTTTCGCTGCATTTTTCGCTGCATTTTTTACGGCCGTCTTTGGAGTTTTTTTCAATAGAGTTTATGGAAAACGGCTCCAAAAACGTCCCAAGAAGTGTCCTGCACTTCTTTTTCGCGGCCGTATTTTTAAGCGTAAAAAAACGCTGCGAAAAACACTCCATCGGAACAGAATGCCGTTTTCCCATTGAAATCAATGGGCAGATGTTTGGAGGTGTTCTGCTTCCGATTTTTCGGCCGTTTTTTGACACAAAACAAAATAAAATAAATAAATCAGACCCTGGAGATAATATTCTATGGCAGTGTGCTGCCTATGTATGTACCTCCTCCGCTCTGGGCTGTTATACTCCCTCTGAGTGCCAGTTTACTGTGTCCTGACGCTGCCCAGCATACACTACGTCATAACGCTAACAGCGTCAGGAAAACACAGTGCGCGTGCCGGGACTCGGAGGAGGTTGAAAAGTAGTTACAGTCGGGTAGAGAGTCCCTACCATAGAATCAGCATAGAGGAGCGCTGCGCTTCAGAGCTCCTCCTGGAGAGGAATCTCCTGCCAGAGCATTCAGCAAAGCTCTGGCGGGGATTCCGTTCCAGGAGGAGCCCCTGACGTCACTGTCCATATATGGACAGTGATATCAGGGGCTCCTCCTGGAGCGGAATCCCTGCCAGAGCGTGGCTAATGCTCTGGCTGGGGATTCCTGCCCTAGAGGAAGTCCCAATGACTACAGGCAGAGGGTAGCGCTATGTAGAGGGGGGGGGGGGTGACACTATCTTCAAGGGTGTGTGGCACTATCTACATGGGCACTGGCTCTTTATATGTGGGCACTGGCCCTAGGAGCAGCTAAGGGGGCATTATACAGTATGGGGCAGCTAAGGCGGTATTATACTGCATGGGGCAGCTATGGGGCACTATACTGTATGGGGGCAGCTAAGGGGGCATTATACTATATGGTGGCAGCTAAAAAGGCATTATACTGTATGGGCAGCTGAGGGGGCATTATAGTGTATGATGACAACTGAGGGGGCATTATACTGTATGTGGGCAGTTAAGGGGGCATTATACTGTATGGTGGCAGCTAAGGGGGCATTATACTGTATGGGAGCAGCTATGGAGTCTTATACTGTATAAGAGCAGCTATGGGGGCCTTATACTGTATGAGGGCAGCTATGGGGGCATTATACTGTATGGAGGCATGTGTGTGAGCATTATGCTGTATGGGGAAGCTATGGGGCATTATGCTGTATGGGGGAATTTGTTTGGGCATTATACTGCATGGGGGCATCTGTGTGGGCATTATACTGCCTGGGAGCATCTGTGTGGGCATTATACTGCATGGGGGCATATGTGTTGGCTTTATACTATATGGGTGCATCTATGGGGGCATTATACTGTATTGTAGCAGCTATGGGAGGCATTATACTGTATGGGGCAGCTGTGGGGGGCATTATACTGTATAAAGGCAGCTACGGGGAATTATACAGTATGGGGTAGCTATTTGGAATTATACTGTGTGGGAGGCACTATCGGAGCATGATACTGTGTGGGCTGAACCGGGTCTAATGGGTGGGGAATGGGTGGGATTAGAGGCGTGGCTTAAAAGGAAAAAAACGTGTCCCTCTTTGCGTTATTTGAAAGTTAGAAGGTAAGTAGACAATAGTAAACATTCACACTACAGAGCTTATAAATTACCGTATATATCGGCGTACAAGACGACTTTTTACACCCTTAAAAAAATGTCAAAAGTGTGGGGTCGTCTTATATGCCGGATATTGTCTACATTAGGGATGCACGTTGCAGCCGCACAGCTCAGTATAGTAACACATGAATGTATGGGAGCGCGGCTGCGGCTGTGTAATACATGTGTAATTCAGCCACAGCCCCGCTCCTGAGTCATGATAAGTTTGCGGGGTCAGGATGATGCAATGCGGCCAGCGCTGCACTAATGAGCGGCGGCACTGGAGACAGAACATGGCGGGCGCGCTACAAAACACCCCCATGTTCTGTCTTCAGTGCCTGAACTGCCGCTCATTAGTGCAGCGCCGGCCGCATTACCTCATGCTGATCGCGCGCGCACTTCCTGTCAGGAGCGGGGCAATGGCTGTATTACACAGCCGCAGCCCCGCTCTATAACGGCGGAGATCAGAGAAACCGCTCATCTCCGCCGTTATTCCCCTGAATGCTGCGATCACAGCTGACTGCAGCATTCAGGGGAAAGTGAGAAGGGGGGATGCCCCTGGATCGCGTCACAGGGAATTCCTGTGACGCGATTGAGGGCCATACCATATATGGTCAGACAGCCCAGGGTCTATTGACGGACCCCAGGGCTGTCTTACCATATTTCATGTTGTTAGGACATACCCAAGTATGTCCTAACAACTGCCTGTGTATTATCCGTCCACAGGTTAATGTACTGGCACATATCTGATATATGTCAGTACATTAAAGTTTAAAAATAAAGTAAAAACAAAGTATTGTTAAATTTTTAAAAAAATACACCTTCACCTTTTTTACAATAAACATTAAAATAAGTCTCAATACATAAAATACACACATTCAGTAATGGCGCGGACAACAATGTTTTTGCATCATTTATGATGTGTACGCTGTAAAAAAATTAAATAAACACGGCTTTCATTCACTTATTAATGTGAGGCGCGAGGTGCGATGAATTTACCCTCCATGTTCCTCACATTAATAGTAATTAACCCCATCATGTACCTCGCACATTAACCCAATATGACTGAGAAACATGATGGGATTAATTACTATTAATGTGAGGCGCGTTCAAAATTCATCACACGTCGCGCCTCACATCAGAAAACGGAAGAATTTTTTTTTTATTACTGTTGGCAAAAGTATCGAAATTGGTATCGAAATCGCAATACTAAACGAAGTATCGGTATCGAAGTCCAAATTCTGGTATCGTGACATCCCTAGTCTACATATTGTCTACACACAGGTTGTGTGTTACCTTGTGAGCCTGCAGTCCGGTACACAGGCTCCCGGGATGCACGGAATCCGCCACGGATCTGAGGGAAGCCGGTATTAGCCGCCAGGGAACATCTCTGTAAGATCCTCTGGCCCGCCCTTTCCTCTCATTCCCTGCCTCTCAGATCTCGCGCGATGAAGCAGCCTATCTGCGCATGCGCGAGTTCAAAGAGACAGAGAGTCCTGGGTCCTGCCGCCGATGGCCATAGTGAAGCGCTCCTGCACGAAATGGTGAGTATATCTTAAATTCTATATTTTAAGGGTAAAAGTTGGGGGTCGTCTTATACGCCCAGTCGTCTTATACGCCGACATATACAGTAATTAGAAAGATACAAACCAGTGAAATGTTAGCTTACTGCTGTAATAACCCTCTGGAACTACGAAGGACAACCACATTAGCCATCAGATTTAAGGTGAAGCACTGAAGAAAGAAATTGCACTATGAGCAAAGAAGTATTTACAATTCATGCCAGAACATTGTGATTGGCTTGCTTAATTCACAGCATACAGGCTACTGTATGTTGTACCTGTATTCTACTGGAAACTAATAGGGTCTGAAGGGATGCAGAAGGGAATATTTTTTTTGGGCCAAATTATTATTTCACATCTGGTTGAGGTCATAATCTTATTTCAAGCGATTCTTTACGTTTTCTTATGAGAATATTTTCGCAGAGCCAAGACAAGGGAAAGGAGAAGAAAACTTGAACCTAATGATCTATGACAAGTGGAAGAAAGGCACATGCTAAACTATTAACACATGAACTCAACTATTAACACAGTATATCTACAGTATGTGGAGCATATTCAGTGTCTATCCATTGCTCCAGTTAGCTGTGATAGCTGGTACAGCTCTTTCCTACTGCTGAAAGAAGTCATTGGTTGATACATCACGTGTCACTCACTGGTTATATAAATGAACTATTTTTAATAAATTAGAGGGATTATGTGGTCTAAGAAAAAAAAACATTTAAAATACCCTATCAGTTAATAGATGGGGGCTGGTCTCCCTTTCAGGACCCTTATCTGCTACATTGTTTCTGGTGAACCCGGTTTAGCCATACATTTATTTAAATAGAAAATGTGTAATGCTTCCTATCCCCTGTGGTGGCACTGCAGAGAAACTGAACACTCGTTGCTGAATTCCCATACAGATTACTAGTGATCGTTGGGGGTTCCAGCAGCGGGACAACCTGTGATGAGCATGTAATTGGAGGCTTCTTCTAACAAAAAGGGATTTTCAAAGAAGACAATGTCTTTAATGCAAACAAAATAACAGAAACTTGGCATATGTGTGGAATGTTTTACATATTTTGTTTTCTTTCTGTATCATTATATATGATTTCCCATGTGGCCATATTAGCTTATTATTCTTACTAGAAATATTTCTTTTAAAATGCAAATCTTTTTGAACATTAACATGTCCCTTTTTACTCAGTTTTTTTGAGTGGCACTGTTAAATGTAATACATTTAAGTCTCACGATATATATTTTCAGATTTTCTGTGCATTTTATGGATTCCAAAATTACTCAAATTCGCCATGGTCAAACACTACCATGGATTGACTTTGCATATTTCACTCTCTTGATATGCATAATATAGTCTATTTTGGACCATTCTGAGCGGTTCAAACAAGCACCTTCTTTTCTAAGAACATAGCGTTAAAAATAAGAGTATTGAAATTCGCTAGGGAAACATCCAAGCCGGCTGCTTACTGTTGACAGGCTGAAATAAATAAAAAGCACACATCATTTCTAGAGGTGAGGAGAAGAAAATTGAAGAGAAGAGAGAAAAGAGAGTCAGTGATGAAAACACCTTCTGGCTCACTCTGCTTTCAATTTCCTGCTTTAATTTTGCATTTACACTGTCAGACAAAGTTACATCACGGTAAGAAGCCACCGATCACATCAACATTTTTAAAGATTATTTTTTGGATGGTACCATCACTATCTATTTGGCTGGAGACAACTCTCATCTACATCATTTGCATAAGCTGTCAAGTCCTTGGAAAATTAACTGCTACACTACCGAAATATAAGGACCAGATAAATGGAAGTAAGAATTTTTATTCAAACTCTTTTGTCAAAATTTCCTATAGACTGAATGTGCCTGCAAGGTTCATTCTTTTTTTGGCTATTTTTCCGGTTGCTATTTGACTGTTCCTGACTCTGATCCTGAACCTGCCCTCCCATGTTCCCGTATTACTCTCCCGTCTCGCCCTTTGGATTTTCTACTTGGTTCCTGTGGTTCTACTACTGGTATTGGCCCGTGACTTGACTACTATTCTGTCTCCTTCTCTGGCTTGCTACTTTCTGATTACTATTCCGATGACGACCCCTGACTACGTTTCCGACAATGCTACCGTACACCCGCCACCAACTGGTGACTATTCTGGGGACTGAGATCTAAGGATCTGACCAGGAAAGTTCATACTTCCTTGTGGGGGTTAAGGGTGAAGAACAGGAAGATTCCTTAAACTCTGCACCCCTTTCTAGCCAGCACCAAATCAATTGCGACTTCTCGGGTGAGAATTGTAGCAGGGTTACTGGGGTCGTGGGTTCTAACCATCCGACCAAGGACAAAAGCGACATGGCGTTTGCATGTTTCCCACATGTTTGCGTGGGTTTCCTTTGGTTACTTAAATTTCATCCCACACTCCAAAAAAAATACTGATTGTAACTAGTGTGCATGTCTAAGATAGGGAAATTACATTGTGAGCCCCAATTGAGTCAATTGGCAGTAGTGATGTAGACCTGGCAGATGTACAGAATTAAGCAAACAAATCAATCCCTGAAATATAATAACTGGGTATACATCTAAAAAGATGTAACCGATTCTCTTGGTCTATGAATTTAATAAATTAATGGACGCATAAAGTTCATGTGTGTCCTTCCCACTTTCTTATGTTCCTACACCAAAAATGTATAGCCCATTAAATGCAAAGGTTTTTTTTCACATTAAAATCCATAGTAATATATATATATATATATATATATATATATATATATATATATATATATATATATTAAAAAAACTGATGCATTTTGATGTACATCATTTCACCAATGTGTGCATTGACCAAAAATGTAGCTTGTTGCGTTTTATTGTACCCTATTAAATAATAAATTCTGATGTGTTCATTTTTACATCGCTTTGAATCCTATAGAAATAAATATGATATGAAAATATATATATGAAAATATATATTTTTTTAAAACCACTAATGTGAATAAGTACTACGTAAGTAATATTTTTTTAAAGGGGTTATCTGCTTTAGACAATCTATTTTTGTTAAGGCTTTTTCACTCGCACCGATGGTCGACCGAACGTTCGTTCCTGATCATTTGCCAGTAACCAAACGACAAACGATAAAACGCATCTTTGTCGTTGATAGCATCTTTTATGCGGCCATAAAAATTATAATTTTTACAGGGGATGTGCTGCTGACAATAATATAAATTGTATGAGAGGGGGTCCGAACGAACACTTAAACCCCATCTCAATCATTGCTACATGAAAATAAAAGTAAACGAGCGCTGATTACCATCAATCGGTGCTTGTTGCGGGCAGTTTATCTGCCCATGAAAAAGAACTATAAGAAGGGATGATAAGCGGATCACAGGCTCTCCCATTGCTGGGACTTCCAGCGATCAGCTGTAATTTGTGGGCAGCAAGTGTTCAATTCTTCTGCAGCGCCTCCACAGGGGAAATTGTATTAAACAGTTTCCAGTTAAGTCAATAGGCCGACAGCACATTAATTTCAGTGGAGTTGAGCTGCAATACAAGACACAATCCATGAACAGGTGTGGAGCAGTTTCTGGAAGAAAGTAGAAATATTTTTCTAATCCTGTACGGTCCCTTTAAGGTCTCTTCAACTAAGAAATAATGTAATATGTTTTATTCAACTAGATACAGCAAAAATAGTAAAAATATGTGTACAAAGAATATGCGTGTTTCATGTGTTTATTTATTGTGCTAATATATGTGTTACATATAATGCAATATTGTCAACGGTGGGGCTTATAGCTCTCTTTTGGGCCTTACATTTTCCAGTGTAACCCTGACTTTACCCAGTAACAAATCACTGTGGAAGGTGCTGTTCTGTTGCTGTGCAAATGTAAAGAAACATAAAAAGGGGTTATTTGAAGTTCAGCCTGTAATGTATTCCTTAATAGCCCACCATGTCTTTTATTAACCACATATACAAATGCACAAGTTTACCCTGTTGAGTCATATCATTTCACGGCTGGCGCTATTGCATGTGACTTTATTTTTCATATTTACCAGAAAATGACCTTTCCAGAATCTCTCCCTCGTACAAACATAGCAATGTCATTAAAGCTTTTCTTTATGTGAGACCAGAATACAATTTTAAACAATGGCATTAAAATGGAAATAAATACTGTATATTTATGAATCAACTGGGCTGACAGATCTTAAACAAGTCATCTAAAATAATGGAAACGAGGGATAAGTAGAGAAGCCAAGTACATTTTATATTTTCTTTACTATGAAGCTAGTCCTAATCTTCCTGTTGTTCTTTTTCTTAAACTGGTTGTCCAGACAGGGGGCGGTTTTTCATAATGATAACCTATCCAGAGGATAGGTCATCAGTATATGATCGGTGGGGGTCCTAGACCTGGACCCCGCACCGATCACAAGGCACCGGAAGTTATGCAGTGGTTGGTGCTGGAAGCAGATGGCACTAGTCACAATATAGCGACAGTGAATAGGAGCAGAGCTGTAGTAACCCAGCACGGCTGTAGCGGCCATGGATCTGTGAGCGCTGGCCCGCATCTCCTCCCCAGGAGACGCCAGCGCTCACTTCCACTTCGGTCCGCTGTGTCCCGTAGGGTGCGTGCGCACGCTCGTGCCTGACCTTAAAGGGCCAGCGTGCACACATGGTAATCATCATTATTTAGCCCATGATCACCCTGGACTATAAGAAGGGCCCTGCCCCTTTGCTCATTGCCTGAGCATTTTTGTGTTTTCCTATGTTAGTCTTGAAAATGTTAGTGTTAGTGTTATTCTGTTCCCGTTGTTCCCATGCCCTGCTGCCTGCCTTAAACCTGCTGGAGTTGTGAAGTGACACCGGTTCTGTCTGCTGTGTTACAACATGTCTGGTGTCTGCTGTCAAGGTCCCATCTGTGCCTAGCCGTTGCTACTTTCTGACCCACTACTGGTACCCTTGTGCTTGGACTAGTTATATATTGACTTGGTACTCTGTTGGCCACCTGCTATCCCGCTATGGCGGTACGGCCCAGTGGGTCCACATACCCACAAATCGTGACAACGGCCACTATACAGTGTATGTAGCCATCTGCTTCCTGCACCGACCACCACTGCATAACATCCGGTTATCAGTATGACTAACTGCCCCCTGCCTGAACAACCCCTTTAAATCTATTGTACCTAAAATCAAGAAGTAGTCATCATGTTATCCACAGTCCCTCTCTGAATTATAAGTTGTTCTTTCTCTCAAAACAAGCCTTTAAATAACCCATTTCATATTATTATTTTAGGGTTTTATATGCTATGCTCACCAACACCTTAAGACATAAAATATTGTTGGGTGTCACAGTACTTCCTAGTAAAATAATAATAAAAGAACATAACAGAGAGTGTGAAATAACTAAGAAATGCAGGGGAAAAAAAGACAAAACTTACTAGAAGGAATCTTGGTATCCATTTTGAGCACTGACATGTGGGAGGCCCATGTGGAGGCCCACAGGAGAAAGCTTTGTGCTGTGGTGCGCTAAGTTCTCGTAGGATTGCCACTGGGTGTAAAAAACTCTTAGCTGTAAGATGTATTAGATCTTTAGGTTTAAAGGGGTTGTCCCAAGTTGATAAATGGAGCTATAAAGCTCCCCCATGTAAAAATAAGAAGAATTCTAATTACCTGTCCGTCGTCCAGCGATGTCGTTTTCATGATATCGTTGATTGAAGTTGCGGTCGGTCCCTCTTTGTATCCTGCTCGTTGCCTAGGTTCCCGGCCACCGCTATTTACCTTTAGCGGTGGCCGCGCATGCGTAATGACATCCTCTGCGCCCTGAGCCGAGGATGTCATTTGCTCGTGAACGCGCATCTCGGCGCATCTCGGCGCATGCGCAGAAGATGCAGTGGAAGGCACCGGTCGCAAGGAGAAGTCTGCGCTCCGCTAAAGGTAAGTGTGTATGTGTTTGTGTGTGTGTGTGTGTGTGTGTGTCTGTGTATATATGGGTGTGTTTGTGTATATGTGTTTGTGTGTGTGTGTGTTTATGTGTGAGTGTATATATGGGTGTATTTGTGTGTTTGTGTATATTTTTGTGTATATGTGTGTGTGTGTATATATGGGTGTGTTTGTGTATATGTTTGTGTGTATATGTTTGTGTGCGTGTGTGTGTTTTTGTATATGTGGGTTTGTGTTTGTGTATATATGGGTGTGTTTGTGTACATGTTTGTGTGTATATATGTATATGTTTGTGTGTATATGTGTGTGTTTGTGTGTATATATGGGTGTGTTTGTGCATATGTGTATAGGTTTGTGTGTATGTTTGTGTGTGTGTTTTTGTATACGTGTGTGTTTGTGTATATGTGTTTGTGTATATGTGTTTGTGTATATGTGTTTGTGTATATATGGGTGTGTTTGTGTATATATGGGCGTGTTTGTGTATATATGGGTGTGTTTGTGTATGTGTTTGTGTGTGTGTGTATATTTGGGTGTGTTTGTGTACATGTGTTTGTGTATATGTGTGTGTGTGTGTGTGTGTGTGTATATGTTTGTGTGTATGTTTGTGTGTGTGGGTTTGCGTTTGTGTATATATGGGTGTGTTTGTGTACATATGTTTGTGTGTATATGTGTATATGCTTGCGTGTATATGTGTGTGTTTGTGTATATATGGGTGTGTTTGTGCATATGTTTGTGTGTATGTTTGTGTGTGTGTGTTTTTGTATATGTGTGGGTTTGCGTTTGTGTATATATGGGTGTGTTTGTGTACATATGTTTGTGTGTATATGTGTATATGCTTGCGTGTATATGTGTGTGTTTGTGTATATATGGGTGTGTTTGTGCATATGTGTATAGGTTTGTGTGTATGTTTGTGTGTGTTTGTGTATATATGTGTGTGTTTGTGTATATATGGACGTGTTTGTGTATATATGGTTGTGTTTGTGTATATATGGGTGTGTTTGTGTATATGTTTGTGTGTGTGTGTGTGTTTGTGTATATTTGGGTGTGTTTGTGTACGTGTGTTTGTGTATATGTTTGTGTGTGTATATGTGTTTGTGTGTGTGTGTGTGTGTGTGTATGGGTGTGTTTGTGCATGTGTATATGTTTGTGTGTATATGTTTGTGTATTTTTGTATATGTATATTTGTGTGTTTGTGTACATGTGTTTGTGTATAGGTTTGTGTGTATATGTGTGTTTTTTGGAGTTTGTGTGTGTGTTTGTGTATATATGGGTGTGTTTGTGCATGTGTATATGTTTGTGTGTTTTTGTATATGTGTGTGTTTGTGTATATATGGGTGTTTGTGTATATGTGTGTGTTTGTGTATATGTGTTTGTGTATGTGTTTGTGTATGTTTGTGTGTTTGTGTATATATGGGTGTTTGTGTACATGTGTTTGTGTGTATATGTGTGTGTGTTTGTGTATGTGTGTGTTTGTGTAATATATGGGTGTGTGTTTATATGTGTTTGTGTATATGTTTGTGTGTGGTTGTTTGTGTGTGTGTAGGTGAGTATAAGTATCGGTATTGTTAGGTTTGTGTGTATATGTGTGTTTTTGGAGTTTGTGTGTGTGTTTGTGTATATATGGGTGTGTTTGTGCATGTGTATATGTTTGTGTGTTTTTGTATATGTGTGTGTTTGTGTATATGTGTTTGTGTATATGTGTTTGTGTATGTGTGTGTGTGTGTTTGTGTATATGTTTGTGTGTTTGTGTATATATGGGTGTTTGTGTACATGTGTTTGTGTGTATATGTGTGTGTGTTTGTGTATATGTTTGTGTGTATGTGTGTGTTTGTGTAATATATGGGTGTGTGTTTATATGTGTTTGTGTATATGTTTGTGTGTGGTTGTTTGTGTGTGTGTAGGTGAGTATAAGTATCGGTATTGTTCACATTGATAACTTTTTTTTAATGTTGTTGCAGATTTTGATGTACCAATTGTACTACGTCTTCGATTCGTTGGACTACTGCGTAGATCTACGTTTTTTGAAAATTTTAATAAAATGGTTAACGAGGGTTTTGTTGGGGATTTCTTATTTCAATAAAAAAAAATTGTCTTTGTGTTTTTTTTTCAAACTTTATTAGTGCCTAGATAATGGCAGTTGGCTGATTGACAGCGTCCATTATTAAGGCGGTACTTAGTGTTAGCCGGTGCAGAGGCTAGCACTAACCACCCATTATTACCCCGGTACCCACCACCACCAGGGGTGCCGGGAAGAGCTTGGTACGATCCAGTACCCGACCATCTGTTGTGATGGTCGGGTACTGGGGCGGCCGTAGGCTGGTATTATGAGGCTGGGAAGGGCCAAAATCAGTGGACCTTCCCACCCTTGTAATGCTAGGCTGCTGCTGCTGTGTTGTATCGGGCTGGTTATAAAAATGGGGGGGACCCCCACGTCGTTTTTTTTTTAAATTTAACAATAGGCGTTGGGTCCCCCACATTTTTAATAACCTGCCATATACAAGGCCGCAGCAGTCTGGCATTACACGGGTGGGAGGGGCCACTGGTTTAGTACATTCCCAGGCTAATAACACTGTGTTGTTTGTGGCTGGTTATGATAAATTGGGTGGAACCCCATGTCTTTTTAATAAAAATAATAAATAAATAATAAAAAAAAATGACGTGGGGTCCCCCCCATTTTTATAACCAGCCAGATACAACACAGCAGCAGCAGCCTAGCATTACAAGGGTGGAAAGGTCCACTGTTTTTGGCCCTTCCCAGCCTCATAATACCAGCCTGCGGCCGCCCCAGAGCCCGACCATCACAACAGATGGTCGGGTACTGGATCGTACCCAGCTCTTCCCGGCACCCCTGGTGGTGGTGGGTACCGGGGTAATAATGGTGTTTAGTGTTAGCCTCTGCACCGGCTAACACTAAGCCTCCCCTTAGTAATGGACCTTGTCACTCAGACAGCGGCCATTACTAAAGTGATAGTAATAAAACTTGAAAATAAAACACAAAGATATAGATAAAATATTTTATTGAAATAAAGCACCCCCAACACAACCCTCATTAACCATTTTATTGATGAAAAAAAAAGCGTCCTCTAAGTAGTCCTCGAAACCGACGTAGTCCAAACACCAAACCTGTAAAAAATCAAAAATATAAAAAAAAAATGAAATAAAACATGTCGTAGGCTTAGTTTCACTTTCATGTGTCATACTGACTGTTATACCATGTATAGAAGCCTGCGGCAAAGTTGGCTTAGATACAGGGCGCCAGCAGACAGTATCATACATGGCCATACAGACATTTATACAAACATACATACATGCAAACATACATGCACATATACACATACAAACATAACAACATACATACATACAAGCAAACATACATACATGCAAACATACATACATGCAAACATACATACATACATACAAGCAAACATACATACATACAAGCAAACATACATACATACATGCAAACATACATACATGCAAACATACATACATGCAAACATACATACATGCAAACATACATACATACATACATACAAGCAAACATACATACAAGCAAACATACATACATACAAGCAAACATACATACATACAAGCAAACATACATACAAGCAAGCATACATACATGCAAACATGCATACATACAAGCAAACATACATACATGCAAACATACATACATGCAAACATGCATACATACAAGCAAACATACATACAAGCAAGCATACATACAAGCAAGCATACATACAAGCAAGCATACATGCATACATACATGCAAACATACATACATGCAAACATGCATACATGCAAACATACATACAAGCAAACATACATACATACATGCAAACATACATACATGCAAACATACATACATTCAAACATACATACATACATACATACATGCATACATACATGCAAACATACATACATGAAAACATACATACATGCAAACATACATGCACATATACACATACAAACATGACAACATACATACATACAAGAAAACATACATACAAGCAAACATACATACATGCAAACATACATAAATGCAAACATACATGCACATATACACATACATACAAACATGACAACATACATACAAGCAAACATACATACATACAAGCAAACATACAAGCAAACATACATACAAGCAAACATACATGCAAACATACATGCACATTACACACATGCACATATACACATACAAACATGATAACATACATACAAGAAAACATACATACAAGCAAACATACATACATGAAAACATAAATACATGCAAACATACATGCACATATACACATACAAACATGACAACATACATAAAAGCAAACATACATACATACAAACATACATGCAAACATACATTCAAGCAAACATACATGCAAACATACATACATGCACATATACACATACAAACATGTCAACATACATACAAAAATAAACTCACCTAAGACGTTCCCACGAAGAGCTGAACGGTCCCGTCACTTTTCTTCTCCCATTCACAATAACATAGCGGTGGGCGCAGATGACATAATCACATGGGCCTGATATGATTACGTCATCTGCGCCACAACGCATTGTTACTATGAATGCGAGCGGCGCCAAGAAGAAGGATGATGGCAAGTGACGGGACCGTTCAGAGCGCCGTTAGAACGTCTTAGGTGAGTTTATTTTTTTATATATATTTTTAGTTGTTCGCCGGGTGCTGATGCAGCACCGATGCGGCGGGTACAAACATTACATGTAGTGACAGGGTTGGGGGGGGAGAAGTTGTTTGCCGAAACGGGGTGAATGTAGTGTAGTGTATCTACACTACACTACACTACACTACACTACACTACACTACACTACACTACACGGTAAGTTCGTCTCAATCGGGCTTACCATGCCCGCTTGAGACGAACATTCTCCCGATGTTGTTAGAACTACAGTATCTAGCAACATCGGGAGCGCGCACACTGCAGAGCGGAGCGGCTTGATTGACATCGAGCCGCTCACGCCCCTTTTTAGAAAAGATAACCAGCACTTGCTGAGTTATCAAGTGTAAAAAAAAGGCACTTAGGAAATGAATTTTAATTTTTTTTTAACACCAAATGTTTTAAAATTCATTTCCTGCTTAGAATGTATAAAAAAAAAAATTTGACTCAACTTGGGACAACCCCTTTAAGTCTCTGGATGCAAACCTAAATGTTCTCAAGCAGAGAATGTGAAAATGATGAGAAACTAAAACACAAAGTATATTAGAAGATTTAAATCCTTAGGGGACAACACGTGTTCAAATTCCTATTATTAAATGACCGCCATGTAATGCTCCATTTCCCCTCCAGTGGCCGCTGTAGGTATGCCAGACATGGCTTTCCCTGGAGATCAGTTGATTGCTGCGCTATTTTCTTTTTATGTTTTTATATGGCAACTCCTATAAGCTTTATTTATTTAGATCTGGAACACCTTTATAAAGGGGAGATAAATTAAGTAATACAGAAAATGTTGTCGTTTGAAATATATACATGCTAGAGCCTGAGAGTAAGCATGAAGTTCCCTTGCATCTCTACATGTTCAAGCCAAGCACTATTTTCCAGCTCGGATATGTAAGATGCATCTTTTGAACAACATTGCTTTCTCCAAAGGGTACTTAAGCATTATTATAAGTTTATCTATTGTAATTTAGACTAAAGCATAAGTGAAGATGATCAACATTTATTGAAAATGTTTGATAATGGCTTTCATAGTATTTGCCCCTTTATTTTTGTTCTTTTATCTTATTTGCAATATGTTTTTACTTGGACCCATGAGTCTCATTATGAGCGTTTTTATTGCATTATTTTATACTTTTCACTTATCATATCATGAAGTTATTACTTGTTTCTACTGTATACTTTCACAATATAAACTGAATACACAAACAATAGCAGGTCTTTTTTTCTTGCTATACTGAACATTAGATTATAATGGACCACTAGGTGTTCTACTGTCTAGAATGAATAGGGCAATATTTGATAACGGGCAACACAGCTGTTTCTACAAGGCCATAATAGGGCACCTATAGAAGTGCATGGGCCTTTATTTTCCCTTTCTATTTCTTTAATTTCACATAGAGTCATACAGAGGGTTTTACTGTCACATTTTGTATAATCTTGACAGAAAAATCGTGCCATAATCAGATGATTCTAAAGGGCAATAGCTTCATACATATGGCACCCAAAGAGCATTCTACGGCAAGATGAAGGACTCCATAGTACAAAGCCTGACTCTGTTTTCCACTTTATAACCTCTTGCTGTGGTCATGAGGCCTAAAGATGGGATATGCAAAATTTTTCCCATTGACACTTGGTTTGGTGTTGTCATAAGGACACTGTTAACCCCTTTAGGACACAGCCTATTTTGGCCTTGTAGACACATGATTTTTGCAAACCTGACGTGTCACTTTATGTGGTAATAACTCTGGAATGCTTTTGCCTATCCAAGCGATTCTGAGATTGTTTTCTTGTGACATATTGTACTTTATGTTAGTGAAAAAATTTGGTCGATAAATTTAATATTTATTTGTGAAAAACGTCAAATTTTAGCAAAAATTAGCATTTTTCTAAATTTAGATGTATTTGCTTGTAAAACAGATAGTAATACCACACAAAATAGTTACTAGTTAACATCCCCCATATGTCTACTTTATGTTTGCATCATTTTTTTTCACGTCCTTTTATTTTTCTAGGACGTTACAAGGCTTAGAACATTAGCAGCAATTTCTCATATTTTCAAGAAAATTTCAATAGGCCATTTTTTCAGTGCCTTTGAGGGCCTTCTGTATTAGAAAGTCCCCATAAATCACCCCATTTTGAAAACTGCACCCCTCAAGGTATTCAAAACCACATTCAGAAAGTATTTTAACCCTTTAGGCGTTTCACAGGAATTAAGGCAAAGTAGAGGTGAAATTTACAAATATAATTTTTTTGCCGAAATTCATTTGTAATAAAAAAAAAATCTGTAACACAGAAGGTTTTACCAGAGAAACGCAACTCAATATTTATTGCCCAGATTCTGCAGATTTTAGAAATTTTCCACATGTGGCTCTAGTGTCCTAATGGACTGAAACACAGGCCTCAGAAGCAAAAAGGAGCACCTAGTGGATTTTGGCACTTCGTTTTTTTAGGAATATATTTTAGCCACCATGTCAGGTTTGAAGAGGTCTTGTGGTACCTAAACAGTCGAAACCCCCCAAAAGTGACCCCATTTTAGAAACGACACCCCTCAAGGCATTTTTCTAGGGGTATAGTTAGCATTTTGATCCCACAGTTTTTTTGCAATACCCCATATGTGGTCCTAAACTGATGTTTGGACCCACAGCAGTGCTCAGGAGGGAAGGAGCGCCTGTTGGATTTTGGAGCGTAGATTTTGCTGGATTGGTTTTCAGTGCCATGTCGGGTTTGCAACGCCCCGGAGGGACCAAAACAGTGGAAACCCCCCAAAAGTGACCCTATTTTGGAAACTACACCCCTCAAGGACTTTTTCTAGGGGTATAGTGAGCATTTTGACCCCACAGGATCTTTTTTTAGAGCTAAGGTGACCAAAAAACAGCGATTTTGGCGCTTTAAATTCTTTATTTCTTACAGCGTTCACCGTGCGCAATAAATTATGTTTTACTTTATTCTGCCGGTCAGTACGATTATGCTGATACCATATGTGTATCGTTTTTTTAAGTTTTGCAGCGTTTGCACAATAAAATTAAGTTTCTATAAAATAATTTATTTTCTGAGACACCATATTCTGAGCCGTAACTTTTTAATTTTTTCGTCAAAAAAGCTGTGGGAGATCTTGTTTTTTGCAGGACGGGTTGTAGTTTTTATTGGTACTATTTTGGGGTAAATGCGACTTTTTGATCACTTTTTATTCTATATCTTGGGAGGGGTGGTGACCAAAAAATAGCGATGCTGACATAGTTTTCCGTTTATTTTGTTTGCGGTGTTCACCGTGCGGAAAAAATAACATTATAGTTTCATAGTTTGGGTCGTCACGAACACGGTGATACCAAATATGTGTATTTTTTTTTAACATTTTCATTTTTTCCCTATAATAAATTACTTATTATAGGAAAACAAAAACTTTTATTTTTACACTTTTATAAAACATTTTTATTAACTTTTTTTTTCTTTTCACACTTTAATTTTTTGTTTATTAACTTTTTTTTTACTTTTTACACTTTCTTTTTTTTACCTGCAGCTCTGATCGCTGCTAGAATACATTACACTACCTAGGTAGTGTAACGTATTCCAACTGTCAGTGTGACGTCACAGTCACTCTGACAGTAAGTCTACGTGGGCCAGCCAGAGGCTAGTCCTCATAGGCTTCCATGCATGGCAGACCCGGAGGCCGTTTCCTGGCCTCCGGATGCCATCACAAGCAACAGCAGCCCCCACAATTGCATGGGGGCTGCTGATGTGCTACAACCCTCCTAAATGTGGTGATCGCAATCAAGCACCACATTTATCGGGTTAATTGCCGAAATCAGCAGCGATGAGCCGCTGATCGGCAACGCTGGAGTGTCAGCTGTCGGGGACAGCTGATCTTCCAGTTCCCGATGCACACCTTGTCGCCGACAGTGTGCATCGGGAACGACACAGTGAAGGTTGGTCCTAATGGGCTTCCGTCCATGGCAGACACGGAAGCCATTGTTTGGCTTCCGTCTGCCACACTAACAATCGGCAAACCCCGTGATTTCGGACCGAAGTCTGCCGATATGCTAGAAACCCCTCAAATTCGGCGATTGCAACCGATCGCTGAATTTAAGGAGTAAATTCACCGAAATCAGCGGCAAAGGACCACTGGCCGGCAAGAGTGGAGTGTCAGCTGTCAGCGACCAGTTCCCGGTGCACACTGTCGCCGACAGTGTGCACCGGAAAAAACTCAGTAACTGTACGTCCTCGTGCGGGAAGTAACCTCCCGCAACGACGTACAGTTACTCATGCGGGTAGGGGTTAATCCAATTCTCTGTCTCCATTCATGTCCACATTATGGCTGCCACTACTGAAGTTAATTAGGTTGTAGATATTAATGTTGATAGGTATTTTGATCCACACTATCGGCCTTATTTATCAAAACTATCAAACAGAAAAACTGGTGTTGCCCAGATCATGTAATCATATTGCAGTTTATGTTTCCTCTGATTGGTTGCTATGGGCATCAAGAAAAGTTTCTCTGCTAGACAGTTTTGAAAAACGAGGCCCATGTTTCTTTGACACCACTAAATGGTCAGGACACAGAGGTGGAAGGTTTGTCATAGGTAAAACAGATTTGTGCCATCAACAATATTGGAATAATGTAAAATAACAATGCAGGAATAAGGTACTAAAACGTTCATACGCCATAAACTGAAACTTTCAAATACAGACTTTACGATTTCTCCTTCTAAAGGGGTTTTTCCTCCTTGGACAATCTCTACTTGTTAGAAGTAGAGATTAGCTATAATCGGTGGAGAAACCTGGCAGTAACTGTGCAGTTTCCATGCAGTGCCCCCACAGGGGAAACTAAGTATTACACAGCGCTCTCCACTCCACTTTTCTAAACTGGTCAACCCCTTTAAGAACATCAAGGAACATCATGGAGTCTGTTTCTTCTCCATTGTTTTGTCATTTTCCTACGGGTACTTTGGTTTCCTTCCACACTCCAGAATCATACTGGTTATTTGACTTCCTGTGAAATTGTCCCTAGTGTGTGTGTGAGATAGGGAAATTAGATTGTGAGCCCCACTGGTCTAATATGAATGGTGACAATCTCTGTACACTTCTGTGGAATATGTTGGTGCTATATTAGGGTCCTATTACACGGCACTATATTGGCTATAAAATAAGCACCGATCGACGAGAATGCTTGTCTATCGGTGCTCGCTTGCTCCTTTTATAAGGGACTATGATCAGTAATGTATGGGGACGAGCGCTCGTTACTACAATCGTTCGCCCCCATACATTTCTATCATGTTGGCAGTAAATCTCCCTGTTTACACAAGGAAATGTACTGCTGACTATCGACCATTTATTGGCTGCGTATATAAGCAGATAAATTGATGAACGAGCATTTGCTTGTCCAGCGGGCTGATCGTTGCCCTGTTTACACAGGGCAATGATCGGTAAAGAGCGTTCGTATGGACCCTCATTTCCCTGATCATTGGCCCAAATAAGAGTGCCATAAGCAACAGGAAATAAATAAATAAATAATAGGCAGAGTCTACTCTGTTCCTTTTCCAGGTCCTAGTTCAAGAGCAATTATCTGCAAGCTGTGGATCTCGAGCTTTTGCAAAACTACAACTCTCACCATGCTCTAACAGCTGCAGGTTTCAGGTCATGTTAGTAGTCGTTTTGCAAAGCGGGAGATATCTAAAAAGCTTGAGAGAGCTGTTTGTAGGTCTTGCCCAGTCAGGTGTAACAGAATACATTGATCATACGACTTATCCTCGGCAACATGTGAGTTAACCAGGATTCTCCCTTACTTTCACGACTATATCCTCATTTATATTATGCCTAGCAATGAACTATCCTCCTGACAAATGGGTTTGTTAATGAAATGCAAGCAATTAAACTAAAAGCCATATCAAATGCTCCTCGTCACTCCACGCTGACATTTAATTGAATTTTTTTTTCCTGCCATCCCCTGTTCCCCTCTTCTTTTAGTTCCCGATAAACATACTCCTTCACAACAGATCCTTTTTCACTAAAGCCACAACACAGGCGATTCAATCAACTAATTGATGCAACAAAGCCTCAAAGAAAAAAATGTGTAATTAAACCACAAATGAAATGGAATAACACTACAGCCTGTCTCAGTTATTACTTAATAATTAAAACCAGGTTTGTCTGTCTGTCCCTTTTTAAAGTACTGGATTATGATGAGCGTATGAGTGTTCAGTCATTACCGTTATGGTTTTCCATGGTAACGAGGGCAAGTGGTTAAAGGGGTATTTGTCCTGTCTGAGGATTGAACATACTAATTAACAAAGAAGAGATTCTCGGAGAGATTAAGAAGAGGCTTCACCCCTGAGATTAATGCAATATACACTCTATTCTGGCAAGAAAATCTATACCTAAACCGTCCATGTAATCAAACACAAGCTGATTTACTAAATGCTCCTGATATACTTGGGTTTTGATTTTCCCACCTAACATTGGAAATGATTACATTCGGAATGACAATAATATAGTATTTATACAGTGTAGCCATAACCCTATTATTGAAGTTGTCAGGAAGAAGACATCATACCAAGAAATAACCTGGCAAAGCATTTACAACATGTGGGATAAGGTTTAGCTTGAGGTGTGTGTTCCATTGTATCCTTATTTTATCTATTGTTAAGAACATCCATTAAAGGAGTTATCCCAGAATCGACAATTATCACCTATCCAAAAGAAAGGTGAACTATTGTCTGATAACCGGGGGCCCCACTGCTGAGATACCCACCAATCATGAGAATGGGGGTTCCCTTATAGTGAGGAGGAGATTGAATGGAACAGCGATCAAGCAGGGGCCCACCACTTTACTCAATGTATATGGGGACTTATGGAAACTGCCGAGCAGTGTACTAGTCTGTTTTAATAGAGCAGCAGCGCCCATGCTCGACTGCCGCTTCTTTCAAAGTGCAGTCCTCCTCACTGCAGTTTTTGCAATAAATGTGGGTCCCAGCGGTTGTGGGTAGGTGATAATTGTAGATTCTGGGACGACCCATTTGAAGATGTTGCTTTGCTTCTTGCTAGGAGAGTCATCCAGTGATCAGCTAATCACAGTGTATCTCAATGCTGTGATCTCCAGCAATCACTTGTAATCTGTGGGGAAAGCAAGTGTTTAATTCTTCTGCAGTGCCACCACAGGGAAAAAGAAGCATTACATGGTGCCCATTGAAATTAATATTCTGTTCATATAATAAATGGACATGGTAGGTCCTTCAAAGAAGGAGATGATGGTCTTTGTAGTCATTTCTCAATCTGGCTAATAGATACGAGAACCTGAATTTTTGACCCCCTCTATTAACTCAGAATTCCCTTATGGGGTATTTTAGAATGGAGTTTTTAAAACAAATAATCCCATTAACCTTTATATTCGTATCTGTTTTTGTGAATGATACGATGGAGGACCTCTAAGTATTATAAACTTCCCTTTGAATTCCATGTTATTGTGAAATTGATGGTATTTTATAATTTCCCTGATAAATAGTATATATTTTGTTTGGACTGTTATATCAACATGGGTTAAAAAGGAAGCATGTTGGATTCATGATGATGATTTTATTCAAACACATAGCAAAAATTCTCTCTCATGCAGCTGGAAAAGCAATTAAATAGGCACTATATATACTGTATATATACAGAGAGAGAGAGAGAGAGAGAGAGAGTATAACAAAGTAAAGACAAAGGTCGCGAAAGCAGGGTAATATAACATGTTACGATATCATATACAATATGTCGCAATGCGAGTAAATATGCTAGGATGAAGGTGTATATATTAACATATAAATCCATACGAAATATTGTATATTATACACAGCAGTTTCCGAAATATCTCATACTGAACCATAAAGGATATAGATAAAGGTTGGCATGTGTGCAATGATATTCCAGTTACGTTCGAATAATTCACTTTCAATATATTCCAATTTATATTTCCAGTATTATTCTAGTACTCCGCGCATGATGCTGCATCACCACAAAAATATGAGATATATGTCCTTTCTAATTTGTTATATGAGAGATCATATTTTTGAGAATTTAAGTTAAAAGAATATTAAATGTCACCTTGTTTTTTATGGTCCTGGACCCCTTTCTAATTTATACTAGGGGGCATGTTATTTATTATGGTACACTTGTAATATACACCTCAGCTGCTGCAGGACCTCTTTTTGAAGAGTAAATTAAACGCCTTTTCAAAGTGCAGCACTTGAGGCGTATATTATGTTGTTTTGCATTAGCAGTGGCACCATCCAGTATAATGCACACTGCAGCTACTGAAGAATCTCTTTGGATGCCGTATTAGGGCTCCATCCAATTTGGGGGAGGTACAGTACAGAGCCATAATATTGTTGTGTGCATGAGATCTAAGAATGAGTTATGTATTTTTAGTCAATTATGAAATAAAGACTATGAGGCGGGCGACTTTTAAAGACTGGAATTTCATACGCTAGCCTTGATAGGAAACAAACAGGAGTGCTTGCCTTTTTATGAATTTATCGCATCTTCGGCTGTCCATGTGCCACTGAGCGAAAACTATGCTAGCCAGGAGCTGGCGAAGATTTCCACTATAATTTACGTCAATTCCTGGCATATGTTATAGTAAATGCGTTGGGCCGCGGAATGGTCATCCCATGGTCCAAGTGGTTTGCAACTTTCTACACTAGAAATCCCCCCCATTAGGTTACAGAGTAAGGAGAGGGGTTATATCAGAACCCGCAGTCTACATGCACACGTTGCATAATTTGGTGCAAAAAATTTGCACCAAAACCACAGATAATTCCACAGGTAAAATCCGCACCTAAGGGTATGTTCACATGCCCTATTTACGGACGTAATTCAGGCGTTTTTCGCCTGGAATTACGTCCGAAAAAACGACTCCAAACCGTCTGCAAACATCTGCCCATTGAATTCAATGGGTCTTACGGAGTTCTGTGCAGACAGGCTTTTTTTTTTACGCGCAGCTGTCAAAAGACGGCGTGTAAAAAGACGGCCGCCTCAAATAAGTGCATGTCACTTCTTGGGATGTAATTGGAGCCGTTTTTCATTGACTCCATTGAAAAACAGCTCCAATTACGTCCGTAATGGACGCCGCGAAAAATGCGTGCACTCGCAAAAACGTATGAAATACAGGAGCTGTTTTCACCTGAAAACAGCTACATAATTTCAGACGTAATTGGCGTTGCCGTGTGAACATACCCTAACACTGTGTTTTTTTCATGCGTTTTAAAAATTTTGATGTGAAAATCGCTGCGCTTTTATGCTGCGAATTTTGGTGTGTTTTCTTTATAAACTATTCAGATACAATTCACAGGTGAAAACGCAGGATAAATTGACATGCCGCAGATTTGAAAACATGCACGCAGGTCAATTTATGTGCAGAAAAAAATCTGCAACACGCAGATGATATTTTTGGGAATCTCATTTACTTTGCTAGTACTCTATTACGCTGCGGATTTGCTGCAGGAAAAAACATGCGGAAAATCCGCACATAATACGGATCGTGTGCATATGGCCTAAGTCTGCATGCACACGTTGCGGAATTTGGTGCAGAAAATCTGCATCAAAAACGCAGGTATTCCGCAGGTAAAAACCACACATAATACTGCAGTTTTTTTTTAAGTGTGTTTAGGTGGGGTTTTACATTTTGATGCGAAAATAGGTGAATTTTTATGCTGCAGATTTAGTTGCGTTTTTATTTTTTTTAAACTAGTCAGATACAATTCGCAAGCAAAAACCCAAGATAAATTGACATGCTGCAGATTTTAAAATAGGCCCCGCAGGTCAATTTCTGTGTAGAAAAAAAATCTGCAACATGTAGATGATATTTCTTGAAATCTGATTTACTTTGGTGATACTGTATTACGCTGCAGACTTGCCGCACAGAAATCCGGGCAGCCAGGGGCGTAACTAGGAAACACTGGGCCCCATAGCAAACTTTTGACTGGGGCCCCCTCCTCTGGGTGCCACACACAGCCCGGCCTTGTAGATAGTGCCGCCTTGTAAATAGTGCCATACAGCCCCCACCTGTAGACTGTGCTATACAGCCCCCCCTGTAGACAGTGCTATACAGCCCCCTGTAGACAGTGCTATACAGCGCCCCCTGTAGACAGTGCTATACAGCGCCCCCTGTAGACAGGGCTATACACCGCCCCCTGTAGACAGGGCTATACAGGCCCTTCTGTAGACTGTGCTATACAGCCCCCCCTGTAGACTGTGCCATACAGCCTCCCCATACAGTGCTATACAGTGCTCCCTGTAGACTAACCCGCTTTGTGACAACCCACAGTATTTTCGCCCCTCATATAGTAAAATGCTCCTATAGCTGCCACCATATCAGCCCCCCTTCCCTACCCAGTATAATGCCCCATAGTGCCTAAATTAAAAATTCTAAACATAATTACTTACATATCCCCATTCTCACGATGCGTGGAGGATCCTTCTCCTCCGGTCTGTGCTGTGAGTGACTCGCGCGATGACGTCACTACATCACGCCTGCCTGTGCTGAGCCGCTCACCGCAGAGTGAATGCTGGAACTGTCAGTTCCTTGCTCCAGCATTCAGGAAGCGGGATCAGCGCGGTCAGCGCTGTGTGGCTATGGGGGCCCTGTGGGTTAGTGGCCTGGTCGCAATTTCGACCGTTGCGACCCCTAGAGCTACGCCTCTGTTACAGTAGTCTATGGCAGAGCAGGGAGATACCACCCTGCCCTGCCATAGTGTTCAATAGCATCTGCGTCCTTCAGAAGCAGACACTATTGAATGTGGTGTCGCTACCGCTGTAGCAGCCATAGCGGCTGCTAGCGGTGCCTCCAGGCATGAGGGGGACCGTGCCGGCTGGTGGCACGGACCCCTCATGCCGCGGGGCCCGTAGCAGCCATTATGGCTGCTGCAGCAGTAGTTACGCCACTGCGCGCATCAAATCCACACGTGATTTGCATCGTGTGCATTTGGCCTAATTGATCAATCTAAATACAGTACAATTCTGATGGTCTGAATACCTCAGAATCTAGCATTGGGCAAAAATATACTGGCACTGATCCTGGGGTGGAAACTAGTGGAAAAGCTTTGGCATCTGCCATCTTTCATGTATGGCTTGCTCTGAGGACCATTGCAGCAGAGGTTAGACAGATTAGAGCACAGACCCTGTAAGACATGGCATGAATAAAAGACAGGCAGAATTTGGGTATTTTTCTGAGTTTGCTTCGTATAAATACTTACCTAGGTCACACATGCATATCTGGAGCAGATTTCCCCCTTTGCAGTGTCAATAAATGGTGTGTGTGCATCATGGACATTATTAATAATAATAAATAATAATAATAATAAGAAACATTGGGCTTGATTGAAAGGTGCTGCAACGGGGCGCTTGAGTTATTAGAGGGGGATCCCCAAATGTTGGACCTCTACCAATTAGCCAGACTAGAGGGAGGCTACAATGGGTGTCTCTTTCTGGAGGACCCAGAATGTCCATGCTTTACAGGGAAAGTCTATTGATTTAGATGGGAACCATGTAATACTTTGTTTCCCCTGTGGTGGTGCTGCTGCAGGGGAACTCAACATTTATTGCTAGATTCCCCTGCAAAATTATAGATGATCACTGAGGGTCCAAGCTATGAGGCATCTAACCAAGGGGCCTTTCTAACAAAAATGTATTGTTCAAAATGGTTAATCCCTTAAAAAAATTGACATAACATAATTGAATTTTAAAATATTGTAAAAATATGTATAATGTAAAAAATAAAAAAATCTGACAAATTATTCATTTATTAGAAACAAAAAAAGAACAAAAATTGGTGACTGCCAAATGCTTATTCCACTAAATTTTTTCTATTGGAATGGATTTGATAACCTGCAATCGGAGGAGAGTAAAAATATCTGAACGACAGTCTAAATGGATTTATGATATGGATTATGAAGCTTTTAATAGCGTAAATGAGCAGATTAAATTGCTTGTTTTTTTTTTAATCTGCTTTGAGAAATTATATTGTTTACATGGTGGGATATAGTTGGACACATTAACTGAGCATTCCATTTGTTTAAAAAATCCCATATTTGTTCTATAATCCAGATTTATGATTATATTGTCTTATGTCATTATTAATACTACTATTATTATGATTCTTATATAATGAGTTTTCATACACATAATTGTAGAACGAGTTCAATCGATTTGTTATGTTTTATAGGTTAGTAAATATCTGGCCAACAGATAAAGGAGTCTTATAATTTGTACACATTTTATATTTTGCACTCATGAGAAATTAATTTATGGTTAAAAATCATATCAAATGTTATTTTAATGCTATTTATAATATGGCATAAATGTTACTAAAAGTGCCGTAAATTTGTTATATAATTAACATCAACAATAAAGGGTACCTGTCGTCTCACAAATCTTCTGAAATGTCATAGTGACATGCCAGAAGTTTTGATTGGTAGAGAATTCGGGTGCTGAGTCCCCACCATTCTCTGGAATGGAGGCGCAGGAGGGCTCGGCGGAGCGCCGTGGCCTTTTGGCTTTGATTGGCTTTTTTCTAAGGTGTACCGGCTCGTAGAAAGTCTTTAGCCTAACTGTCCCAGATGAGCCAAAAAATCAGATAAGAGACAAATGGGCACAGCGCTTAGCTGAGTGCTTCTGCCCCTTAATTCCAGTAATCGGTGGAAGGTCTAAGCACCTGTTCCCCCATTAATCAAAGTGGTTTTACCTGCAAGGTTATAAAATTCATACTAAGTGCAATTAAAAACAGTCTCCCTAACTACTACTAACAGGGGTCCGGGAAGCTGAGATCTGGAGTGTTGTTTGGGAGGGTCCTCAGTCCACACACCATAGAGATACTTTATATACTCCTGTCCTTGCTTGTGACACAGAGATGACAGGGTAGTCAATAATGAATGTCTTATCCTGATTCCTGACTAACAAAATAGCAGTCCTGCAAGGTCAAGAAAAACACTATTTCAATGACTACATTGTTTCCTACATATCAGTTCTGCATGTAAGGGCTTACTCACACAAACATTGTATACGTCCATCTGACGGCCGCCAAACTAACGCATGTATTTCAATGGGGCTGTTTACACGGCCGTTGTTTTAACGGACTTTGTGAAGGGTTCATAGAAATATAGAACATGTCCTATTTTCTTCCGTTTTCACGGATCTCTCAATAGACTCAAATCAGTTTTTCACTTTTGAGTTTGCATTTGTTCGTGTAAATGAACCCATAGAGGACTTCTAAAGTGTGTGGGTTTTATTAAACAGTAGACCAGATCTGTTATTTCTGGCCAAAAAGCTGTACGCATGGAGCCTGTACAGAGGCACACCCAGTACCTACAGCTCCGTATTATAGAGCTGTAGACACTACATGTCTACAGCGTCATACTCCGCTATAGAAGCAATGCTTTTAGGGGTTAAAAAACCTCCATAATAGGGCATGCCAAAAAAATAATCCTACTGAATTCTGTAAAAATTTGTGATAAAATAGCCTCCTTATAGCGCCATACAATACAGTATAGGCCCATAGATTTCTATGGGTACTGTATTACGAATCTGTGCATGCAGATTCCTAATATGGCTGTGTGCATGAGGCCCTTTGCTGGGGCAGACTATTTGGGCACTAGTACAAAACCCTTTAATCAGTTATAACACTTCTTAAAGGGATTTTCCCAGGATTGAAACTCATCACCTAGCCACACCCCAATTGATAGGAAGAACGGAGGTCCTGTGTCCCCCGTTTGAATGAAGCCGAGCATTTGCTCCATTCAACTCTATGGGACTGCCAAAGATAGCCAAGTGCTGTACTGGGCTATCTTCAGCTCTCCCATAGACTTTGAATAGAGCAGAAGCACGCATGCTCAGTCTCCGCTCCATTCAAACGGGGGACACGGGGCCTACAGACCCCCACCGATCAGACACTTATCACCTATTCTGTGGATAGGTGATAACTTTCAAACTTGGGCAATTTTCAAATCTATATATGTACCCTAATGTAGTGTGGCTATAGTGGTTGGTAACCGGCCCATGGCCTTTATTACAGTGGGCTCAGATCACTCTCAGTCCACCCCTACCTAAGGCAACTGCTCTTGTTAGCACTCATTTATTTTTTTTCAATCCAAAGCTAGGCCTGGTTAATAGAAAAAGAAAAAGTAAAAAAAAAAAAATTAGATGCGTGGCTGGATTTACCAATAGACATAGCTAGTCAGTACCTATCGGCAGCCCCGGTGGAAGGTCATCTGCTATGGGGTTAAATTACATATGAATACACTCAACATTGTGAATTCATATGTAATATACACTACCATTCAAAAGTTTGGGGTTACCCAGACAATTTTGTGTTTTCCATGAAAACTCACACTTATATTTATCAAATGAGTTGCAAAATGACTAGAAAATATAGTCAAGACATTGACAAGGTTAGAAATAATGATTTTTATTTGAAATAATAATTTTCTCCTTCAAACTTTGCTTTCGTCAAAGAATGCTCCATTTGCAGCAATTACAGCATTGCAGACCTTTGGCATTCTAGCTGTTAATTTGCTGAGGTAATCGGGAGAAATTTCACCCCATGCTTCTAGAAGGCCCTCCCACAAATTGGATTGGCTTGATGGGCACTTCTTGCGTACAATACGGTCAAGCTGCTCCCACAACAGCTCTATGGGGTTGAGATCTGGTGACTGCGCTGGCCACTCCATTACAGATAGAATACCAGCTGCCTGCTTCTTCCCTAAATAGTTCTTGCATAATTTGGAGGTGTGCTTTGGGTCATTGTCCTGTTGTAGGATGAAATTGGCTCCAATCAAGCGCTGTCCACAGGGTATGGCATGGTGTTGCAAAATGGAGTGATAGCCTTCCTTATTCAAAATCAATTTTACCTTATACAAATCTCCCACTTTACCAGCACCAAAGCAACCCCAGACCATCACATGACCTCCATCATGCTTGACAGATGGCGTCAGGCACTCTTCCAGCATCTTTTCAGTTGTTCTGCGTCTCACAAATGTTCTTCTGTGTGATCCAAACACCTCAAACTTCGATTCGTCTGTCCATAACACTTTTTTTCCAATCTTCCTCTGTCCAATGTCTGTGTGCTTTTGCCCATATTAATCTTTTCCTTTTATTAGCCAGTCTCAGATATGGCTTTTTCTTTGCCACTCTGCCCTGAAGGCCAGCATCCCAGAGTTGCCTCTTCACTATAGACGTTGACACTGGCGTTTTACGGGTACTATTTAATGAAGCTGCCAGTTGAGGACCTGTGAGGCGTCTATTTCTCAAACTAGAGACTCTAATGTACTTGTCTTGTTGCTCAGTTGTGCAGCGGGGCCTCCCACTTCTCTTTCTACTCTGGTTAGAGCCTGTTTGTGCTGTCCTCTGAAGGGAGTAGTACACACCGTTGTAGGAAATCTTCAGTTTCTTGGCAATTTCTCGCATGGAATAGCCTTAATTTCTAAGAACAAGAATAGACTGTCGAGTTTCACATGAAAGCTCTCTTTTTCTAGCCATTTTCAGAGTTCAATCGAACCCACAAATGTAATGCTCCAGATTCTCAACTAGCTCAAAGGAAGGTCAGTTTTATAGGTCCTCAAAACAGCAAAACTGTTTACAGCGGTGCTAACATAATTGCACAAGGGTTTTCAAGTGTTTTCTAATCATCCATTAGCCTTCTAACACAGTTAGCAAACACAATGTACCATTAGAACACTGGAGTGATGGTTGCTGGAAATGGGCCTCTATACACCTATGTAGATATTGCATTAAAAACCAGACGTTTGCAGCTAGAATAGTCATTTACCACATTAACAATCTATAGAGTGTATTTCTGATTAATTTAATGTTATCTTCATTGAAAAAAAACTGTGCTTTTCTTGCAAAAATAAGGAAATTTCTAAGTGACCCTAAACTTTTGAACGGTAGTGTATGTGCATTTTTATATTAAATAGTCGATCATAGAATTGTAGGAGCAGGGGCGTCGCTAGCACCGGACCTCCAGGGCCCAAACCTCAGGATCTTTGGTCCAGTGCCCCAGATCCCCGGGCGACTGCCGCTACAGGGGTCGCAGCGGTTGCAATTGCGACAGGGCCGTGGCCCCCACACCGCGTCTATAGAAATTTACTATAGTAACTGGGGCCTATGTCATAAAATAAACTAACCCCTATTACTATAGTAACACCACTATACTTACCCTCCTTCCTGAGCGCAGCAGACGTCCTGACGTCTTCTCGCGTCATGACGCTGTGCGCCGCGCATGACGTCACGACGCTGCATGAGATCAGGACATCCACTGCACAAAAGAGCTGGGTAAGTGTAACAGCATTACTGCCTGCTGGGGTCCTGTATCTAAGCCTGCCTTGTGGTAAGCTTAGATAGAGGGTCCAACAGACAGTATCACACATGGGCTTAGATACAGGGGCCATGTGTGATACGGTTTGTTGGACCATCTAAGCCTGTATCTTATATTCTATAAGATTACTGTCTGCTGTTGTCCTGTATCTAAGCCTGCCTTGTGGTAAGCTTAGACACATGGTCTAACAGATAGTATCACACATGGGCCCTGTATCTAAGCCCAACATGTGCTAAGCTTAGATACAGGGTCCAACAGACAGTATCACACATGGGCCCTGTATCTAAGCCCATGTGTGATGCTGTCTGTTGGACCATGTATCTAAGCTTACCACAAGGCAGGCTTAGATGCAGGACCCTAGCAGACAGTAATCTTATTCAGTATAAGATTACTGTCTGCTGTGGTCCTGTATCTAAGCCTGCCTTGTGGTATGCTTAGACACAAGGTCTAACAAACAGTATCACACATGGGCTCTGTATCTAAGCCTCTAATGTTTTTTTTACAGGTTTGGTCGTTGGTCTACATCGGATTCGAGGACTGATTCGATGACGGCTTTTTTTTAATTTTCAATAAAATGGTTAATAAGGGTTGTGAGGGAGGATTTACTTCAATAAAATATATTTTTTCTATGTCTTTGTATTTTCTTTTAAACTTCATTACTAACGCCTTAACGCTGTCAATCAGGTATATGATAGTACAAGGATACTTACTGGGCTGGGGCCCTGTATCTAAGTCTATCATGTGTAATACTGTCTGCTGGGTCACCGTATCTAAGTCTATTATGTGTGATACTGACTGCTGGGCACTGTATCTAAGCCGATCATGTATGATACTGTCTGCTGAGAAAAGGTGGGTATGTGGGACTACCTACATGGGACTGCATGGGGACCAAGGGGGATGTATAGCAGGGGGACTGTGACACTATAAAAAGGGGGTTGTGACACTATATACACGGGGTTGTGACACTATATACAGGAGGGACTGTGTGGGGAACTCTCTACAGGTGTCTTTGATTAGAGCCCCGAGACATAAATTTGCTCGGGGCCCCAGAAATGACAAATTTGCCCCTGAGGTTTAGTACAAGGATATTTAGTGCTGGGGCCCTGTATCTAAGGCTACATTCACACGAGTGCGACAGATTTACATGTGTAAACGCAGGTAAATCAGGTCGTGTGCGTTTCGTTTTGCATCAGTGTGCTTTGCGTGTGGCATGTGTTTTTCACGCACTTGCAAGCATTTTTTTTTTTAAGTGTAATTGATGTCGTCCGTGTGCTGTCCGTTGTTTTCATGCACCCATTGACTTCAATTGGCGGCTAGGTGCGTGAAATACACCAATATAGGACATGCAGTGAGTTTCACGCAATGGACACACGCTGTGTGAAAACTCACGCACGTGGGAATAGCCCCATTTAAATCAATGGGGCCGTGTGCTTTGTGCGTTATTTCAACGCACAGCACACGGACGAGAATCACGGTCGTCTGAATGAGCCCTAAGTCTATCATGTCTGATACTGTCTGCTGGGGCCATGTATCTAAGCCTATCGTGTGCTACTGTCTGCTGGGTCCATGTATCTAAGCCTATCATGTGTGATACTGTCTGCTGAGACAATGCATCCAATTCTATCCAGTGGTGTATCTATAGGAGCATTAGTCTTATAGATATGCCATCTCTGATATGTATGTAAAAATTTATTTATTTTTCGGAGGGGGGGGGGGGTAAATATATGTCTCGGGGCTTGTCCGCCTGATCTTTTAAGACCCTAGCAACGCCCCTGTGTAGGAGTGAGAGGAGGACATCTACAAAAGGACAAGGGGAAGGCTGGAGAAGGAGCTAGATAGTTGTGAGAAGTGCAATCTTCAGCTTTATTTTGTTAGAGCAGAAAAAAGTGTAAAGCTGTACCTGACGTAAGGTGTGGCTTATTTGATGGGTGGAGTCTGAGGTGCCAGCCATGCCCACATCTGTTACTGCTTAGTCTGAGGTGCCAGCCATGCCCACATCTGTTACTGCTTAGTCTGAGGTGCCAGCCATGCCCACATCTGTTACTGCTTAGTCTGAGGTGCCAGCCATGCCCACATCTGTTACTGCTTAGATAGTCTGAGGTGCCAGCCATGCCCACATCTGTTACTGCTTAGATAGTCTGAGGTGCCAGCCATGCCCACATCAGTTACTGCTGAGATCTTTTTTCTTTTTTTGCATCGTCTCCTTGCTTTTGCTAGAAACGACAAAAAAAACCAAAAAAACGTAAACAGGCAACACCGCCCCGTAGGCTGCATTTTGACTTTGACCTGTTATTCCACTATTGACGAGTAATTACAAGTCTCATATGGGCATCCCCTGGCTGAGTAATATCACTTTATATTGTTTTTTATTGTGGTGACAGGGCCTATTATTAAAGGGATAACTATGGGCATGAAATCAATTATTGCAGAATTACTTTCTACCCCAACGATTTAGCAATTACTGCAGGACATCACAATGAGTTAACTGTAAATGATGACAATTAATAAGGATTGCATAGGTTCTCATACAGCATTGCAGCATAACAAATTATTTCTTATTTTTTCTCTACTGTGGTATTGCTGTAAATTCCAGGTTAGATTTTTTTTCTTCTGGAACATATAAAACTGAGCACAAACAAACAGATGTACAGAGCACTATTCATCTGTCCACAAAGCTGAAAATAATTGGGTCTGCTTTTTCCGCATAATGGTGTGTGTCCCTTTAAGGCGGATTTGCTGATCTCCATCCTTCTAATTGGGTGCAGCGGTTGTTATGGAAACATCTCTCAAAAGCCTGTACTTTGCTCACAAAATAGTATCTTCTATATGCACAGGGACAAATGTAAACGTAGAACCTAGAAAGAAACAGAGGAAGAGCAGATTGTGAATATTAGGTTCCCTTCCAGAACATAAACCGGGGCGCACAGGACAAACTGCTCAGCGACCCCACATCAGGTTATGTACTGGGATCGCCAAAGATTAAAAGATTACACATGTACTTGAGGGAATGTACATGTGTTAAAATGTTACATTGGTGAGAAAAAAAATAATACTTATGATTTGCTGCATTTGTGGAGGCATTTTCTTAAAGAAATATTCCTGTATTTGTCTCTTTAAACCACATCTGTGGAATCACACTGAAAAACTATTTTACAAAATGTTATGGGGTTATAAGGAATTTGAAACTTGATGGTCTATCCTCAGGGTAGACCAATATTGAGATATTGCTGATAGTTGGACCCGCGAACAGCTCCTCGAAGGGGCCGCGGCGCTTGTATGAGAGCTGCAGCCTTTTCATTAATTGCATTGATTTCATTTTTGTTTGTACTTGCACACGCCGTTACTTTTGTAGCAGCCGTGCAAGTTATTGCACTGTTGACCCATTCATAAGAGCGCTGTGGCCCCTGCAAACAGCTGATCGGCAGTGGTGCCGAGAGTCGGACCCTCACTGATCCAATATTTATGGCCTATCCTAAGATAGGCCATCAATATTAAAATCTCAGATAACCACTGTAATACAAGGATGTATAATGATTCGCCTGTTGGATGAGCAGAAGCCGACAGGCAGGAAGGATGCTGAAGTTAAGTACCAAGTCATCAGACAAAGTCGTGGGCAGTCTCATAAGGAGTTGGGCAGGCAGAGTTAGTTCAGGACAATATACTGTAAAATGCTGGGGTCACGGATAATGACATATCTGCTTTATATTTATTTGCCTCTTGCAGGCCTCATGCACACGACCGTATTTTTGTCCACCCGTAAATACTGGCGTAAATACGGGTCCTTGGTCACACGTATTCGACCCGTATTGCACCAGTATTTACGGACCAGTGCCCGTAAATACGGGTCCGGTGTCACCAGTATTCCACCCGTATTTACGGGCACGTTTTCTCTGCAAAATTGTACTGCACTAATCAGCAGCCCTTCTCTCTATCAGTGCAGGATAGAGAGAAGCGGCAGCCCTTTCCGTAATAAAAGTAAAAGAAATTCATACTTACCCGGCCGTTGTCTTGGTGACACGTCCCTCTCTTGACATCCATTTTTTTATTACAGCTTTATCTATATTGTGATCGGCAGTCATTGTCCCTGGTGCTGAAAGAGTTACTGCCGATCGTTTAACTCTTTCAGCACCCTGGACAGTGACTATACACTGACGTCGCCTAGCAACGCTCCCGTAATTACGGGTGCACACACGTAGTCACCCGTAATTACGGGAGCCCCATAGACTTCTATGGGCCTGCCCGTGCCGTAATTACGGCCTGAAATAGGACATGTTCTATATTTTTCAACGGCACGGGCACCTTCCCGTAATCATACGGGGAGGTACCCGTGGCCAATAGAAGTCTATGGGCCCGTAATTACGGGCCGTAATTACGGCCCGTGAATACGGGCGTTTTTACGGTCGTGTGCATGGGGCCTAATGATGAGATTTTTCTCATAATAATTGAGAAGGGGGCCTTGGGTATTGGGGTATAGACTTGTGGAGGGGGTTATGTTGGGTATTCGTGCGCAGTATCAACGAAGGCACCAGCTATAAATACAGCTCAGCTTAACATATACAGCAAGAAGAGGTTTACAATCTGCAAGGGTTTACTAAATATTTTTAGCACTTATATCCTGTATGCAAATAACACCTACATTAACCTGGTGCATTTGCTGTGACATTTTCTGTGCTTCTTTTAGAATTGCAGATCTGATGTAAATTGCATTACTATTTGCATCAGTTTTGCAACTCTTTTGCATTTAAGTTGTGCTTGAGTGTAATGGAGACATAACTGAAAATGTGAAAGGTTGTCCAGTGATGAGCTGGAAAATACGGGGTTAACATACTAATGTCCAGGTCAGAATCAGATAGTCAAATGCATGTATAGTGAGCATGTGACTATCTGGTGTTGATACATTGAAAAATATGGTGTTCAGACTGAGCAGCGAACATGACTTAAGGTATGTTTGATGCTTTGGCTATCTATGACCTCCCACGACCAGTAACCCAATAATGGACCACGACTTGAAATTGGTGTAAAGGTCACAGCAGCCATTTATTAAATACACAAAAATACTCAAATGCAATCAAATAGCATAACCATAATACAACAAACACTCTATAAATTAACATCCTGCTCTATTCTGCAAACATTCCCCTGTTAAAGGATCCTTGAAGGCACTTCAGGCATTATATTTTAACTCCATCCTTTCCTTGTCAGGTCTGGAACTTATTGCCCTACAGCCGTACTGCACATGACCTGTGGGCACCAACCATCTCCAAGACCTACCCTTCCTGGGGACGTTGCCCATCAAGAATGTATGAAAACAAGCTGGGTAACCACTCCCCAGCCCCTACGATACTACCCAGGGTTAAATGCATCGAGTTCTTTTCCAACAATGTCATATGTTGTTCTCCTTCCGATTACGTGCATTCAAAGACCCCTCCTCCTACTGGCAGATTCTGATTGTGCATGAGGAAGGAGCCGGTTCGGCTACGAAATGCGTCGCCTGTATCCAATAAAGACAATCCAAAACCCACACAGTGTCTGCCTCTTTACTATGCGACACTAGGGGTTATCGGTGAATTACGTTCCAAGGGACCAGCGCCGCTTCAAGGATTGATTTTTTGAGTTGTTCACCTACCATAGGTCTAACTCTCATAAATTCTACTACCATACAGTATAATGCTCCCATAGCTGCCCCTTACTCAGCATAATGCCCCCTTAACTGCTACCACACAGTATAATGCTACATAGTGCCAAATAAAAAAAAATAAAAAAAATATTTACCTATTCCCACGACGAGTGGAGGAGATCCCTCTGCTCCTTCGTTCTGTGCAGTGTGTGGCTCTGCGCAGACAGGCACGATGACGTCACTACATGACGCCTGTCTGCATCGAGCCGCTCACAGCTGGCATTAAATAGTGAATGCTGGATCAAGGAGCCATCATCTCCTTGTTCCAGCATTGGATTCAAATGTATCTGTATCCTGAGGACTCAGATACAATTGAAACCGGGACATGCCACCACTGGGGGAACGGCCCTGGTCACCGCCATCTCAGTGGGCCCTGGGCCGCAACTCCCCTGCCCCCGCTAGCTATTCCTATGTAGAGTAGTGAGCAGAGGCGAGCCAAAGGGCCACTGGGACAAACCCCAACCAATTTTTTGAGGGTTCTATAACAGGTCAGAAGATTTTGTTCACAAAGAAACCCATTTACAGTGAAGTGAATTGCCACCCCAGATGTAAAATTGGTCATATTGGTTGTTACTTTTCAATAATTTTCTCAGAAACTGATGGTAACTTAGTCACCTTAAGCTGATCACATGGTATTGTGCTGCCTCTGCGACCCCGAGCAATCATCTGTGATCTGTGGGAGAACCCATCAAGTGGTCAATTCCCCACAGTGCCATCACAGGGGAAATAAAGTATTACACAGTGCTCATTGAAATCATTGTAGTGTTCATGTAATGCACGGACGTGCCCGGTCCTCCAGGGAGGTGCTCCTTGTTGCCACTAGATGAGGATCCTGAACGTGGGACCTCACACTATTAACACAGAATTTCATAATAGGATAACTGAAAATGGATTTTCTAAACCACACAATCCCGTAACAGCAATATTGCCCCTGGTAACCGCTGGGATGTCAACTGTCATTCCGAAAGTTTAGGAAATGTAAAATGACTGATCGCCATAAGAGACACAATTTTTCTAAAAGTATGAATGAATATATTCCTATAATTTAAGCCATCTTAAGTTTGTCTCAAGTGGCGCTTGCCATGGTGAGGTTTCATATCAGTGCATACAGAATCAGGCAATACAATTAGTCATTATAGTTCAAGCATCCATGAAGAAACCACAGCGATATGATGCAATGTTCTGCGTCCACTGTCCATGTAAAGGGGATAAATTCACAGTGGCAGCTGGAGCTATTATCACGTGATGTAAAATCGCACTCAAAGCTCAAAAGAATCAGTGTTTATTGATATATCTGTCACATCTGGTTAATGTGACAACTTCACCGATGCCCTGTCATCATTTATAACCCAGCGGGAGTGCACAACTTTCAAACTAAGATCATTACTGTCACCGAAATTTTCCTGAATACTAAAAAATGTGGCAATTTCTCAAAAATGGGTTTAAATAGCAAGAAATCCATGAATGTCATGCTTGGAGAAGTCCCGATTGCTGATCATAAGTAGTATGAACTAATCAAACTTCAGCCAGGAAATATCTATCATATGGGTTTTGTTTTGTAATGCCAGGCAATAGGGACCATGTATGAAAAATGTGCTAGGGGGTTACTGAGCAATGTCCGACTTGAGATATTTGGCTGGTGACTGAAGCCCGTATTTCCCAAAGGTCATTAAAGATGCGGAATAAGAGTAATGATTTTTGGAAACACTTGCACCACTCCTGTACTGATTCAAGAATGTGTAAGGGTTGGCTGTGATCTTCTGAGGATAATAGTCCAGCATCAAGAATGTGGAGTATCAACCATAGTAGTAGAAAAATTCCAGCAGTAGCTTACTGGAATCAGACATCCATCACTTGTCTCACTTTGGGAGGCTTGTGCTCCTCCCCTGTCTCTGTTTTATCCTAATCCTTTACACTGATGCACTGCTCTTTCGTGTATAAACTTAAGTTCCCTGTTTCACCGCTGCCCAGCATCTTTTATGAGCCCTCCAGGAGCATAATGCTTTAAATGTTGATTTAATTTGGAGCAACTGTTGAATAATTGTAACCAGAAAGCTACTAAATGACACTAAGAAACTAGATTATCAATAGAGATGAGCAAACGGATTAATGGAGTCAACTTTGTGTTAAATTTCGCACATCGACACTATTTAGTGCATTTTTGGACAGACAAATGACATAATTAAAATGCCATTTTAAGAGTTGTCAAAAACACTGTGAGGGCTTTCTTTGTAGTCCACCTTGCTTTTCACTTCTGTCTCCTTTTTATTCCAGCCAATCAGGATGAGCTGTTCTCCATGGCTCTCTTATATACACACCAGGGAAGTAAACTCCCGAGTCCGTTTTAAAGTATGTCTGCTATGTACCATAGTTGATTACTGCCTTGATGCCCATCCTATAGTTACTGCTCTGGTTCCTGCCCATGCCAATCTTCCCCGATTTTGCAAGCAGATTGTCTGTCTCCTGAGTATTCTTGTTCAGCATATGGGTTCTTGGGACAGGCAACCTATAACTATAACAGGTGTCACGGCGTAAGCTTCCATATACTGAATAGAGACTGACATTAAGGATTATACAGAAGCTGGCAGGTTTACCAGCTGTAGGATAGACAACAAAACTGTAAACTACTGAATATCTGAAATACAAACACGTCAGAAATGATATTCACAAAATGTTAATTAATGAATTATCCCGCACCTATTGCTATGAAACTCAGCATAAGCTGGCATGGTATATAGATAATATTTATTAGGAGGGAAACCTTTTTATTTATATAAAGGAGAAAACATCTTGTTAAAGCCAAACTCCACTTACAACCTAAAAATTCATATTTGACCACAGTTAACAACAATATCCTTCACCTCAGGGATGGACATATCATACATGTAACTTGTCTGTGCAGTTGCATAGGAGCCCAATAGGCAATGGGGCTCACTCCCACCTTAAACAAAAAAAGTGTTTTCCTGTAAGAAGAAATGTATGGCCTATCCTCAGCATAGTCAATACTGTGAATTGCCGACACACTTGAAGCTGCGGTTCACAGTATTATTGCATTCTCCCATTTGCTTCAATGGCAGAAGGCTGTAATACTGTGAACCGCCGCTAAAAGTGTTTTGGCGATTAACAGTACGGAGCAGGTAAGAAATGATGGGGAAGCAGCGGTCGCATGGGCGCCACAGCCCCTTCAAAACAGGTGACCAAAGAGTCGGACTCCCACCGTTCAGATACTGATGGCCTTCCTGAGGATATACCATCAATTTCTTCTCACTGGAAAACCCCTTAAAATTATTAGTTGGAAAGTGGCAAGAGGCAAACATACTGTTCCAGTTTGCCCCTGCCAATATTACAATCGTAGGCAGGACTGGAGTCATCACCAGGCAGACCTGGGCAGATGTCAAGGCCAACTGGGCTTGTGAGGCCCATTGGGATTTGTGCAAATATACTATATGCCTATCAAGCTAAAGTTGGGATAGACAGGAGGCCCACTGAGACTTTTTCACCAAAGAGCCTGCATACACTTTGAGCCAGCGCTGACTGCAAGGATTCATGAAACTTAGAATTTAGGAATTTATTTGTAGTCCTCACACTCATTTTGTTAGTCAGGGAGACAAAATCACAAGTGACCTCAAGCTCCCTGTAAACATGACATGTGAAGGGAGGTATACTGGGGATAACTGTAGTCAAAACCTGAAATTTTGAGTAGAGTTATATTTTAAGGTCAGCACTGTAACGTTCACCGTATAAAGGATGTGTTCACATTTGTGTCCGGATCCTCTGTGGCAAATTCCGTCAACGTCGACTGAGAAAACAATGAATCAGTTACTGTGTCATGGTTTCTATTATAAACGAAAACCACAATGCGGATGTGAATAGAATGTAAAGAATCAATGGTGCAATCTGTGGGGTAGGTGCGCCAAAACACTTTGAGTCAACTTCAGATTGCCATAGCAACTAAATGCACTCTTAAATTCTGCATTATGTCCGGTAGAGACCCTTATGTCAAGCATCCTTTAGATAAAATAATGCACTGTAGTGCCAAAGAGCACAGAATAACCGACTTAAAATAGGTTAATGTGTTTCAGGACCTTCGCTGAAAGGCCACAAATATTATTTCTAATATTGGATTCTGAAAAGTGCAGAAATTCAGCTCAATAAGTATTGACAGCCTTTATTCTTGCAGAGGTGTTCATGCGGATTCTGTATTCAGTGAGCTCCTTTATGCACATTATATCATTTAGATTACACTTGCGCTTTCTTTTGTTCCTATTGATATTAGATGGGCTGCCGACATATTAAATGACATTGTTTTTCATGGACGTGTATTAGAATTCAGTATTGCTTGTTGAGTTATTATATGCCTGAGAAAAGATGTTCCTTTCCAACTGATGAAACAAACAATTTCAGTAAACGGGTTATTTCAGTCTTTTGCATGTGATCCGTTAAAGTAATTTTTAAGAGCAATTCACTCGAATCAAAAAAAAGAAAAAAAATCACCCGTAACTATAAGACCATAAGAGTCAACATCTTTTGCCGAAAAATTATATTCAGCTGTTATATCGGAGTCTGGAAGACATGGGTGACAACAAATATGGCCTCCATTACGGCTTTCACAGGGGATGTTTTCAAGATTTCTAAATACAAATACTATCTAGCTGGATATGGGATACGAGAGAAGTGAACGGGTTATTGCTTAAAGGAGTTTTCTGAGACTTACTATGTCCTGGCTTTCTACCTGCGGCAGGTAATCCAAAACACTTTTACTTACTTTTCTGAAAAGGCCCTGTTTCCCAGATTGTGTGTCCAGTCACGTGATACAGACCCCCTGTGAAATTCTCTTCTCACTTCCTCTGACATCCCGTCTGTTCTCTCCAAAAGTCTTCTTCCCGCCACCAGTATGAACGGCACGTCATGCGGGACGTCAATTACAGTGGGTGGTCCTGTTTAGCATGCGCAGTAAACTTTATAATCTAAACTGTATAACTATTTTGTTGGGGCTAGAGGGAGTGTGTTTGGTGGTGTACTATATTAGTTTCCTATAAACCAGTCAGTCCTAGCGGGTGTGGATCGAGATGAAGGGTGTTGCAGCAGGATATAGTGCAGGACAGGCTGTAGATTGGGAGTGCAAATATGGTGACACGAGGTGGAATGGACAGGCTAAATTTTACAAGAAAGTGGTGTACTGGGATGATCTTTAGCTGGCTCAACTGCCAGTCCCAGTTGTAGGATCGGAGAATAAAGGGAAACGGCCGCGGACCAGAAGTTCATAAAGTAGAGAAACAGAAGCGCAGCACCATGAGGTTGACTAAAATGACAGAAAGAGGTATTTGGGAATATTATGGCACAATACACAGCATTAACAGACCATTTTGAAGAACTAAAATCACTGCTAGAAAACCCCTTTAAAGGGTTTTTATATTTTTAGTCCCTAAAAATTGATAGCCTATCCTCAGGATAGGCCATCAATAGCTGATGGGTCTGGGTCCGACTCCCGGGACCCCCGCCGATCAGTTGTTTTGAAGGCATTGCAGCGCTCGTACGAGTGCTGCTTCCCCTTTATTTCCCCTTCATTTCTACTTGCACACATGTATCGGCGATGCACAGGAATTGCAGCCTTCTCCCATTGAAGTGAATGGAGAAGAAGGCTGCAATACCTGTGAATTGCCGCTACATGTGTGTCAACGATTCACAGTTAGCAAGTAGAAATGAAGGGGAAGCAGTGCTCGTATGAGCGTTGCACCCCCTTCAAAACAGCTGATCTGATCGGACTCCGACCCATTAGCTGTTGATGGTCTATCCTGAGGATAGGCCATCAATTTTTAGGGACTGGAAAACCCCTTTAAGAACTTACGACATAAAAATTAGTTTCCCGGGGGCGTGGCTTAGGCATGGCGGCGTGAGGCAGCATCTTCTCAGAGCTCCGGACATATCCCGCTGATCAGGATGACACATCCTCTTTTACCTGCCCATTGAGCCATGCCAAGGGGCAAATCTAAGCCCGGAACACCCAGAGCCTCTCGTGATCCACCTTTGGCCAGGTTCCTGCAACCAGCACCACCTCTGCAGCGAGAGACGGACGGCCGGCCACCTAAAACAATAATGGGGTCTTGCACAGATGACGCGAGAAGATATCTACTCGTAAAAGGTAAGATCGCAGACTGCACAATGATTTGCTAACATATCTCCCTAACTCGGGTCAACTGACACTGCTAGAAGAGGCCCTTGATGTGCTGGACGAGTTGAAGAGGGGACATTGGTACTGGGGGTTGACTTTAACCTACCCTTAGACTCCAGGTTAGATACCACATCACCACAGCTCGCCTCCTCTAAACCCTTTACCCGTCGCTTACATCGTTTGCTCCACGCTCCCCAACTGATTGACTCTTGGCGTATACTCCTCCCCAATGATAGGGACTATACTTTTTTTTCTCACCCGCACAACATGTACTCCCGCATAGACTACTTCCTACTCCGCCATTCACAGCTTACATTTCTTTCTGCAGCCTCCATAGATTGTATATCGTTCTCTGATCATGCCATGATACTCTTAACTTTGGGCCTTCCCTCCCTTCACTCTACTCTGTGGCAGTGGCGTCGGAACGACTCCATGTTGCAAGACCCAGTGATCTTGGAGGAATTGGCGACTGAACTTCGCTTTTTCTTTGATACCAATGTTACGACAGACTCCAATCCTCATTCAGTTTGGGAGGCCCATAAATGCGTTATGAGAGGCGTTCTCATACGGATTGGTTCCCGACTCAAAAAGGAACGCTCTGCAGTCTTTAGAGAGCTTGTGGAGAAAATCCATACCTTGGAACTCTCACATAAACGACCCTTGTTCAGGCGCGGAACTGACAAGGTTACCAGACAAATTGCGTACTTTGACACTTTCTGCAGCCAAAGCCTCCCTCACTAAATGCCGCAGACACTACTATGAATTTGGCAACAAGCCGAGCCGAACTTTAGCACGGGCCCTGCGCCTGCAGAGAGCGCGCGCATACGTCTCATTCATTAACACACGTAATGGCACGAGGGTACACAACCCGGGAGAAATTGCAGACACTATTTAGAGTTGTACAACCTGCGTGATAAGGCGGGTATTCCCCTTCCCAGTTCCTGATGCGTCGCCATCAGGTCATACATCCAGGCCTCGGGATTGGGTCATATTCCGCAGGTAACAGCATTAGACTCCCCGATTTCAGAAAACGAGTTTATTGAGGCCCTCAAAACGTCCCCCTCGGGTAAGCCCCCAGGCCCTGATGGACTATCGCTGCCCTAGTATAAGAAACTTGCTTCCCTTCTCACTAGTCCCTTTCTTGCTGCTTTTAATTCCATCCCTGAAGGCAGATCGATGCCTGCGGATACACTGAGAGCCCATATAACAGTGATCTCAAAGGAAGATAAGGACCCTGCCCTCTGCAGTAGTTACCATCCCATTTCGCTTCTAAATTTAGATCTGAAACTTTTTTCAAAGATATTAGCCACACGAATCACGCCATTCCTGTCCACAATTATTCATAGGGACCAGACGGGAGAGAGACCAGAGATAATACCATCCGGGCCATTAACCTCATTGAACATATTACCACCTCCTGTATCCCGGCTTTTTTACGCTCTACAGATGCCGAAAAAGCAGTCGACCGGATTGACTGGTCGTTTCTCCAAGAGACTCTTTCTTATATAGGTCTAGGCCATGGAATGCTCAGCTGGATTTTGAGTCTCTACTCATCCCCTTCGGCATCGGTGAGGATCAACGGCCGTAATTCCTCCTCCTACCCCATTACTAACGGAACCGGCCAGGGTTGCCCGCTATCTCCCGTGATTTTCACCTTGTATGTGGAACCCTTCCTGTGTCATGTCCGTGGTAACCCGGATATTGCAGGTGTGCAGCTTGGGGGATACGACTCATAAAGTTGCGGCATACACGGATGACTTCCTATTTTTCCTTTCACGTCCCCGCATTTCGGGGGCCTAACCTAATGGCTGAATTTTGGTCATTTGCATCTTTGTCCAATTTTAAAATAAACTTTCAAAAGTCTGAAGCTCTCAATGTCTCCCTCCCGTCTCAATTAGTGGCAGCCTTGGCGGAGTCCTTCCCTTTCAAATGGGCTGCTAGCTCCATTAAATACCTTTGTATATGTCTCATGAATCGGCCTTCCCATCTCTACTCTTGTAACTACGCCCCATATACTGCGAGCCATTAAGGGAGACCTTGAGAGATGGTCTAAAGGGACCTTCACTTGGTTTGGTCATTGTGCCATTTGCAAGATGACTGTGTTTCCCCATCTGTTGTACTTCTTTCAGGCTCTCCCCATCCACATACCACGTCTTTTCCTTACCTCCCTCTCTTCTTTAATGATCAAGTTTATCTGGTCAGACAAACCATCGCGCATTGCCCGCACGACTCTGACACGCCCGAGGTTTGATGGAGGTTTGGGCTTGCCTGATATTCATCGTTACTACCAGGCAGCGCACTTGGCACGCATTGTGGATTGGTGCAGGCATGGCACTTTCAAACCTTGGGTCGAGTTGTAGCAGTCCTTTTTGTCATATCCTCTGTCAGCGGCTCCATGTATGTCAGACCAGATCCCGACATCTGTGAGATCCCATTCACTTATCGGCCCCACACTCCGAGTAGCGACACTTGCATTTAAACATTTCCTTATCTCATCCTCCCCATCGCCATTGTAGCCCATACTGGACAATCCTTCTTTTCAGCCGGGCTGCGAGCCTGGTCCCTTTAATCGTAAACGCATCACCCGTGAGACCCAAGCCTGTTACATGACAGTTGGAAGACGCCATCTCAACTTACTGATTGTTCTGACCCAGGACACTTTCCATTATGTCAGGCCTCCCAATTACGTCGTTTTCTCATATCTCTCCCTCCCGCCTCTGCATTTTCCCGTCCGATAAACTCTTTGCACATCGTCGGGACACGTTCGCCACACCCTTTCTCTACTGTATAATTTGTTGAATTCCCCAATGGAAGACTCCCATCTAACTTACCTGACCAAATGGGTGACTGACCTTGACCTAACTCTCACAGCGGACATTCGTAACCGGTTGTATACCATTACTCATGAATCTTCAATATCAAGTAGAATCCAGGAAGCAGGATTTAAGATACTGACGAGATGGTACAGGGTTCCCTCTAAACGACATAAATTTTATCCCGAGGTGTCCCCCATGTGTTGGAGGTGCGGTATAGAGGTGGGTGACCTTTTACATACTTTTTGGGCTTGCCCACTACTAGCTGCCTTTTGGGAAAATGTTTGGAATGTAGCTTCCAAATTCACTGACTTCACATTGCCCAGGTCCCCGGGCTTCTTCCTGCTTCATCTGTGAGACATTCCTATCTCCACATACAAGAGGTCGATAGTGCGTCACCTAGTCAACTCTGCTCGTGCTTGCATTCCGGCTATGTGGAAACATGTCGAACCACCCACAATGCGCCTTTAGTTTCAGAAGATCCAAGAAGTGAAACGGATGGAGGAGCTCACGGCATTTATGCAGGACACCCATGATAAGTTTATGCGCTCTTGGTCTACCTGGGTAGGCTTTGAGAATTCTTCAGAGTATATCGCCCTGCTGTCCTAATAGTTATATATATATATATATGTCATGAAGGGTCTGTGGACCCACTGGGCCGTACCGCCTTGGAGGTAAGGTCAAAACAGATAAAAACAAGGACATTTATGCAAAAACACAGAAAAAGGCCATACTTACAAATGGACACAGCCAGGTCAGAAACGCTGATGAAGGCGAGTGAGCAGGTGCTTTAAATAATAATAGCCACTCCCACTAGTCTTGAGGGGAGTGGTATGTGGTGCATGGGATGTGTAGTAAGAAATAATAAATGAATAGTGTATGTGCAAGTGTAATAATGTAAGTGAAATATAGGGGGCAGTAATGAGTAAAGTGCCTAAAAAATAAATGAATAATGGGATGCAAGTGTGTGAAACATGGAGGGATAGTGTGTAAGTCATGAGGCGCAACGTGTCTAGCCAGGTAGAAGCCTATTTGTGATGCCTTGATAATTCATAGAGCGGGCTACCCTGCTTGCTAGGCCAAACAACAACACACCATGCTCTCCCAGCATCAAAGACCTGGAGGTAAGGCAGCGGGCCAAAAGGGAGCAGGGAAATGTCAATAGTTCGTATAGGGTACATGTGGCAGCTCAGACAGCAGCAGGGCAGGCTCGGCTGGGACTAGGCAGCAGACAGGCGTCAGGCGAGGTGAAGCAGGTCAGACATGGATACACTTTGGCACAGCACAGTGCTCGACCAGGAAGGTATGGAATGCTAAGAACAGGAACTGGGACACGTACAGGAACAGGAAACACACTAGGAGACCATCATATAAACAAAACTAGGAAACATCAACAACACTCAGGTATAGAAGCAGGGGGCTGAACCCCTCTTATAGTCCAGGGTACTCACGGGTCAAAGTTCATCAAGAACCTATGGGATCCGGCTGAGGTGAGTGGCTGCGGCTGTTAGGGGGAGGTTGGAGCTGACAGCCCACAGCCACGGACATTACAGTAGGTTTATTGTGGAACGTCTGCTTATGGGAGGGACACTGAGGATAGTTCCCTTCCATTCCCCTCTTCTTCCTCTCTCTCCCCCCTTTCTGGCTCTCTGCTTTCCCACCATATTCCTTACCTCTTCTTCTCCTTTTAACCTTTCTTACTGGTAATCTCTGTCAAATCAGCTCAGTTGGACTTTTAGGATGCTTGGTGTCTCACCATTGGTTATGCCTTATTTGTTTTTTATGTGTTCACATGTTTAAATTGTAGAACTTCAAGTCATGCAATGTTGTGTGCTTCTACTACAAACTTGTGATAAATAAATAAAAACAGAATAAAAAAAAAATGAAAAAAAATAAGTTTCCCACTCCTCTCCTCAAGTAGGCCCATAATTGTGTCAGAGGTTTAGCCTACCAAAGGCTCCTCTAGTACCTCTGGTGGGCTAGTCCGACCCTTTTCTCACTGACGTGCCCAATGACTGAAGAGATGGTCTAGTCATAGTGACTGAATCACTGCATTCCACTGGGGTGAAATCATAGATGATGGAAGGTTACAATATATCATGTCAGGGGCCCCCCAGGCTATTGCCTGGGGGACACATGGTCGCACGGCCCCCCATAAGTTGTTAATAAAATATGTTTTTTTGCTTGGTATGTTTTTCTCTCCCCCTTTCCCTCTTTTCTCCATTTGTTATTTTATATTAGAATGGTACTTACCATCGTGGTGTCCCCCGGGTAAGCTGTGCTGGTGGCACGAGCCGGTTTCCAGATGTTTCTGTCTCTGGGCAGTTTGGAGTTGGTCCCAGCTGATTGGACCTAGGTCAGCTGTGCAATTGCATGAGCAGGTTCTGGCAGATTCTATCTCCAGGCAGTTTTGTGGAAGGCCAGCTGATTGGTCATTGATAAAATCCTAAAGGCGGGAAAATTGGACATAAAAGGAGCAGTTCATCGTGGTCAAGCAGCCAGTTTTTGAAGATTGGACCGTCGCCCACCCTCCCGCCCTATTGTTCTTAAATTCCTTCACGTCACGTTGTTTGTTAGAGGGGTTTGTCACCCAGCTAATGCTGGGCGGACTTGGTTTTTATTGGTCAAAATATTTATATTTTATTATTTATTCGATTATTTATGGTTATTCTCTTCGAATTATTTTATCTTAGGTTACCCTTAATAAACACCGTGGCCATTTTTATCCAAAGAAACTGTTGTCATGTTTTATTTCATTTTGATTGAGTATTGTGGGGTTTGTGCTACCATGAGAGTACCTGTTCACCATAATATCCATACATTTAAAGGAGTTGTCCGGTAAAGAAAAACATTTTCCGATGCTCTATTAGGGAATTTAGAGTTTATAGATAGGGGTCCCGTATTTAGAACCGTCATGTATAAGCCAAAGTGGAGAACAGCTACAAAGAGTGTCTCTTCATCTGGAGGACTCAACATGTCCATTATTTGATGTACAGCCCATTGATTTAAATGGGGACTGTGTAATACCCCATGGTGGCGCTACAGGGAGATCAACATTTTGCTGCCAGTTTTCCCACAGATTACACCTGATCCTTAAGGGGGAGGATGTCCAGAAGGGGATTCCCTGAGATTAGCTTATTATTGAGTTATCCTGTAGCAAAAAACTTATTGTCTTTATCAGACAACCCCCTTAATAACACTGTTTGGAACATTAGTTGCTACTTATATAGAGACAAAAGGAACAACGTTCATTTTATTCTTTAGGAAGACAAGTCCTGTCATGTGTGCGCTGTGAATCCTGTTTAATGTCGGTCATACTACTATTACACAGTTACACAACAAGATAATGTATTATTTCGCAGTCGGCAGAGAACTGAGATGCACCCAATTTATCGTCTCTCTGATGAATACGAGTAACTGTCCAACGCTCAGTCGCCGGCTTCATTTGATACCAGTGTGTCTGTGTGTGGTACTCTCTTGTCCATGGGAAGATAGAAGGCAAAACCCTTTGATCTCTGTTACATGAAAGTGCTCCCACCAGGAGCATTGTATCTCATTTGCTGCAAACATCTCTTCCATCTCACAGAATTGAAGTGGCTTCAAATGCAATATAAAGTGGATGCCTCTGTTCACTCTGATTACACAGAATCCATTTCCTCATGTCCCATTTCTTTCAATACAATTTTATGTAGAGAGAGAGAGAGAGAGATAAAACCATCTTAAACTAAGTAACTCCCACCATATCTTGGTAAACATAGTACAAAACATGCACTGTTTATTATGGAGTAGGTTGTAAGGGCATTCGCTTTGGCTTTCTTTTTTATTTTTAAACCTTTTTTTTTTATTATCGCTGATGTTTTACTGGTACAAAAACAATTTTGTATTAACTTTTATAGCATTATCTTGCAAACTGTAGTAGCCATTGTCATCTCCAATATTTCTATTGTTATACACAAGCATCATGAAATATCTTGCGGCAGGGACTAACTGGCCATCTGGCAGTTCTGGCAAATGCTAGATTGGCCGGTGAACAGCCAGTGTCGGTGGCCTGCTGCCTCTCTGAGGGGGCGGCAGTGCCACTGAAACCAGCCACTGCCGCTCCCTCCTGCACTAATTGTACCTGTCTTACAATGACGCTGATTCACAGGGTAGTATGACTTGGCCCGCCAATCAGCGCCTTTCGACTACGATAGTAGCGCGATCACGTCATCGTCCTGCTTCCGTTGTTGAAAGGCACTAATTGACAGGGCATCAGCGCCGTCGTTCAGCCCCAGCTGACCTGCTCAGAAGAGAGCAGGCCTGCATTGACACAGGATCAAGGTGAGTATGTAAAGTTGTTGTATTTTTCACTTAAAAGTGTGAGTGGCATTATCTATGGGGGGGAGCTATATGTAGGACACTATCTACTAGGGAGGCTATATGTGGGGCACATTCTACAGGGTAGGCTATATTCGGGACACTAAGGGGGGCTATATGTGAGGCACTATACACAGGGGAAGCTATATGTGGGGCACAATCTACAGGGGAGGCTATACGTGGGTCTATCTACAGTGGAGCTATATGTGGGACACCATATACAGGGGGGCTATACGTGGAACACAATATACAGGGGGATATATGTGGGACACTATCTACAGGGGGGGCTATATGTGGGACACCTTATACAGGGGGGCTATATGTGGGACACAATACATAGGGGGCTATATGTGGGGCACTATCTACAGGGGGCTATATGTGGGACACCATATACAGGGGGCTATATGTGTGGTACGTGTCTAGTATGTGAGTGGTGTGTGTAGCATCTGTGCCAGGTGTGGGTAGTGCGTGTTCAACAATTGTCCTTTGTGTAGGTAGACAACGTGCAGCATAAGTCTCAGCATAAGTCTCAGCTGTGAGTAGCGAGAATAAAGGATATATCTTAGGTGTGAGTGGTTTGTGTCCAAGGTGTGAGTGGTGCATGTGCGGCATATGTCCTAGGTGTGAGTGGGGGATGTGTTCTAGGTGTAAGTGGTGTGCGTGCACATGAGTCATAAGTGTGAGTGGTGTGCGTGCGCATGAGTCACAAGTGGGAGTGGTCTGCGTACGTATGTGTCCTAGGTGTGAGTGGTGTGCATGGACACGTGTCCAAGGTGTGAGTGGTGTGCGTGCACATGTGTCCTAGGTGTGAGTGGCACGAATGCAGTATGTGTCCAGCTTGTGGATTGCATCTGTGCGTCATGTGTCCAGTATGTGAGTGTGTGTGTATATGGCTGAATATAAAATTTAAATTATACTATTTAGGTACAGTATGGTGATATTTTAGCATTGTATAATGGTATAATTTGCAATCTTTATACGTCAGTCCCTGACTAAGACCCTGATTCCACACCTAAATCCCTTTCAAATCCACTAACATTCTGCATCCATTACAAGTGAATAAGCTTTTTTATACGCCATTCACATGCAGTGGAAATAAGTCTGCTTGATTTTTTTTCCCACTCCGCAAAAAAAAATCCTCTAGAATACAGAGCATGTTCATTATTCTCGTAGAAGAGCAGTGGATTCGTTGGCGTTGTCGTTATCAGGAACTATTCCTCTTTTCATTTACACCTGTTTTAATAAATCTCCCCATGTCTTGTATACTCGAAAGGTGATCCCATGTACTCCAGCCCAACAACGGCGGCTGCGTATGGCCTGCGGTGGGCCTGTGTGCTTAAAAATGCCAGGGCTGATTTTAAGTCCCAGTTCGGCCCTGTCATACCTACATAGTGTGAACTAAATCTTCTTAATAATGGTTTGTAGACTCTAAAGCTTGGGTGAATATGTCTACTCTCAGACTTCTTGTGTACTTATCTGGAGGAGAGTTTGTAAAGAATAAAATATCATTTAATTATATGGCCCATTAAAGGGGTTCTCCCCATTGGGCAATCCCTACTTGTTATAAGGGTCCATTGACATAAAAAAAAAAAAAAAGATCACAATGTGTCCCCCTAGCTGTGACCACAAGTGATCAGTTGTAATCTGTGGGGAAACCCAAAAGTAACTGTTCAATTTCCCTGCAGCGCTACCACAGGGGAAACTAAGCATTACAAAGTTCTCATTTAAATCAATAGGTTGTCTGTGTAATTCAGGACAGAACGGGTCCTTCAGAGAGAGAGACACTCTTTCTAATGATTTTCCACTCTGGCCAGGCAGACTTGCTGTCCAGTTAGTCCCTCTATTCTCAACCTCATCTCAAGCAGGCCACCGGCTTAGATTAATAGGCATGTGATGCCAGATACGCAGAGTTTTAAGGTTGTTAATGCAAGAGGGACCTAAATTGCTGGGATTTCAGACAAGTTAGGCACCAGGACCTACTTGGTCTTTATAGTCAAGGGACTGACAACCTTTTGGTTAGGCATCTGCTCTCCTAGTCCTGTGTTATGCAAATGAATGGCAATGTAAAGTGATCAAAACCAGCCTTCAGAAGAGTGGCCTGCACCTAGTGCTCCATCCGGTATGGATGTACGCACCTATGCAACACTACAACAGGTTTAATGAGATCCCTCATTCTTCAAGTTGGCCTTGCTTTGATCATACCTCAGAGGTCTCAAAAATGCACAGCGAAGGGGGAATTCATACTTTACATGTACAGTACAAAGATTAACAGCCTTAGGTTTTCTGGTTTCATATAAAGACATCAATGTTCTTGACATATATCATCCCTGCAGAAGAAAGAGTAAGAAAAATATATTTCAGATTTATGAAGGTTAATAAGCTACTGAGAGGTGGTACAGCTGCTGTTAAAATCTAGGTGGGCATCTGATCCCTCCATCACACATGCATAGCAGGTGTTGTACCTCAAGACTAGCTGTCACAAGAATGAAGACTGATGTCTGTGTTTACTGTATGGACACTACAAATTCTGCTATTGCCGGCAATTACTATTAATGCAAAAAAGTTTACATTTCTGAGCAATTAGTGTCCTCAATAGAAATAGATACATGTGTCTTGACTGCTAAACGGCACATTCACAGTGGATGGTGCACACAAACTATGATTGCTCATGTAGATGGACACGTCTGTTTTCAACCATACTAGCTATATATGGTTTACATTAGTTAAAGGGAAACACTAATAGCCGTGTTCACACTTTGTAAACACTTGCGTTTTTTTCTCGTATTGAAAAACTGGAGCAACCAGAAGATACATATAAGTTAACGACATTTAAGAAAAAAAATAAAAGTATTTCACATATTACATGTAAGTTGGGGGGGGGGGGGGGGGGGGGGGTCTTGTAAACATAGCAGGAGTTTTGACTCCTGGAAGTGCTGCTGTTTCTGGAAAAATAGAATACTCTAATCTTATAAAGTCCCTTTTTTAAAAGATAAATTACTGTTTTGCTTTATTTTATTTTGAATTGGGTTTTATTAAAAAATATATGTATTTTTTGAGATACAGCTTCTATGTCTCCTGGATACATGGAAGCTATATCTTGCAGTCAAAGACAAATCCATCAGGTCAGTGGGACTGACGGCTTCGGTGAGCCCGGGTCCAACTGTTATCGAGCACATCTCAGTTAAAAAAAAAATTCCCTTCAGGTATATATAGCCTTTAAATTGTGTTTTCCAGAGTGATCTATCTTCTGCTTTTGTCTTCGTGCTTCTCAATGGCATGTTCATGATTTCTTTTATAGTATCCTTCTTTTGGTTGTTGGTTGGCCTCTTCCCTTAAACTCTTCCAGACAATCCGCTTTTCCTTTATAGATACATATTTCTAATATGTCATAGTTTCAATCTAGTCACTTCTACTTCAAGTAGAAACAGAGACCTAACTTAAGGCTCCTGGGTTCCAATACAAAATCTGAACAAGGGTCCTCAACCTACAAATGCCCATTTATTATACTGCTGTCTTCCTATGTAGGAAAAGGTCCTTTGCGTCCTCAGGCACTGTTGTGCCCATGGTCGCGGACTACTAGCACAACCTACTTACCCCCGGCACCTGCGACTGTGGGACACACTCTTCTTGCCGGCTCCCCTCCCGGAGATGGCAGCACACGCGTCTGCAGTTCCCCACTGACGTCCATAGGGCGCACCAAAGTAAATGTTCCCTAGCCAATCCCTTTGCACCCTGGACTATATAAAGGGCTCTGCCCTTTCCCTCCTTGCCTGAGCATTGTTGTATTCCCACGTTTGTCTAAGCAAATGGTCCCTTAGTTGTATCCTGCTCCCAGTGTTCCCGTATCCTGCTTCATCTATCCTGTTGCTCTGTTTGTTCCTGAGCCAAAGTGTATTGTTGGGGACGTATGTGTCTCATCTTCCATGTCCGATGTCATCTGCCACATCCGGTGTCATCTGCCACGTCCGGTGTCATCTGCCACGCCAAGCATCATCTGTGCTGAGTGTCTGCTACGCCACATGTCTGCTACTCCAAGTATATGCCAGATCATCTCCCAGGTACTCTTGCCCTAGAAACTGTTATAAACTGTAGTTTGGCCAGTGAGCGGCCTAGTGGGTCCACATACCCCACAGCCGTGATAGGCAGTAGGGCCCTAGTGCGACGGCTACCTCTGCACCCCTATAGTTATGCTTCTGAGTAGAGGACAAGACCTTATTGGATCATTGCATCCACTTGTTTACGGACCCATTCACTTCTATTGACCATGGATACCTTCCCGTATATTCACGGGAAGGTATCCGGGCTGTAGAACTGTACCGCAAAAGATAGGACATGCCCATTCTTTTGCTTTTCACAGACTACGCTCCTATACTTTATATGGGAGCACGACCCGCAAATACGGTGGCTGTTCCGGGCCATGATTACTGGCATGGCCATGTGCATGGGGCCTTGATGTCCTCAATATTCTAAAAAGTCTTCACCAATACCAAAATCTAAAAAAATCAAGCATGTTGGTCTTATATACTGCCCAGTTTTCACATCCATGAAAAAAAATATTCCATCCCTGAGAAATTATAGATCTCAGTTTATATTAAGACGTCATTACATTTAAAGATCTTTTCTAGACTTTTCATTCCAGTCTGTTTCACATTTTAGGTCTTTTGAAGTTAACTATTGATCCAAGTAAGCATAACAGTCTTAAATGCCTCAAAGTAGGTGAAGTGATAATTCATAAAGTATCGTATTATCAGTTGGCAAAAATATACTGTAAATACAGGGGCTGTCTGTTATCGGAACCCTATTTTTAAATTCCTATTAGTCATCTCAGTTAAAGGGATTTTCCCCTTTTCCAAACAATTTCCCAAACTTCATAAACCATACTAAACTTTGAGAAGCATGCCTTCTGTATGAACCGTTCTTTTCAATGCCTGCTCGTTCTGGATTTCTTACTCCCGCGGCTCCATTTTCTTTTTCTTGGGCAGATTGGAAATGGGTGGTTCTGCAGAGCGTGTGATGTGATTCTCGTTCTAATGTCTAAAGTGACATTACTCATGAACTTTCTGCGCTCCTCTGTATGGTGCGTGTGTGAAGTTTTTGGAAATGGCTTTGCTGTATTGATAAAAACTTTGCATGTGCTGTATCTGACAATTTTTCATTGGTGGGTTGTGTTTAAATCTATTTGCGCATGCTTAGTATTAGATGTGCTGAGCTGTGAGCAAATAATCATAGTATGGCGCATACCAGGAGATTTAGATAGACAGCGGCGCACTACTGCACGCTCGCCCTGTACATTCAGGACTGCACAAGTCCACATGCTTGATTGCCTAATGCTGCATTGCCCATATACTGGGAAAGAATCTGCCCATGTTTGTCTTGAAACAATCGTGACCGCTGGAGGATGTAAGCATTGGCAACTATCTCCAAACAATGGTATGATTTGGGTTACTTGGGGAAACTTTTTCTTAGGTACGCAAAAATGTTAATACATGTAAAATATGCATAATATAATTATTTTAAATTTTTTATATATAAATACATGATCTCTATTCTGGGAATACCCCATTATTAGAGAGGAATCTCCCTTTTAGGACCTCATCTGTAAACCAAAACAGAGAATGGCTATAAATAGTGTCACATGTTCTGTAGGACCTGGCATGTCCACGTATTGCACAGACAGCTTATTGATTTCAATGGGAACTTTGTCATATTTAATTAATTGGTGGTGGCACTGCAGAGATATTAAACATTTTTTAGGCGTCATGAACACAACCATGGTTTTGCGGCCGCAATTTACCTGCATTTTCGCGGCTGCATTGCTGTTGCGTTCATTTCAATGACCCCATGCAAATGATCGTGATTATTACTGATCCGGGCTGGGGACGCAAATCCGTACCGCAAAAACTCAGGACACGTCATTATATAGTCCGCAATTGTGCACCGGACTCGTCAATAGAAGTTCATGGGACAGTAAAAATTGCTAATGACCTACGGATCGCAATCTGAAAGACCATGCATGGGAAGAAATAGCAGAGGACCTCGGGTGCAGAGGATTGGGAGAAGGCAAAAAGGTCACAGCGAAAAAGACTAAGTATCAAGTAATTGAGTGAATGTTTATTAATGATATTATGATTTTAATTTTATTTTAAAGTGGACGACATTAAAACCCAGTGGAATACATGCCAGGACCTGTTCTGTCGGGAGCTAAAGTCAAGGGCAAGAGTGGTGACGGTCGTAAGGCCAATCTATACACACACCAGCTGCAGTTCTTGACCGTTGTAATGGAGGTTGGTCCATAAATACACATTTTATATAATTGTTTAGTGATGCATGGATATATGCTAGGTTGCTAGGTATCAGGGGATCGTCTGGTACCTAGCACACTTCCATGCGTCTACTTCTGCAATGTGGGTTGTATGTAGTTAGGGCCTATGATGATGCATGGATGTATGTTAGGCACCAGTGGATTGTCTGGTACCTAGCACGCTTCTATCCTTCTACTTCTGCAATGTGGATTGTATGTTATATTTATATTCTTTGGAATTTAATGAATGTAATTATTATATTACGTAGAACTAGGGACAATCTTGTACACCCAGAGGTGGACTCTGATGAGACACAGTTGGAAGCTGTGCCTTTGGAGCCCCAAATGATGATAACCACTGACTCCACACCGACCAGCCTCCCAGAGTCAGCATCAAACACCAAACCTGCTGTAGTAATGTAAGGAGAAGAGAATACACTACCCTCTAGACCACCTCTGCGTCGCAGGGTGCATAATGTGGCCCCACAAATGCCATTCCGGATACTTACACCCAGATAGACCAACAGGTGTTGGAACATCTATGTATCTAGACCCCTGACAGCCAGAAGGACATCTTCTGCCACAACCTGGCTCATCTTCTGAAGAGGGTCCCACCGGAGAGGCAGATTAGATGACAGAGCACACACTTGGGGATGGTGGAGGTGTTCGCCTCTCTAGGTGATCTGCGTCAGCTGGTCCAGGCTGTTGAATATTTTAGAGAGGTGCACCAGCAGACTATCAAAGGCAGTGGTGGACAGACGACAGTAGCTGTGAAACTTGTCCGGGTGCTGCTACAGGTACAGGGTGTGGAAATGACACTTCCTAATCCGTTGGGAGACAATGGGGTGAACCCAATACCTCCTCCTCTTTCTCATCGATTCTTCGTCCAGGATCGGTGCTTGCTGTCCAAATTGCCGAGATAAGAGCCAGTCCAGGAGAACATCACAGGAAAGCTGGACATCTTTGCAGTCAAGGAATTGCTAGAAACCACAGCTATGTAGATCAGCAAAGGAATAAGACAGAGCTCTCAACAAGGCAAAAATGCAACTAAAATGGCGCCAGAGCGATCATGTAACCAAATCAGGGGGTTGGGACTTCTAGCACGTAACCACCTCAGGGGGTTGGGACTACTAGATTTCAAATTTTCAACCTTCCGCAAATATTACTGAGGACACTTCGGATGGACTGTGGAATGTTTTCCACGGGCAGAAAAAAATCCACAAATACTGAAAACGGATCCGCGCTTTTGCGGCCCACAAAACCACTACAGTCGTGTGAAGGAGGTCTTAATGTTTCCGGATTCATGCACAAATTACAGGTGATCACTAGGGGTCTCAGCAATGGGACACCCTGTGATCAGCTTACTAAATGGGGACTATTCTCACGAAAAGGGATTGTCCAAAGAGCACAACCCCTTTGAACATGGTCCTTCTCTAGGACAATAAATGTCAAAACATCTCTAGCTAGTTTTTATTGTAGGATTTTTTTTATAACAATAATAAAATAAAATAAATGTATATCCTAGCTGCTATCACTATCACTTAATAACCCGTTTGGATAAATGATGTGCATGATAGTGCACATGACCTTGCAAGATGTCTATGCGTCTTCAATTACAGCCAAAGGTTTAATCATTTTTCATTTGGCCCTTCCAAGCAAGGTTGCCTTAAGCCACAGCGAGCCGTCATCCCTGCCAGTACTCAGTTTTAATGTTCTTAAATACAGGTAACTCTCAATTGTTCACAACAGCCCACAGTTTAAATACTGATCATAAGAAAGTGTCTCCTGGGGCACCGGGGCAGTTCAGCCAGATGGTACTCTGCAAATGGAGGGAATCCAAAGCAGAAAAGGCATAATTAAAAGCAAATTACGTGTACACACAGGGCACAGCATTTAGCCCTGGGAATGCCGTCAAAAGCCTTATTTAAGCACAATGTTTACAGAAGATATCTCGCAGTTTGCAAACCAGTGGCAATGAGTTTTTGGATGTTAAAATAATCTATAGCAACGTTGTGTAAATTGTTTTACCTACTGCTCAGACTGAAGAATTGCTCCAAGGATTAAAGAGTGAGATTGAAGCGAAGAAAAAACAAAGCAGCCAATTCTTCACAATAGAGGCAGAATTTTTGACGTTTTATGGTAATGATGGAAATTGCTCTACTGAGAGTGAATGGATAAAAAAAAGTTTCACTCTACCCAAAATGCTAAAGTAATAAACTACTCTCTATATGTACCTTTAGAATTCCCCCACCAACACAATTCAGATCCCCTGCTGTATCTGTTTACATACGTCTGTGATGATCATCTCATGAGCGGGCTCACCAATCTCGGACAGCTGCAGTGGCGCATTGTCCATAGTGACAAGTTGCTTACACATCATCAGATGTGGGAGGGGACCTGAACAGTGGTCGGAATATGAACTGCTCTAAAACTCAATAGGACCCATGCAAAATGTAGTACAGTTTGCTTCCCTCTAGTGGCGGATGCAGGCCTCCAGAATTTTTCTTCATAAAAAGTAATAAAACATAAATACATCTAAGATGTAAATTGCATTTATTAAATAAAAATCATAGTGATTGGTAGCTTCTCAACCTACCATGGGCCATTTATAATACTGGTATCTTTTTACGTGGCAAAGGGACCCAAGAGCCGTCCAAGCACCAGGAACCAGAAGTGACTGCCATCTCTGTAAATTCCTATAGCTATGCCCCTTTTCTGCCATCAGGGAGTTCAGTGGCAATTTTGACTTGAAAAGCCTGAGTCTGGTACTAGGGACCTTCTGCTTGACAACCCAGTTCATAAGGATGTAGTTATTAGTCAATTTATCCCTAGCAACCAGACGCCAAAAATGACATTGAGAGAACCCTCCCATCCCTCCCTAAGCAAAGCATGCTTGAAAGACTCTATATCTGTAGGGTATGTCAATCTACTATACTTGAGCAACCAAATATTTGTTCGTGGAAAGTTGCAAATATTTTTTTTTTGTAGTGTAGTTCAATAGTGGCATCAATTAGGGAGAAAACCATAATTTCTTCTTCTATTTGAAATAATAGAAATCACTATAACTGGCAGTCTGTGACAGAACTATGGATATATACGTGTAGAAAACCTGTTGTGTATATTAGGCTGAGTAATCATGACTCCATGAGTAATCATATTTGGAGGTTTCCATGAACACCTTGAAGGGTGTGTGGGGAGTAGTGTTAGGCTGGATTCACAAGAGCATGTTACGTCCGTAAAGGACGGAACGTATTTCGGCCGCAAGTCCCGGACCGAACACACTCATACACAGTGAGGGTATGTGCACACACACTAATTACGTCCGTAATTGACGGACGTATTTCGGCCGCAAGTCCCGGACCGAACACAGTGCAGGGAGCCGGGCTCCTAGCATCATACTTATGTACGATGCTAGGAGTCCCTGCCTCGCTGCAGGACAACTGTCCCGTACTGTAATCATGTTTTCAGTACGGGACAGTAGTTCCACGGAGAGGCAGGGACTCCTAGCATCGTACATAAGTATGATGCTAGGAGCCCGGCTCCTTGCACTGTGTTCGGTCCACTACTTGCGGCCGAAATACGTCCGTCAATTACGGACGTAATTAGTGTGTGTGCACATACCCTTATGTACGACGCTAGGAGTCCCTGCCTCTCCATGGAACTACTGTCCCGTACTGAAAACATGTTTACAGTACGGGACAGTTGTCCCACAGCGAGGCAGGGACTCCTAGCGTCGTACATAACTATGATGCTAGGAGCCTGGCTCCCTGCAGTGTGTTCGGCCCGGGACTTGCGGCCGAAATACGTTCCGTGCTTTACGGACGTAACATGCTCGTGTGAATCCAGCCTAACACTACTACCCACACACCCTTCAAGGTGTTCATGGAAACCTCCAAATATGATTACTCATGCAATAAATCAGAAGTCACATTACTTGTTATGTACGTGCAAATGGTAGGTATTCCATAGACTTTACAAGACGGGGTCAGGACTATTCTTGAGATTTGATAACCTTCTAATGAAGATACTATTATTCAGCTTCTTTAGAGGACCTGCGAGTTCTTCTTTTAGTAAATACTTCTATTCTTCATGAGATAACATTTCTAGAGCATGTTTTCTTTGAACTCTGCATTGTGCTGTTCCTCTGTTATTACTCCTGGAAATGTATGAATAAGTTGGCAACTGAGCGTTACCATCCCCCTTGTCAAAAGGGTGTTTCTTTACACAGTATGACACTGTCAGCACAGACATTGTCAAAGTGTTTAAAGACATTTGGCAAGGGAAATAGTAACACCCAGTTGTGAATTTATTCACTCATTTACAGGAGGAATAACACAGGAACAGCACATTGCAGAATTCTAAAAAAAATATGTTTCACAATTATTTTATAGGGAATACTAATGTTCACTTAAATAGATTTTTTTATTTTTTTTTAGGAGAGCTGTCAGATCGTCTTTAAACATATCTTAAGATTTCACTATAGCCATAGATATATATTTTTTATATTTTCTAAAATTGTGAGATATTTTCCTTATAAAGAAATAAATATAAAACTCTTAAACATTGTATCTTCTCAAAAATCAATAGCAATTGTTGAATTACTCTTTGCAAACAAATGGAACATGACAGCCCCTATCAGTTTCTATCAGTTTAACAGAGGTGAGACGAATAAGCACCTTGAAGAACTTATTCACCTAGAATTGAGGTCAACCAAAATCTTTCATCATATGTGGCATCCGAGGATTACTTTCTTCTTCATTAAGACCTCTTCCAAAACGAATCCCTCCTGGGTAGTATTCTTCCTAGTTCTATTGCTATCTTACTTTGTTTTAGACACTGCCATTGACATTACTTCCTCATAGTACGATCATACATATGGCACATCCTTTTTCTCCCACATCTCTTTGCTCCAGTTCTTGACATAAAACCCAACAACTTTCTCACTTTTAAACATTTTTAGCAGTTTGGTCCATCACATGCCACCACCACACACTGTGGTACGGTATTAAAACATTCTCAAGTACAGATTGCTCTCCAGTGCATTATATATTGTTTCCTATATGCCCTTGACTTTTTAGAATAGTCAGACCTTTGTTGACATTGTGTACCCTTGATCTTAGATCGTTTTCCCTCCCGTCCTCCGTCCCCTACACTTGCACGCTTTGCTCTGCCGAGCGTCCATGTGTACTCAATAGGGAGAGGGGAATAATTATTTTCCGTTAGAACAAAGGATCAGGCATGTTGGAATCAAACAATCCGATCCTTGTTTTAGTCAACATGTGGTGTCAGCATAGAGTCGGAACACCCCCATACACATTAGATGGGCAGCTGGTTCCGTTGAAATTGGCGAGTTCGGCAGACGTTGATCTAATATGTAGAGACACCTTTAGATTCTATCTGAGACCTCTTTTGTCTCCTGATTTAATGATTACATGGATTGTTATTTTGGTTTTCAGCTAATTTCTTTGCATTTTCATTCCCTGGTACTTCAACTTCACTACCCATTGCAAACCTTGTCAAGTTAACAATTACTCTCCAGCCCAGGGGCATCGTTATCACCAGGCAGGATGGAGAAAAAAGGGAAAGTGAACGACTCTAATCAGAGAAGACGTCACCTGTGAGCCACTGGATATAAATGTGCTGTAATCACTTATATTGTCTGCGGAGCTCCTTGGTATAACTGGCATCTACCACTATATGGTTACTATATGTGGTAATATTGGTCTGTGTATAGTGGTTCTTATTCAGTATCAGTGGGGGGGTATTATTCAGTCACTATGTGGTTATTGTGTGGCAGTATTATTCAGTAATAGTATGGGGGTATTATTCAGTCACTATGTGGTTATGGTGTGGCGGTATTATTTAGTAACAGTATCAGGGTATTATTCAGTCACTATGAGATTATTGTGTGGCAGTATTATTCAATAATATTATGGGGGTATTATTCAGTCACTATGTGGTTATGGTATGGCGATATTTAGTAACAGTATGGGGGTGTTATGCAGTCACTATGTAGTGGTAATATGTGGTCATGATGTGAAGGTATTATTCAGTCATTATGTGGTGGTAATATTGGTCTTTGTATAGTGTATTTTATTCAGTAACAGTATTGTGGTGTTATTCAGTCACTATGTGGTGGTAGTATGTGGTCATGATGTGGGGGTTTTATTCAGTAGCAGTATGGTGGCATTATTCAACCACTACATGGAGGTAATATGTGGTCATTGTAACGCTGGCGGCCGCCGTTCGCCGCTATTCGACTTCCCCTCATTTACCTCTATACCGGCATCCTCCTCCTCCCTCTGGGGACGCCGGCATGTACTGCTTCTGCCCGCTGATTGCTCCTGTGGGGTGCGCGCGCACGCCCTGGTCTCCTCTTAAAGAGCCAGCGTGCACACCACTATGACATTCCCTATCCGTTCCCTGTGCACCCTGCTCTACTTAAATTCGTCCTGCCCTCCTTCATGTGTCTGAGCATTGTTGTTGTCTTCCCATGTTCGTTTAGCGAATGGTCCATTAGTTGTTGTATCCTGTTCCTAGTGTTCCCGTATCATGTTTCCTGTATCCAGTAACTGTGTTTGTTCCTGAGCGAAGTCTAGTGTTGGAGTCAAGTTCATCCTATCTGCAACGTCAAGGGTCATCTGCCACTCCAAGCGTCAGCTACCACACCAAGCGTCATCGGTCTTCGTCAAGCGTCACCTACCATGCCAAGGGTCACCTGCCACACCAAGCATCACCTGCCTCATGAAGTGTCATCTACCACGCCAAGTCTCATCTGCCACGCCTATTGTGATCTGTGCCGTATCATCTGTGCCAAAGCGTCTGTTACATCTCGTGTCTGTCAGAATTGTCATACAGGTACTCTTGTGCTAAAGTCTTTTAATTTACTGTTTGGCCAGCTGGTACTCCGCTATGGCAGAGCATCCTAGTGTGTCCATATACCGCAGAATCGAAAGTACGCTCAGGCGATGGAACCTGCTGGTCAACCAAAGACCGCAGTTCAAATGATGCAAACAGACATGCGTGACCTCCGGGCACCTCAGGATCAACTACTATCACAGGATCATCCTCCTGCACCTGATCTGGCTGCTTACGCTCCTCTACCATCTGCTATCCCTCCTGTCTAACTTGGTTCTGGAATTTTGTTACCTCTACCTCCTCGCTATGACGGGGATCCCAAGACTTGTAGAGGGTTGATCAACCTGTGTACTATCCACTTCAGGTTACGTGCTCACCTCTTCCCCTCTGATGAGGCCAAAGTTGCTTTTATTATTTTACTCCTCTTCGGCAAACCCATCTTGGAACGAGAGGGCCCGGAATTCTCTAAACTTTCACTATTTCTAGAGACTTTCTGTACGGTGGTCGAGGAACCGGGTCGAACATTTTCGGCCGCTTACTCCCTGCTGACCCTTAAAAAGGGGAATCGACTGTAGGGGAGTACGCCATCTCCTTCCGTACGATGGTAGCTGAGCTAGTTCGTAATAATGAGGCATTGGTGGCGACTTTCTGGCAAGGATGATAATACACATAAAGAATGAGCTTGCAGCTCGTGACCTTCCTTCCACCCTGGATGCCCTTATCCTGTTGGCAACCTGAATGGACATGAGGATTTAGGAACGTGCTCAGGAAGTCCGCCGGGAGAGGTGGCCCCATAGATTGACACCTAAGTTCCAAAGACCCCAATTGCCTTCTTCAGTTTGTTCCACCTGAAGAGCCAATGCAGGTGGACAGACTTAAATTATCCGATCAGGAGAAACAGCGCAGACGCTCTTCAGGACGGTGTCTGTATTGCGGCCACAAATGCCATTTTGTGCATAAATGTCCACAGAAGCAGGGAAACTACAGCGCCTAGGGTTGGTTGAAGAGACAAACCTAGGTGGAATGACACCAAATGCCATATTCTCTCCCAAATTATCCATTCCAATAACCATTGTCTCTGGTGAGAAATTAAACACTGTCTATGCTTATCTGGACTCGGCTGCAAATTTTATTCAGCAGGACCTAGTAGACCATCTCCATCTGGTCACGGTTCCTCTGGAGAGACCCCTGGCAGTCGCCTCTATGAATGGGCAACCACTGCCCAATCCTATTCTACCCATCATGGAATTGTTGAGACTACATGTCGGAACACTCCACTCGGAACATATTGCCTTCTTTGACTTTCCAAAATCTATCAACCCTATTCTGCTGGGCCTGCCTTGGCTTCGTCTACATGCTCCGGTTCTCGACTGGAGTTCCAGAGAGGTCCTCCAATGGGGATCCAAGTGTCTTCATTGCTGCCCGCCACAGGATCATCCTGTTCTGCCTCCACTGCCTCAGTCCCTCTCTGGGCTACCCACACATTATGCCAGCTTTGTAGATGTCTTTATTAAAAAGGAGGCAGAGGTTCTTCCTCCCAATCTTTCCTACGATTGTCCTATTGAACTGCTTCCAGACGTCTTACCCCCTCGTGGACGGGCCTATCCTCTCTCCTTGCCAGAGAACCAGGCCATGTCGGCTTACGTCAAGGAGAATCTTGAGAGGGGGTTCATCCGGAAATCTTCTCCGGCCAGAGCCGGATTCTTCTTAGTTAAAAAAAAGATGGATCACTTCAACCATGTATCGATTACTGTGGCTTGAATCATGTCACGGTCAAAATAAGTACACCGTGCCTCTAACCTCACAACTCTTCGATCAAATTCATGGAGCCAAGATTTTTACAAAGCCCGAGCTATGCGGGCTTATAACTTGATCCGGATCCGTCAAGGTGACGAATGGAAGACTGCATTCAACACCCGAGACGGTCACTAGGAGTGTCTCATGATGCCTTTGGTCTGCGTAACTCCAGCTGTATTTCAGGAATTTGTGAATGACATCTTCTGGGATCTTGTGTATGTCTGAGTGGTGGTAAATTTGGACGACATCCTGATCTATTCACCAGATCTGATGACGCATTGGAAGCATGTTCGCCAAGTTCTGTTGCGCTTAAGGGGAAATAGCCTATATGCAAAACTCGTAAAGTGCATGTTCGGGAGGAACTCCCTGGGCTACATTGTCTCCGATCGTGGACTCAAGATGGATCCAGAGAAGATGAGGTCCGTCTTAGAGTGGCCACGTCCACAGGGCCTTTGGACCATTCAGCAATTTTTACCAGCAGTTTATCCCAAACTTCTTGTCTCTGACTGCTCCAATCTCTGCTCTTACTTACCTTAGGAGGTGAACGCCAAGGTTTGGACCCCGGAGGCAGAGTAAGTATTTACCAGTCTCAAGAGCACCTTCACTTCAGCCTCCGTTCTTCATCATACTGATGTGTCTCGACAGATCTTACTAGCGGTAGATGCTTCTTTCGTAGGTGCTGGAGCACTACAGTTTCCCAAAAACTCCAAGGTTAAGGCAGTGGTTTGTGGCTTCTTCTCCAAACTGTCCTCTCTTGCAGAGCGAAACTATTCCATTGGGGAACGCCAGTTACTGGCCATAAAGTTGACCTTTGGAGGAGTGGAGACATCTGCTGGAGGGTGCTAGTCAACCCATCATCATCATCAATACATCATCAATACGGACCACAAGAATCTCACGTACTGTAATTTCAGTCTGCGCAATGACTAAATCCTCTTCAAGCCAGCTGGTCGCTGTTTTTCACCCGGTTTCAGTTCCTGCTCCACTTCTGCCCTGCAGATAAAAATGTGAGGGCCAATGCTATATCTCAGTCATTTGAGACGGATGACACTGAGGCTACCCAATATATCATAGATCCTTCCAGTCTTATTGCCGTGAACCCTCTGCAAATTAAAGACATTCCTCCAGGAAAGACTTTGTTCATCCTGCAGACAGGAAGAGGATTCTCCTCTGGGGACACAATTCCAAACTGACTGGGCACACTGGTGTCCGTAAGACACAGGACTTTATATCTCGTCATTACTGGTGGCCCACGCTGCCTAGAGATTTTATGGACTATGTTGCTTCTTGTACCAATTGTGCCCAAGAGAAGTCCTCTCATTCCAAGCCTGCTGGTCTGCTTCAGCCTCTGCCCGTTCCTGATGGAACACAAACACAACACAACACACTAACAACACATTGCCATTGATTTTATCACCGACCTTTCTCCTTCTGCATGTTGCACTACTGTCTGGGTCGTGGTGGATAACTTTTCTAAGATGGCACTTTTCATCCCGCTAACTGGCCTTCCTTCTGCCCCTCGTCTGGCAAATCTATTCATACAGCATATCTTTCGTCTGCACGGACTGCCCCACCATATCGTGTCTGATCGGTGTGTACAATTTACTTCAAAATTCTGGAGAGGCCTCTGTAAACTTCTTGATGTGAGATTGGACTTTTCTTCTGCGTATCACCCTCAATCTAACGGCCGAGTAGAAAAAATAAATCAAATACTGGAGAATTATCTTCATAATTTTATTTCTGTTCAACATGACAACTGGGTACATCTTCTTCATCGTGCCGAGTGCTCCTACAACAACCACATGAGTGAATCTACTGCCTCTACCACATTCTTCATTGTATACAGCCAGTATCCACGTGTTCCTCTTCCAGTGCCTGCTACATCTCAAGTACCTGCTGCTAACTCATCATTTTGAGACTTTATTTATATCTGGCAGCAGACCGTCCTCTATCCTACAGGCGGTAGACCGCATGAAGAAAAATGCTAATGGAAAGAGTAGAAGACCTCAGTTTCTTCCCGAAACCAAAGTCTGGTTATCTTCGAAGAATATTCGTTTGAAAATCCTCTCTTACAAATTTACGCCCAGATTTCTTGGCCCTTTTGTAGTTCTCCAACAAATCAAAACTGTGTCATATAAACTACGGCTGCCTCCGTCTCTCAAAATTCCCAATGCTTTCCGTGTCTCCCTCCTAATACCCGTGGTTCTGAATCGCTACAGCAAATCCCCTGGTCCGGTAATCTCTCCCAGTGGTGCTTCTGACATCGTTGAAGTCAAGGAAAGTCTGGATTATAAGAGGGAGGGAGGAAAAATCTACCTGTTTGATTGGAAGGGGATTGGTCCTGGGGAGAGATCATGGGAACCTGAAGAGAACATTGACGCCCCTGCGTTCATCAAGAGGTTCCTTCTACTCTCTGGTCCTAAGAAGTGGGGGGTACTGTAGCGCTGGCGGCCGCCATCATCATTTACCTCTATACGGGCGTCCTCCTCTTCCCCGTAGACGCTCGCATGTACTGCTTCCGCCTCCGGCTCTCTCCCGTAGAGTGCGCGCGCCCTGGTCTCCTCTTAAAGGGCCAGTGCGCAGCACTATTACATTCCCTATCCTATCCCTGTGCACCCTGCCCTACTTAAATCTTTCCTACCCTCCTTCCTGTGCCTGAGCATTGTTGTCTTCCCATGTTCGTCTAGCAAATGGTCCCTTAGTTGTATCCTGTATCTAGTAACTGTGTTTGTTCCTGAGCAAAGTCTAGTGTTGAAGTCGAGTTCATCCTATCTGCCACGCCAAGTGTCATCTGCCATGCCAAGCATCATCTGCCATGCCAAGGGTCTTCTGCCACACCAATCGTCATCTGTACCACATATCAGCTGGGCCAAAGTGTCTGCTACGTCTCGTGTCTGTCAGAACTCTCATACAGGTACTCTTGTGCTAAAGACTTTTCATTCACTTTTGTTTGGCCAGCTGCTACTTCACTATGGTGGAGCGGCCTAGTGGGTCCACATACCCCAGAACCGTGGCAGTCATGGTGTGGAGGTATTATTCAGTAACAGTATAGCGGTATTATTCAGTCACTATGTGGTGGTAATATGTGGTCATAATGTTGAGGTATTATTCAGTAACAGCATGGTTGTATTATTCAGTAAAAATGTGGTGGTAATATGTAGTAATGATGTGGAGGTTTTTTCCAGTAACAGTATGATGGTATTATTCAGTTGCTATGTGATGGTAATTTGTGGTCATGGTGTGGAGGTTTTATTTAGTAACATTAGGGTGGTATTATTCAGTCACTATGTGGTCATGATATGGAGGTATTATTCAGTAACAGTATGGTGGTATTATTAAGTCATTATGTGGTAGTAATATGTGGTCATGATGTGGTGATATTATTCAGTAACATTGTAGCGGTATTATTCAGTCACTATGTGGTGGTAATATGTGGTCATGGTGTGGAGGTTTTATTTAGTAACGTTAGGGTGGTATTATTCAGTCACTATGTGGTGGTAATATGTGGTCATGATGTGGAGGTATTATTCAGTAACAGTATGGTAGTATTATTTAGTCACTATGTGGTGGTAATATGTGATCATGGTGTGGCTGTAATATTTGGCCCTTCTATAGTGGTTTTACATAGTAACTGTGTGACCGTATTACTTAGAGGCCTATTATCTTACATAGATTCATTTTTATGACTGGGAAAATTATTGGGGGGCATGTCTACTAGGAATATATGTTTCAGACGCCAAAGAAATTATTTTAATTCAACAGTGTAATATCCAGGGACAGTTTACTGCTGAGCCATTGTTTTTGTAAGCCTATTATGTGTTATCAAAGTTGTCTTCGCTATCTATCTATCTACAGTATCAAATCTTTGAAGAAGGGCATATGTCTTGGTGCTTGCGCCCCTGCTCTTTTAGGACCCTAGCAACGCCCCTGCTCCAGCCAATTTCTCCAGTGCCAGCTATCACCGTAGGATGCCACCTGGATTGTGGCTTGGAGGCTTCATACAGCATAGCCCAATGGTGTGAAACTATAAATTAGTCAGTGTCACCGATCAGCTGATTGATGGGGCCGCTGCGTCCGTTACCACAGCCTCTTCAGTGTTTTTAGACACTGCGCTGTGAACGTCTACAGCGACTGTGCCTGGGATTGCAGTTGCGGTTCTATTCATGTGAATAGGACTGAGCTGGAATCCGAGGTACAGCCACTACGGATGTGTACGGTGATCTGCCTGGTAAATATTGAAGAGGCCGCTGCGTTTGTCGCCAGGTCCCCTTCAGTCAGCTGATCGGCAGGTGTACCTCTTCTAGGAATAGCTCTGATTTAGACAGCACACATAGATTTTTCCTCATCAATATATAGTAATCATAGACATTCACTAGAAGATGTCTGCTTTTCCTCACTTGGAAACTATGAGATTCCACAGATGTTCCACCAACATTGTTTTTTGTTGCATAGTATCATTGTAATGTATAGCATGCTCCTGCTGCTTTATAAATGAATGATGTCTACTGATACATGCATGACTTCCACTGGGAAATGGTTAACATGCTTCTTGCCTGATATGTTTTTTCTGAAACTCATTATGATTTAACTCCACAATGTGTCATTTGAGACAAATGACCATTCAAACAGCATTATGATTGAAATCCCAGGCAAGTGTGTAAGACCATGATTGATAGCTCTTACCGCTCGTGACTCCTAGACTGAATTCATAGTCAGGGGTGTTTCTCATGAGCCATATCTTTCAATTATTGCTGTGTATATTTATATGTATATATATATATTATGTGAGCCGGCGTCCCACTTGGGGTGCTGTATTGGGCAGTCACACACACGGAAACAGGGTAAACATAAGCATCGGATACTTTTTATTTGCACTAAATAAACAGATCCTTCTGCACAGGGCTTGTCTCCACCGGGTAAAGCAACAAACAAAACACTATAACTTATGGAAAAGCAATGTGTAAAGTCCTTACCCTGTAGCAGCCACCACCTGACCGTGCATGTGCCCTTTGTTAGGTGTTCGTTGATAGCAGAGTCTGCCTGGAGGAAAACCCCTATCCTTCCTCCTTACTCTCTGCCACACTTCACACACATCACACTGTCAGCTTCCATTTTAATCAGGGCCATCTGAGACTCAGAACCTCTAGAACCAAAACCTGGAGTGGAGTTATGGGAATGGCCATCCCACCCAGAATCTCTACAGCCATTCCTAAATCCCGGACCCTGAAATCCAGCTTAAAAAACCCCTGCTCACCAACTAACTTTGCTGAGCAACAAACTTCTCAGAGATTTACACCACTGAGATAAGAAATCTCAGTGGCACATACCTACCCTCTACCAGTCTTCCTACTGACTGTTTACAATATATATATATATATATATATATATATATATATATATATATATAAAAAATGAAATTGCTGACATAGTTTACTCCTCGTAGTATAATACTAAATGTCTATGTATGTTGCAGTTCATGGGTTTTGTGTTAGGCCCTTTTCACATCACCTTTTTTGGTCTACATTTATATACTCAGAAAGGTCCCGGTGTATATGTCAAACGTAGGCTGTGGCAGATGCATATTATCAGCGAATGTGACAACCAGATTTGTTGGTTTAAGAAATTATTCCAAGCCGAAACGTTGCATGATGTTGGAAAAAAGATAATTTCTGGGGTTTTTTTGTGTGCTGTTGCCGACCTTTGCATGTGGAATTTGGATAGTGTGAGCAAGTCGGATCTAACACACCAAACGATGAGCACTGACAACATTGTATGAAGGGTGCTGCTGAAAAAAAGATTTGTGGATGACTACTAGTCACATCGGTCACCCATAGTCTATTATCGCATGCATTTAACGTGTATATCATGAGCTTTCATGGCGTATACATTAAAGAGATGTTGGACTCATGAAATCCTATGGACATCTTCAGAGTGCAGATCGGAAGCTTACCTGGCGTACACGCTAAACATTGAGAAAAAATGTTTAGGTGGCAAAATTACAGAATTTCCCCTCAATATTGTCTGATCTCCTACCAATGTTGTGTCACCAATATCATGAACAAGAGGACTGCTGTAAATCTCTAAATATCTGAGATAATTTTGGAAAATAATTTCTTTAAAAAAATTCAAAACATTGCTATGTATTTACTCAAGTGTGTGTAGACATGGGTATAAGGGCTACTTTGGCATGGTGGTAAGGTCACGTAGCTTCGCATCTCTTTTGCATTTCCTTTATGCTATAATTTCATCTTCATTCATAGGTCTGAGAACCAGGTGTGAATTTTGCCAGTTAATGCTTTACTCTACATTAATTCACGTAGATATCTATGTGGAGATATAGATGGAGCAAAGTGGTATGTTTGGTAGAAATTTGCATAAAAATGGCAGAAACATTACTTGGTGTTTATTTAGAATCTGTGTTACCGAAGAGTCACATAATTTTGTAGGGTGATGGATGTGAATGCAACTATTATGAGAGTTGCAGTCCATAGGAAAAATTTATGCAAGAGCCTTGTGTACATGCAATTGTGGTGAAACAACTATATCAATAAGGACAACATGAAGTGAAAAGTGGTGAGTAACAGTCTCATGCAAGTAATAGGACAGTTGTTATTGGAACTGTAGCATGGCAAAAGTCTAGGCGTAGCCCCAGCCTTGGCATAACTGTTTTACTCTGTAGGGATACACTGAGTACATGCAACAATACATGTACATGCAACTTTCAAGAGATTTTCATGCAATTGTTGCTCAAAGAATTCTATAAAAAAAAAAGGGCTAAAAAAATTGTATGTAAATGTCATGTAAATGAACACAAAGCCGGTGACAGTTCCTCATGAAGCTGTTGCCTATTCCTAGCAGATCGAAATTGGAGCTGTTGTGCTATAAGCAGCCCCAGACAGAATGGAAATATATGTGTAATTACCATATGAATACATATTACTAGCATTGGTACCAAAGCCCATTTCTTGCCATTACACCATTATGTATTCACAGTAATAAATAGAGAAACATAAATAGGATAACAGATTCATCAACATCAGCTTGTTGGCAGTTTCCAGTTAGCAGCAAAACACACAACTGAAAAATATGTGAAAATTATTATTTTGTAGGTATCCACATGCATTCAATATTTTTTTAATTTAAGGTAAGTGTATATGATACAATATGTATTTATTGCTAGTGAGTATTATGGATGCTAAGACCATCAATTATTTATATTAATTACTGATTCTTGCAGACCATAAATGTTCAGCTAATGGAAGGGAGTAAGAAAAAGGTAATAGAAGAAAAATATATAGACAGGGATGTTGTGGTTTTAAGTAAGTTACAGCCATTGTTCAACCATTATCTATTCAATGAATGCCGTCATTGTGTAAGTTTAATCCCTGTACATCAGGATCAGGAACTATTGAAATCACTTATTCTTATTGCAAAAATTAAAACGTCATAAATTTCTATATTTTATCGAAAAAAAAATTTTTTTAGGACTTTAACCCAGTTTACTAAATTCCACCTACTAGATCAAAACTATGTCATATAAAACCTTTTCTGAAAAGCCATGGCAAGCTAGCCTTAAATCTGTGTCTGTATGGGGAGAAGGGTTCTTAAGGATTGCATCAGCTTCTAGTATAAGCCACACGACTGCTGGCACTACTCACCCGCCGACGGCCGCAACCGCAGACCCATGAACTCATGTCGGTGTCTTCCTTTCTCTGAGACGCCTGCACACTGTACTGTCCTCGGCTGCTGCTATGGTGAATTAAAGGGCCATAGCGCCCACCTACAAAAAGCTCCCTATCCAATCTCTACTCGCCCTGCTGTATAAAAAGGACTCTGCCCTCTTCCTCCTTGCCTGAGCGTTGTTGTTGTTGTTGTTGTCTTCCCATGTTAGTTTAAGCATATGGTCCCTTAGTTGTATCATGTTCCCAGTGTTCCCGTATCCTGCTTCCCGTATCTGGTAACTGTGTTTGTTCCTTAGCTGAAGTCTAGTGTTGGAGTCATGTTTGTTCCATCTGCCATGTCCAGTGTCATCTACTACGCTAAGTGTCATCTGCCACATCCTGTGTCACTTGCCACACCAAACGTCATCTGCCACGCCAAGCATCATCTGTCCCACGAATCATCTGTGCCAAAGCGTCTGCTACATCTCGTGTCTGTCTGGACTCCTCTCACACAGGTACTATTGCGCTAAGACTTTCATTGACTGTTGTTTGGCCAGCTTCCACTCCGCTACGGCGGAGCGGCCTAGTAGGTCCACATATCCCAGAATCGTAACACACAAGATGGTGGCCAACCAATTTAGGACTGGTTTTAGCAATACTAAAGGACATATGGCCATCATTGGACAGATATTTCTCACTTGGACCCCTCTATTAGCCAATGCAGAGAGGCACTGCATAGAGTGTCTAACTTTGGAGGACATGATCATCCATCCATTCATTTTAATGGGTTCCTTGTAATTCTAGTTATACAAAAATGTGACGCCAGCACCTACTGTTACAACAGCAGCCGATCACCAAGGTTCCAGCACCTGGGCTGCTGCCTGCCACTGGAAAGGGGGGGGTTTGATTGGAAAACCTTTTTAGTTATTTGGATTCATAAGGGTACACGATTGAGAAAGCTTATTTTTTTTTTATGGTTTTAGTTTGTTTTAACCCTAATAAGAGTAAACTATGATATGGAAATATATACTACATGTAATGAATAATGAATAGTATGTAGAAAAAAATGGTAACTGGTGTCGGTTGTCAGCGCCCAAAATGCCCTGGTCATGAAGTGGTTCAGCCGTAAGTCATAATGCTGGTGTATAAATAACCAGACTGTTTACACAAGGCAAGAGTTAATAAAATAACAGCCAAGCTCATTTAATTCCATGGACCAAAACATTTAATTCTTGAATATCTTATTTTTTGTTTCCCTTTTATTTCACCAATGCATTTCTCAGAAATATTCTGTTTGCATTCATTATTAAGAGGGCAACAGATGGTGAATGTTTAGTTTAAAATAATTTGTCCATTAAAATATGCTGCTGATTTTCACAGTAATGAATTTACTGCCTTTGAAATACAGAGGAAAGGATTGAGATATGTTGGATCCCCTGAAAAAGATATGTTATTGAAGTCGAACTGCCTTAGTATGCAGCATTCTGTGGAAATTGAGATATTAGATAGATAGATAGATAGATAGATAGATAGATAGATAGATAGATAGATAGATAGATAGATAGATAGATAGATATAGGGCCGGCCTTAGGATAGATGGCACCCTGTGGGCAATTATCTTTCGGTGCCCTACCCCATCATAAAAAAATGCTTCATAAAAAAAGTATAATGCCCCCCACACTATAATGCCCTATATAGTGCCCCCACACAGTATAATGTCCCTTTAGTGCCCCCCATACAGTATAATAATAATATTTAATAATATAATATATTATGACCCCTTCAAGGACACAGTATTTTGTCCTCTAATTGTGCCCACTCAGTATATTGCCCCCTGTAGTACTCCTACACAGTATAATGTACGCTTAGTGGCCCCCACACAGTATAATGCCCCCTCCAATGGCTACCACACACAGCCCCTCCTTGTAGATAGTACCCCCTGTAGATTGTGTCATAGTGCCTCCCTGTAGACAGTACTATAATCCCCCACCTCCTCCTTGTAGATCGTGCAATACAGCCCCCAAACAAAAACAAAAATTGTACTCACCTAGGCCGCGTTCCCACGACAAACTGAGCTGCTCCACGACGGGATCCTTGCGTAGGCCAACGTGATCCTGTAGCCTAGTACAGAGTTTTCCAACCTTTTCAGACTTAAGGCACCACTGGAAAAATGAAATTTCCTCAGGGCACCCCTACCAAAAATTGTTTCGAGAAAGACAGAAAATGGCTAAAAACAAGCACTAAACTCCTGGGGTATGTTTACACAGCGTATTTTGTAAGGAAAAAACAAATCTGCCTCAAAATGCCTTCAGGAATTTTGAAGCAGATTTTGAATTGACAGCGTTGTTTGACCTTTTTTTTTGCGTTTTTTTTAAGTTGTTGATGCTAATGCAAAAGACGCAGAGAAAAAAAAGCACCAAACGAGCGCCGCAGGTATTTTGTGCCTCCTCTTAATTTCAATTGGAGCTCCGAAAATGGCCAACAGCCCGCCGCTCACAGATTCCCACTGTAGATAGTGCCACACAGCCCCCTTCTAGATAGTGCCACACAGCTCCCTGTAGATAGTGCCATACAGATCCCTTGTAGGTAGTGCCACACAGACACCTTGTAGGTAGTGCCACAAAGCCCCTATAGGTAGTGCCACACAGCCCCCTTGTAGGTAGTGCCCTATAGGTAGTGCCACACAGCCCCCTGCTAGGTAGTGCCACACAGCCCCCTGCTAGGTAGTGCCACACAGCCCCCTGCTAGGTAGTGCCACACAGCCCCCTGGTAGGTAGTGCCACACAGCCCCCTTGTAGGTAGTGCCACACAGTCCACAGCCCCCTTGAAGATAGCACCCCTCTTCCTGTAGATAGCACCACAGTAGCTCCCTGAAGGAGTGGAATCCCCCTGTAGCTGGGGGTTCCGCTCCTGGATGGAGCGCTTGATGTCCATATATGAACAGTGACATCAGGGGCAACTCCTGAAGCGGAATCACCGTTCCCAGCATTGCCGACGCTGTGACCGGGGATTCCACTCCAGGAGAAGCCCCTGTCGTCTGTGTCCATTTATGGACAGTGATGTCACTGGCTTCTCCTGGAGTGGAATCCCCGGTCACAGCGTCGGCAATGCCGGGGACTGGGATTCTGCTACAGGAGTTGCCCCTGATGTCACTGTCCATATATAGACAAAGACATCAAGCTTTCCGTCCAGGAGCGGAATCCCCGGCCACATGGGGATTCTGCTCCTTCAGGGAGCTACAGTGGCGCTAGTAGATAGTAGAGCTAAGTTGTGTAAGGCTCGGGTTGTGTGAGCCGAAACATTGCACTTTTGGGGTCAATAAAGCACCCTCTTTTTTCACTATAAGCCCTTGTGAGTGCTGCCTATTTACTGTTTTTTGTCTAGAGGGACAGTGGTCAGTTCCCTAAGGCTTGCACCCCCTTTAATTTAAGCCTGTGCTGCTGTATTCTATTTTTGTATCTAGATAGATAGATAGATAGATAGATAGATAGATAGATAGATAGATAGATAGATAGATAGATAGATAGATAGATAGATAGATAGATAGATAGATAGATAGATTTCTGGCAAACTCGAGTAAAGTCACTACTATTGAGCTATTTTGATTCCAGTCAGTACAAAGGGCAAAACCCTCTGCCGTTGCATTTCTAAATCTTGCAATATTCTTTGTCAGGGCATAAATAAAATGCTATATCACCTGGCATATGTATCCACCCATTTGGAGTGGATTTCTAACTATGTTCCAAAAGTATAGCAATTCCTAAAATCATTATGTATTATAGAAAATAATTAGAAATAACATGTATCTCTAATTATTTATATATCAAACGTTTTAAAACTCATGTAGCACATATATAATGTATTTGTACAGTTTTATTTAATTACTATTACCCAACATAATATTAAAATATAAACGACAGTGATGAATATTTTACAATTGAAAATCCCACATACATGAATATGGCGTTTTGTCTTAAAAATAAAGAAATAAAGAAATAAACTACAAATATATTCTATATCTGTTGATGATTTTTAAATCATTAAGACGTCTTAAGATGTCAGGATTTTAAGGTCTCAGGTGATTACCTTATATTTCAACTGTGTGAAGTGCAGTGTGTTTAGGATCTTTTACTGCATGCTGTTCTGTGTAATCCGTAGGTGACTATGTTCAGGACAAAGCCATAGAGGATTGAGTTCTGTTGCTTACAACAGTCATCTAATGCAGGTTTAATGCTGAGGGACACTCTCAGATGAAGAACCAACAAGCGCCGCTGTTCATTAAGATCTGTCCATGCGGGAGAAGTCAGCGTAAGCTCTAAAACCCAGAATATGATGATATCCCTCCGATGAGAATATGAGTTTCTTCTAAAAGCAAAATTCCAATAGAAAATGGCACTGTCCTGTTGAATAGACCATGATTGGGGTATATGCAAATTTGCATAAAAGGATTGTTTGTAGGTTTCCGGGATGTTCCGGATTAGGATGGGCGTAAAGCTCTAAGATGACCTGTCACTAGGTCAGATAAAATGAACTGGTTAACTGACCTGAATGGCGCTGTCTCCCTGATTCCAGCGCTGTTTTTTTTCCCTAGACTTTCCCCATTCCAGACATATATCCCACTGTTGTGTTGGCTCCATATATATGCTAATTTGCTGTAGTTAGCCAACGTGGTGGAGTCAGTTTGCCTGCCTCTGATGTTGACCAACCAGCGCGAGGCAGCTTCAGAGTAGTTCACACCCTGTTGGCTAACTACAGCAACTTAGTATAGAATGAGACAACACAGGGCAGTAAATCAGTTCAACTTGTATGACCTAGTGACAGGTCCTCTTTAGAATGTTACATGATTTGGGTTTCAAGTGTTGGAAAGCCTGAGTGGTCTATACACAATATGTACTTTACTGCTCTAACAGACGGTAATAGCACAGTGAAATCCAACTTTTCCCTTCTGATTTTTTGCAATAATCTGCACTCTATCATCAACGATGAGAGACGTAAAGCTATGCAAGTATCACTCTATGCAATCCCGCTGGGACTTGTGTTTCCATCCAGAATCTCTTCCAGATATGATATTCACTCCCGACAATAGTGACATGGACCTTTAAAGATCAATGGTACGTAGAGCAGTACTGCAAAACGGTTTCCCCAATAAGAAAGGGGTTTCATTTTTACTCACAAAGGTAAAATGTTTTACAGGCCAATGTAAAAACAATTATTACGTGGCAGACCAAGTAGTTAGCCTGACCCAGGGTTTTGCAATTCTTGGTTCTACCGGGGCACTGGGAATAGTCATACTATTGTTGGGAAGGGATATTGTATGTGGAAGGAATATTTTGCCCCAGCGGGATTACAAAGATCGATACTCGTATAGCTGCACATCTACTCGTTGATGGTCGAGTCTGGGATACTACAAAACATCATAAGAGGAAGGTTGGATTTGTCTGGGCTATAACGGCTCTTAGAGAGGTAAAGTATACATTGTATATAATGCTTTATAAGGTACTTTGGACTTTACCTTTCTTTACCCGCTCCAGACTGAGGTGTGTGCATTTTTGGAAATTGTCTTTTTTCAAGTATTATGTTCTGTATGTTAAACTTCATACATACAGTATACAGCGCCCTGACTGGTACAAAGGCTTGGAACTCTTGGCCACCGGTACAATGGTGATACTTCCTGAGTGCCATTGATAACACTCTTCAGTATATCATGCTGTACAGGACTTCTATTGGAGGGCAGCCCGCAGACCCATAGTGTTCCAGGAGAACCTCTGCACCCACTATATCTATGCCATTCTGCTATCTACTTGCATGAGTTCTACTTTCTGCCTACAGACGCTATAGCTGCATTGCATTTTATCTAGTTTGTAGCAATTTTACAACTAGATTTCATTGGGTGGGCATATAACTTACTTTCCATGTCTCTAGTGGTTACATTATGTTAAATAATCCTCCAGACAGCCAGACATTTCCCCTGCAGCGGTCGGCCATGTAACACAAATGAATGGCCGTCCATGTAATACATGCCCTTACAGAGCAGCTCTCTGTTCTGGCTCATAGACGGGGGTCCCGTTGACATACATATGCCTTAATAGGTTATATGGACAGGGGCTGACTTCATGACACAAACCTGTTAATAGGGTGTTCCAGTTTTATATAAATAAAGCTAAATCATTGTATAATAAACAGTATGCAACCTTCTTATCTACTTTGTGTTTTCATTTTTCACCAATTTCATGATTTCTTTTTGCTGTCGGTGAATGAAAACATTCTTCTTTACATCCAGAGGCTGAAAACCAGTCTAGACAGTTCTCTGTGAGCTAAACAGCGCGGACTCTAGGCTGATACAGTTTACCTACACTAATACATTATGGCAAACTACTGTATCAGGACAAGAGGAAGATTTGTGCTGTTGATGATGTATTTAGCTTACATAGGACTGCCTATGCTGGATACAATTCTATTTACCTCTCAGCTGAGACAAGCACTAGATCTGTTTGGGTTTTCATCCACTGACAGCAACTGTTTTCATTGCGTAAAATCTGCAGCGTATTACAGAAGCAGCAAAGTGGATGAGATTTGAACAATCTCATTCACATGCTGCTGAAAAATAAGTTGAAAAATACGCTGAGAAAACGTTCATAAATTGACATGCGGTGCGATTTTTTTTTAATCCGCAGCATTTCAATTTATGCTGTGGAATCGTTGCGGTTCTTCCACATTGAATTCCATAAGGAGGCAAACACCGTGACAAATAGCGAATGTGGCGATTTTTGTGGTGGAAAAGCTGCGATTCCACAGAAAAAAACCTGAAAAACTGAAAAAAACGAAACTTTTTTTGGTTTAAATGTAATTATACTTTTTGTTGTTATACCAATGGCTCCTCGTTCCCCCTGCTGTTCTTTGTGCTGCTGGCCTCCTGAGATGATGTTTCATCCCATGTGACTGCTGCAGCCAATCACAGGCTGCAGTGGTCACATGGACTGAACGGAAAACAGAGGGACGTATCGCTGTAGCAATGACAGTGAAGGTATCTGCCTTTTTTTTTTTTGCTCTTCATTCCGCAGCGACAATTCTGCACCACGTTTTTTCAGTCGAAAGTCCACGTGGGTTCTGGGTCGGATACGCTGTGCACTTTTATGCAGCATATCCGACCTGTGTGAACATACAATAACAGTAATATTTATAGTATTCATTTTATATGTGCCCCTTACCACCAAAACCCTCTTATTATGTGCTAGCCTTTAAAGCATGTACTCCTCAATCTTTTATTATAAATTCATTCATTCAAGATATATATTGTGATCTGATAATCTGGCGGCGCAAAATATAGTCCCACTAATTGTAAAATCTATTAAGTACTCAAAGACCTAAAAGGAACGTCTCCCCAAACGTTTAGCGTACAGCGATTTCTATTAAAACAAAAATCTCCGCTCTGGAAGTGAGCAGAAAAAAAAGGAAGAAAAACATTGTCACTTTAATTGCAATAGCATAAATATTTGATATTCAGTAAATTAGATCTCTAGCTAGGAAAACATCCCTGCAAATGGATTTTTACCTGTAGCACACTGCCATTAGCAGGAGAAAGTCAGCACAGCCCTGGGCCCTGTAATTAACTCCAACCATGCAGAACTAAACATTTTTGACAGTTTCCCTGGTCTGGAATTAACTGTCATAGGAAAAAAAGAAAGAAACTGCATTGTCACATCGTGTTTACGTAAAGTCTGTAAAATGCTGTGTATCTGTATTTCTCTTTTCGTTACAGCTAGGTTTCATGGCCCATTATCTTTCCCTTGTTAGGGATCAGACCCATGCCCTTTTAATGATGTACATTACGTCCTCTGTATAAATGTTAGGAAGGGGTGTCTGTATGCATACCCCACCGCTGTACTGTGGCAAGAGGAACTGTAGTGAAATGGCCCCCTCCACCGATCAGATCTTTAACAAATTTAGATATACAACACTCAGTCCCTCCTACTGAAATCTAATAAGCAATAACTGTGTCAGTGACTAGATCCTGCGTCATTAGGAAAATTACCTAGCGATCAATCTCTGGAAATGCTTAGATATCAAGGCAAACTTTACTAAGAGCGTTACTGGATAGAACAACATGTTCATTTCCTCTTGGAAACCAGGTCAGAGCTAAAAGCAAAAAAGCTTTGATGGTTTTTATAACCAGATGATGCATTGAATCGAGACCCAACTAGAACTACTGAGAAGATTAAGCAAGTCTGCGTACACTGACAAAAAGATCATGTTTTTCTAAGCAAGCTGGACCCAAAACACATTGCATATAACCTGATAAGTCAAACGATAGGAAGATCCAAAATAAATAATGCTGATATAAAATATACTACTGTAACCTTCAAGAAGAAGAGTCTCCAAATTGATTCCTTCTTTTCAGCTGTCTGATTCTTGTGAAATGCTAAATTTTAATGCAATTATGTTTTTTAAACAACTGCCATTATATGAGAATTTCTGGTTTATCAGGGTTAAACCCACTAAAAATGTAAAAAAAAAAAAGAAAACAGAAAGAAAATAGTGGTGCACAGAAAAGTGTTGTGTTTGTTTCCCCGTTCACACCATTTCCATGACCCATGGGCCAATTCTTCACCATTTTGTTTGCTGACGATGAAGGTCCTCTAGAGATGGGAGTCCTGCAAAGTAGCAAAGGGGATGGGACCAACCTGGGCTGGGCCCTCTCATTTCAAAGGCAACACAGCAGCCGCACGGTTTACTTCTATAGCATGGGTGCACTTGTCCTCAGAGTCCCTAGCAGCTTCCTGTTTTATTGTAATACAATGGCATCCAGCACCATGCAGCCATTGCTGCCAATGGCTAGCTACATCGGTGATGTCACTATGGCTGACACTGGCTGCAGCGTTCACGTGGCATTGAAAGATTTGTCATGCTATAAATAAAACAGGAAACTGCTGGAAACCCCGGACATTGCAACTGTAGGTAATGCATGGAGAAAACACAACAATATTAGAAATATATATTTAAAAACCCTTTTAAAGGGACTTTAACCTGGAGATTCAACTGAATTTTCTTTGGCCTAATGTTTAGGTAGGTGGTACGTGTCCAACAATCATTCATATAAATGCCATGGTTTCCCAGCAGAACATTGCCCAGAGCAACGCATTACTTCCGCCGACCTTCCTTCTTCCCATAATGCATCCTGGTGCCCTATTTTCCCCAGGTAAGCATCATACATGCACGTGGCCGTCCACATGATGCAAAGTGTGATTCATCAGACCACCTCCTTCCATTGGTCCATAATCCAGTTCTGATGCTGATGCGCCCATTGTAAGCAGTTTTGGTGGTGGACGTGGTTGGCATGGGCCCTCTCACCGGTCTACGTCGCCCTATACGCAATAACCTGAGATGTACTGTGTGCTCTGGCACTTTTCTATCTTATAGCGACAAAGTATTTTTTTCAAACGAGTGATTTGGATAGTGATTTGATTGATTTTTTTACAGAATCTTGTGGATTTTGTTTTAAAACACATTTTTTTTCTGTTCAAAGACAAGTATTATTTACAAAAAAGAGGTGTGGCTATGGGGGCAGCATGTGCCCGCTCATATGCAAACCTATTTCTTGGATTATGGGAAAGGGAGTTCATTAAACATCACTAGTCAACTACTTCTGGATCAATAATTACATGGATGCGATTCATTGATGATGTACTATTTATCTGGCAAGGTACAAAAATGGCTATTGAATCATTTATTAAACAACTTAATGATAATGATTTGAACATCCGGTTAACCCATGTTATTAACGAGACATCTATGGATTTTTTGGGCATCAAACGATTGCTTGGCAACGATGGTGTTATCTGTACGACTGTCTATCGTAAACAGACCAGTGTCAATGTGGTTTTACATGCTACGTCTTCTCATCCCCAGCATGTTATAAGGGCTATTCCAACGGGAAAATTTATTAGCGTCCGAAGGATTTGTGATGAGACCGAGGAATTTGAAAGACAGGTGAATGACTTACAACTGAGATTTTTGAAGCATGGATATAAACCTCGTGACATCAACAGGGTGTATCAACATGCTAAAAACCAACAAAGAAAAGAACTACTGATCACTAAGGTACGACATAACAAACAACAGACACAAGAACAGTTAATCACTAACTTTCATACAAGATGGCGTGATATGACAGAAATTTTCCCCAAATACTGGCCAATTCTTCAATAGGACAATAATCTTAAAAATGTACTATCTACAAACCCAATGATGTGGCTAAACATAGTAGAACCATTGGTGAAATGCTTGTTCATAGCCATTATATCTCACCAAAATCCAACTTTATTTTTAAATCCAAAGGACCTAAATGGGGTTCCAATGCATGTGGTGACTGTACGGCATGCAGATATATGGAGAAAACCAATGTCTTTCACAACTCGAAGAGGGACAAAGAATATCAAATTGTGCATTACATAACCTGTAAAAAAAGCTGCCTTTATATATTTTGCAACCTGTCCCCGTGGGCTGATATATATTGGCTTTATGTCGAGAATTGCGGGTTCGGGTACTTGAACATGTCAGCAATATCAACAAGCGGGATCACTGTTACCAATTGATTATGAGAAGATTAAAAAGTTGATACCCATTGCAAAAAACATTTTTGACCATCATTCATGTCAGTAGATCCAATTAAAAGTAAGAGGAATTGACCCTGTACATCTCAGGTCAAGAGGTGGAAATCTAATGCAGAAACTGGCAAAAGTGGAATGTATGAATCACGATGCTGAAGACTGGATAACAACATGGCCTGTGCGGAAGATTGTCTTTCGCCTGTTATTTGTAAGTATGTACAGCTGACTTCCAGTAAATGAATGAGTATTTTTGTATACATATGATTTTTATGTTGGATATCGGCTTGGGGCTTTTTCTTGTATACTCTAAGTATCTCATGGGATTGTTGTTATTTTCCCTAAGGTGCATATCCATCCTTAAACCAGAAGTGGAGTTGAATATCATATGTGATCGGAATATTAATGTTTTGGCTTATCGCTACATCTTACAAGTACAAGTACTCTCATTGCTCAGACGAGAAGGAAAATGTCGTTTTATCATCTGTACATGACTGTCGATGTGTCTGCTATCAGTATACACATCATGGTACAATCAATTGATAAGCTACATGTTCTATTGCCTGTAAGGGTCATAACCTGATCTTATATAAAAGACTGCAATCACTAAATGACAAGTTTGGCAGATTGTATATTGGTTTAATGCACACTCAAACCCAGTGGGTAATCTATAACATAGGTTTGCATTTTTTATGTTTACCTGGAAAAGTCATTATGTAGCTATATTAAAGGGGCCATATTAATGGGGCGCTTCTATCTATAAACAATTTATGGATACAACATAAGGGAGGATGTAAGGGCACTTGTTACATAGTCCTCGCAAACCATATAATCTCTGTACAGAGGAAGAATAGGGTAACGCTGTATATTAGAGAGTTGTACCCTGTTCTGATTCCATACACTGCTTTATTATAGTGTAGAACCCCTTTAAATTCACACTCTATGGCACACAATATCCCACAGAGCTTTATAGCAATAAAATGGTCCATTAGGACTTTAGGTATTTTTTTGCATCACCTACAAGCCTATTTATGGATTCAAATGGGCAGAATGAGACCTAAGTGGGCCGTAGTGTCCCTCACAAACAACTATAGCCATGACACATCCGATTTGTGTTAACAAAATGTAATTGAAACGCCCTTGAATTTACAGACACTGTTCTTAAATTTTAAGGAGCGCTCTAACTAAAAAAATAACTTTGTGCCCCCCCCCCCCCGACCTAATGTTAAATGGCCTATACTAACAACTCCAATATATAGGGAACAGCACCAAGATTAGATGTGGGCTTTGAGCTGCATGAGAATACTTACCTATGGTGAATCAGAGAAGGAAGCGGCAGTCAGGTGACAGCTGTTCTTGTCAATTCCAGGCAACAGATGGATGTACTCTATTATCAAGAACAGTCAATTTAGAATAGTCACACATTTCAAGGAGAAAAAACAGAGGACGCTCCATAATGGTTATTTCACGGGAGTCTTTACTAAAACAAACCTGCCAGGAGAGTGGACACGTCCTCTTTAAAGCCTCTACACGGATAAACAGGCAAGACAAGAAGAATCAACATGAACATTTCCATGCCAGAGTTTTGCACATCTTTCAGCCTAATGGGGGCAATTTTAAAGAGCCTCCCATGGAATACATCACACTAAGCACAGGGTTTTAGCTAAAGTGTTAGAACTTTGTAAATGTTAAAAGTCAACGCTCCTCTTTTTTCACTGATGCGGAATAATGGGAAGAAGTGCTGCTCTAAGAAGAGAGCTTTGTGTCTGCACAAACATCAGATAGATCTGTGTGCCAAGCTAGTGACCCACATGGAGAATGCGTTTTATCCCCTGCTTCATTCCTGAATATGAAAGCTTGTAAAATATAAGCAACCCTCCATCGTTCCCCGTTATAAAGCCAGATTGCTGGTTTCCAAGGAGCTGTAACGTGTGTTTCTGTGTTATCTCTTATTTTTCTTAATTGGCAAATAACGACGCCTGCCAATAATTCATTAAAAGTATTTGGAAGGCAGTTGTGCAAAAAATTCCTTATGTAAGAAACTTTTACATGCTCTTAAAGGGGTAATCTGATTTCACCACATAAAGGTCATTCATTGTATAATAAAAAGTTATACAATTTTTTAATAGACTTTCCGTATTAATGTTTTTCAAAATCTCTGCTTGCAGTCATTTGATGGGAACTTTCAGGGAATAAAAATGTGTCCTGGTTATGCGATTTTAACACAGATGCTCAGCTTACTACGACTGTACTATAAATATAACCAGTCCTCCACCTGTACATCCATCCCAAGACCAGGACAGGTTATCCACTGGTAGTAAACATTGTTCCTATCGAATGACTGCAAGCAGAGATCTTAAATAGTGCAAGTAATTGATACAGAAAGTATATAACTTTATACTATTTAATAAAAAGCCTTTATTTCTTATAACTGTAATTCACCTTTAAACATTATGGCCAGGATCACACGCGCAGTTTTGATCCAGTTTTTGGCTCCGTTTTTTTTAGCCAAACACAGAAGTGGACACAAAATAAAGGAGATATATCAGTCTTTTCTTTATACCTTTCCTTCCTTTTGGATCCACTTATGGATTTGGCTAAAAAACGGAGCCAAAAACTGCACCAAAACTTGCACCTGACCTTATACACACAGGTCAAGGATTTTACCATACCATCAATGTTGTCTGTAACCATACAGGTTACGTACAGGTAAATGCACCATAATCTGCACAAAAGGCACTATGGTGTGTACCAATTGCACCGTAATCTGTGCTAATTTCAACGTAATCTGCATCAATAGCACCATAATCTGGGCCTGCTGTACCCAATTATATCTGCCGAGTGCCACCAAAGGAGATGCCATAGAGCGGAGCCTATATCGACAGTTGGACAAGATTCGCTGTTCTCATTCAGCTCAACTCTGAAGATGAATATTCCTGTAAAAAACATAATCATCAACCTTCACAATAATTAATACATGGCTTTCCTCTCCACAAATAAATACTAATTTTTCAAGTAAGCGTAACTCTAATTGTTTGTGAAACAACTCGCCTTTAAATATTTATATGAAGTGTGACATGTTGCATTTTTCTGCGTTACATGATGTAATTACAAGGCATGAGTCTTGCCAGCAGCAATTATTGCCAGTTATATCACTTGGTCCATCTGTCGGTTGGTGTGCACTCATTAGAAACGCCATTCCCACTCGCATGACATCATTCCGTTTTTCTTATGAAAATTGAAGAAATATGTAATAATATGAAGGTGGCCTTTAAATATTTTACTATGTTAAATCATTGTTTTAGTATTTCTTTCCAATTATTTTTTTTTTTTTTAGAGTATTTTGTTTTAGAAAAAATATTACATTTTTAAGGCTAAACCTAGTGTTTTTTCCAGGTTTTTCACTAAAACTACAGTAATTCAAAATGTATTATTATTCATGTAAAGTTTTCCAAGTAATATAAGGCTTTGTCAGGGGCGTAGCTACAGGTGGCGAAGAATAGCACCTGGGCCCTGGAGCCTAAAACGGCCCAAATTGTGCCATTGCCCCATATGAAAAAAACAGTACTATACTATCAATTGTATGTGATAGTTGGGGGCCCTTTAACACCTTCACACGTAATGTAAATACTGCGGAATTTCCGCAATGTATTTCATTGCGTAAAATTTGCAGTATAAGAGTATGTGCACACACAAAATAAAAAACATCTGAAAATACAGAGCTGTTTTCAAGGGAAAACAGCTCCTGATTTTCAGACATTTTTTAAACAAACCGTGGTTTTTGTGGCGTTTTTCGCGCCATTTTTTATGGCTGTTTTCAGAGCTGTTTTTCTATTGAGTCTAAAAAAACACGGCCCGTTGGCAGAACGCCATTTTTCCCATTGAAATCAATGGACAGATGTTTGGAGGCGTTCTGCTTCCGACCTTTTAACCGTTTTTCTGGCCGTTTACGGGCCGAAAAACGTCCGAAAATAGCCCGTGTGAACATACCCTAATACAGTAGCAGCAGACCAGATAAGATTTGAACAAATCTCATCCACACGCTGCCTAAAAAAAAGTTCATAAATTGACCTGCGGTACACTTTTTTAATCTGCAACATGTCTATTCATGCAGCGGTATCGCTATTTTTTGTTGCAGGTTTTCCCCGTTAAATTCAACAAAGAGCACGTGTTGCAATTTTTGCGGCGGAATCGCAATTCAGAAAAAAAAAAGGTTATACTTACCCAGACCTCTATGCTTCTCTGTCCAGGCTGACCTCATGGGATGACGTTTCATCCTATGTGACTTCTGCACCCATTTGGCCGGAATTCCCTGCGGGGTCCAGGGCAGATACACTGTGTACTTCTATGCAGCATATCCGCCCTGTGTGAACATACCCTAAGCAGTAGGTAGTTGCTGCATCATGACGAACATACTCTTCACTTGTCATGCTAATCCCTCGGGCACTGCTAGTGTGCCGGTGCGATTAGGAGCAGGGTAACACACAGCCTCAGTCCTGCTCAAATGGCAGATATCAGAGGAAACTCTGATCTCAGACATTTAACATTTGTCATGCTGCGATCAACCCTGTGACGCGTTCGGGGCTCATGTCTTTTATGGGCAGACAGCTCAAGTTTTATTGAAGGACCTGAGGGCTGTCTGACCATATTTCCTGTTGTTAGGGCATACTTAGGTATGTGCTAACAACTGCCTTTGTACTATCAGTACACAGGCTATTGTACTGGGATATAAATACAGTATAAGGCACCATGCACATGACCGTAGTTTTCATCAGTAATTACGGATGAAATTGGGGACCCATTCATTTCTATGGGCTACGGACACCTTTCCGTATATTTACGGATAGATGTCCGTTCCGTAGAAATGATCTGTAAAATATAGAACATGTCCTATTCTTTTCTGTAATTAAGGCACGGACTCCCCATAGTAGTCCATGGGCGCTTCCGTAATCACCGACGGCTATGGATGTGCATGCGTAGCCATCCATAATTACCGTATTTGCGGAGAGCAAGCTGTATATGCGGATGAGTTGCGGATGACTATAAATGACTACGGATCCGTATTTGCAGACAGCAAAATTCATTACGGTCGGTTGCAAGAGGCCTCATATTTAAAAAATTACAGTAAAAAAATCTAAATAAAAAATCCTCTTATGGGATTTTAAAAAACAGGAAAATAAATATATCAAAGTTGTTAGAAGAATAATTTGTAAAAAAAAACCTCACATAAACATATTTAATAAACTTTATTAAATGTAGGTCCCAAAACATAACATAAAATGCACATATTCGGTATCGTCAATTACATTTATAGCATCTTTTATAACGATCGGTGTATGCTTTTGTTTTGCATTTTTGCCAAAATAAAAAAGTTATATAAATAAAAGCTAATGTATATGTACTAAAAAATTGTACCCACAAAAAAACAACAGCTCCAACAGCTACGTTGAACAAACATTGAAATAGTTACGACCGCCAAAATGTAAAGAGGAAAAATAAAAAAATGTTCTGGTCCTCAAGGTAAAAATGAGCTTGGTCCTCAAGGGTTAACAGATTTTGCATTGGGGCACACGAGATTCGAGTTTTGCCTCTGCCCTTTGTGATATATATATTTTTTTTAAAGGAACGGGCTAGGAATCAACATTTAACCTCTCACTTTTTTCACGCAGTCACAAGATCTCTAAGGGTATGTTCACACGGCGGGGGTCCGTAACGGCTGAAATTACGGGGATGTTTCAGCCTGAAAACATCCCCGTAATTTCAGCCGTACCGGCATGTGCAGGCGCTTGAACGCCGCGTCAATTACGGCCGTAATTAGCGCTGCTATTCATTGGAGTCAATGAATAGCGGCTCCAATTACGGCCAAAGAAGTGACAGGTCACTTCTTTGACGCGGGCGTCTAGTTACGCGCCGTCATTTGACAGCGGCGCGTAAATATACGCCTCGTGTGAACAGACAAACGTCTGCCCATTGCTTTCAATGGGCAGATGTTTGTCAGCGCTATTGAGGCGCTATTTTCAGACGTAATTCGGGGCCAAAACGCCCGAATTACGTCCGTAAATAGGCCGTGTGAACATACCCTAATACTGCACATGATATTACACATGGATGACACGCATAGTCATATATGGGGTGGTTTTTCCTGTTATATTTAGTACAACAGTGATAAGAATTTGAAAAAAAACATTTTAAAAAACATTTTTACGGATTTACAGGATTTTAGGCAACAGTCTGGCCAGGGGTGGACATTAACAACAGAGGAAGAACTGCGAAATTTGACTGAGCATTTGGTATGTTAACCCCTGAGTCTACCTGACTGAAACAAGTTGTGACGTCACAGCAGATTACCTAACGGTTACACTCCTATGACATCACAGCAGCTTTCCTGACTGAAACTCATCTATGACATCACAGCAGTTTTGCTGACAGAGACACTCTAATGACATCACAGTAGCTTACCAGTCTGAAACCCAATTTTGATGTCACCGTGGTTTCAGTGGCGGATTATCATTAGGGCGTTTCGGGCGGTCGCCCGGGGCCCAAGACTGCCAGGGGGCCCAAGGAGCCTATGACCGCCCGAACCCCCTCATGCCCAGTGGCGTCGCTAGCACCGGAGGGAGCCCCGGTGCCAGGACCGCACCTGTCAGGCGAGGGGAGCTTTGCTTCTACTTAGCAGCCGTGGTCTGTGCTGCTTTAGAAGCTCCCCCTCCAGCCCCCCTTCCCTGCTCTAAACATCTCTGCTGCTAGCTGTCGGGACATGGGGGAGGGGAGACTGTCGGCGGGCTCTGTGTCGTGCTGTGAGCAGGAGAAGAGCTGCAGTGAAGACATAAAAGGTAAGTGCATGTGTGTTTAATATCCATATTCATGTGTGTTTAATGTCCATATTCATGTATGTTTAATGTCCATATTCATGTATGTTTAATGTCCATATTCATGTGTTTACAAGGTGTACTTTGTGTATAATGTGCATACTCGTGTATAATGTGCCTACTTAGTGTATAATGTGCATACTCGTGTGTACTTTGTGTACTATGCATACTTTGTGTATAATGTGCCTACTTTGTGTACTTTGTGCATAATGTGTGTACTTTGTGTACTGTGCGTACTTTGTGCATAATGTGCGTACTTTGTACTGTGCGTACTTTGTGCATAATGTGCGTACTTTGTGCGTACTTTGTGCATAATGTGCGTACTTTGTGCGTACTTTGTGCATAATGTGCGTACTTTGTGCATAATGTGCGTACTTTGTGCATAATGTGGTACTTTGTGTACTGTGCATACTTTGTGCATAATGTGCCTACTTTGTGCATAATGTGCGTACTTTGTGCATAATGTGCGTACTTTGTGCATAATGTGGTACTTTGTGTACTGTGCATACTTTGTGCATAATGTGCATACTTTGTGCATAATGTGCGTACTTTGTGCATAATGTGCGTACTTTGTGCCTAATGTGCGTACTTTGTGCATAATGTGCCTACTTTGTGCATAATGTGCGTACTTTGTGTACTTTGTGCATAATGTGGGTACTTTGTGCATAATGTGCGTACTTTGTGTACTTTGTGCATAATGTGTGTACTTTGTGCATAATGTGGTACTTTGTGTACTGTGCGTACTTTGTGCATAATGTGCATAATGTGCGTACTTTGTGCATAATGTGCCTACTTTGTGTACTGTGTGTACTTTGTGCATAATGTGCGTACTTTGTGCATAATGTGCGTACTTTGTGCATAATGTGCGTACTTTGTGTACTTTGTGCATAATGTGCGTACTTTGTGCATAATGTGCATAATGTGCGTACTTTGTGCATAATTTGCGTACTTTGTGCATAATGTGGTACTTTGTGTACTGTGCGTACTTTGTGCATAATGTGCCTACTTTGTGTACTTTGTGCATAATGTGGTACTTTGTGTACTGTGCGTACTTTGTGCATAATGTGCATAATGTGCGTACTTTGTGCATAATGTGCCTACTTTGTGTACTGTGTGTACTTTGTGCATAATGTGCGTACTTTGTGCATAATGTGCGTACTTTGTGCATAATGTGCGTACTGTGTGTACTTTGTGCATAATGTGCCTACTTTGTGTACTAGTGTTTAGGTAGTGTTAGCAATAGTTACGGCGCGGCAGGGTGGTGGTGGAGAAGGGGGGCCCAAGTTTGGGTAACAGCCCAGGGCCCATGGTCTTCTTAATCCGCCACTGCGTGGTTTACCTTACTTTAAGAGTATGTTCACAAGCTTAGCAAAAAATGTCTGAAAATACGGAGCTGTTTTCAGAAGTTTTTTTCAGCAACTCGTGTTTTTCGCATTGTTTTATACGGCCGTTTTTGGAGCTGTTTTTCTATAGCGTCAATGAAAAACGTCTCCAAAAAAATCCCAAGAAGTGACATGCACTTCTTTTTGTCGGGCGTCTTTTTACGTGCCGTTTTTGGAAACGAGGCGTAAAAAAACGCCTTGTCTAAACAGATCTCGGGTTTTCTCATACCTATCTATCTATCTATCTATCTATCTATCTATCTATCTATCTATCTATCTATCTATCTATCTATCTATCTATCTATCTATCTATCTATCTATCTATCTATCTATCTATCTATCCATCCATCCATCTATCTAAACAACACAAGAGTTTGAACAGCACATTACAACAATATGAAACAAAACGTGTATACAGGTGCAAGAACGCCTGTGACTGCAAATTTATCTATCTATCTATCTATCTATCTATCTTAAAAAAAAATCACCATTGGCATATTCATTATTATCATTAGGAATATTTATATAATTATTACTATATTGCAGTATTTTGGAAAAATAAACTATGGCAATGACAATTTTTGCACGCGAGTGGTTTTGCCATTGCGTGAGTTGGGAAAAAATTGTTGTGTCTTTTGAGTGTTGTGGTTGAACATGTGAGACTAACATGGAAACTTTTCAGCACTGTCCTAGTTGTCATCATTGTCACATTAGAGGAAATCTGTAAAGAGTATAAGAGTCTAGTGACAATGTCTGAACTGACATCATAGAGCACATGTTCATATCTACTAAATTGTCTATAGGAAAGTTCTTGAAACATAAACGGTGGCCAGGGGCGTAACATTTAGGCTGGGTTCACACTACCTATTTTCAGACGTAAACGAGGCGTATTATGCCTCGTTTTACGTCTGAAAATACGGCTACAATATGTCGGCAAACATCTGCCCATTCATTTTAATGGGTTTGCCGACGTACTGTGCAGACGACCTGTAATTTACGCGTCGTCGTTTGACAGCTGTCAAACGACGACGCGTAAATTGACTGCCTCGGCAAAGAAGTGCAGGGCACTTCTTTGCAACGTAATTTGAGCCGTTCTTCATTGAAGTCAATGAAGAGCAGCTCAAGATTTTCGAGCGTCACAGACGCCTCGCATAATGCGAGGAAGAGCTTTTACGTCTGAAACGACGCAGCTGTTTTCTCCTGAAAACAGTCTGTCTTTTCAGACGTAAAAGACAGTTCACGTGTGCACATACCCTTAGTGGTGTAGTGACCTTCTAGAAGACATCCCAACAAGCATTTGGATCTTCAAGGGTTGAAATTGTAATGCTGATGGTCATATTTTTTAATAAAATATATGTAATAAAATATAAAATATTTTTGTCAGCGAGGGATGTTTTTTTATATCAATAAAAAATGTTTCCTATGTGTCTGCGTTTTTTTTACTACTGCCTTAGTAATGGCCACTGTCTGATTAACAACGTCCATTACTAAGGCGGGACTTAGTGTTAGCCAGTGAAAAGACTAACACTAACCCCCCATTCTTACCCCGGTACCCACCGCCACCAGGGGTACCGGAAAAAGCCTGGTACAATCCAGCCATCCAGGCTGGTGTTACTAGGCTGGAAAAGACCAAAAACCAAGGTACTTCACACACTGCTAGTGGTTTTTGGGCTTTCCCGGCCTGATAATACCAGCCTGTGGTCACCCCAGTGCCGACCATCGCTTCAGAGCACTACCCGGCTCTTCCCGTAACCCATAGTGGTGGTGGGTAGCGGGGTAATAATGGGGGTTAGCGTCAGCCTTTTCACTTGCTAACACTAAGTAATGGATGTTGTTAATCAGAAAGCGGCCATTACTAAGGCAGTAGAAATAAAGCTTAAAAAAAACGCAGACACACAGAAAAAATATTTTATTGAAATAAAAAAAAAAACACACAACCCTCGTAAACCATTTTATTGAAATACAAAAACACGCCAGGAAGTATTCCTCGAATCTGAAGTAGTCTAACAACCGAACCTGTAAAAAACACAAACAAGCACTAGAAAAAAAAACGTTAGTAACAAAAAAAAAAAGGAAAACAATTATTATACTTACCTTTACTGGGTCCAGCCCTGGACCCACAATGTCAGGTGAAAGTAAGTGGATGATCGCTAGTAACCAGGTTATTAGTGATCAAACCTTTTTGTTGGAGTTCCCGCGCCGTCCTCTCTACCAGCAATGCAGGCCTCTTCTGGTTTCTTCTGACCAGGCCTACTTCAGCAGAACGACGCAGGCGGCGCGATTACATCATGGCGCCGCTTGTATCACAAGAAAAGTGCCGAATGGGAGGCAAGGAACTGATGGCATCCTAAGGTGTCTATCCCCCCCTGTTAGTGACTGGACCGCAAGTCAGTCAGGTCACAGTTAAATTTTTTTTAGAAAAAAAAAACGCCCCTGCAGCCGCCGCCTCTACTGGATGCCCTAGGCACTGCACCCCCAATGCCTAGTGGCATATACGGGACATTTTACATGTCCTCTTTGGATCAGAGTTTATTAAGTTATACTTAGGTTAGCATGAACCCTTTTCTTTTACAGCATAATTACACTTGTGTCATGATTTGTTGTATGTCATATCAATTTCTGTCAACAAATTCGCTTGTCAATAGCTATTGAGGAGTAACCGTCCAAATTTTTAATGGCATCTAGTAAAACTCAGTGAAAATGTACTTATAATTTATGATTTAGATGTTGGAGAACTCCCCCCTTTCAATAAAAAGACACACTAAAGATAGAACATTGTTTAGTTTCTGTTTTTCATTTTTCGTTCAGTCAATTGTTACCTAAATTAGTGAGATATTAACCACAACTTACAGTTAGTGACAACACAAAACATACAACAAAAACAAAACTAAAATGAGTCAAAGTCTTAAATCAACAGTCGGTCACCAGCAATATTTACAAATAGTTCCAAAACAATTTATAGCAGCCAAAATGTAGGATGAAAATAATTACAAAATTTGTAGAATCTATTTCGGTTGTCCTTTCTTAAAATTTGCAAAATACTTTGATAAGGAACCTGATGACACCAGAAAGTTAAGCAAGATTAAATAAAAAACTTGGCATGGGAACAAAATCGCTTCAAGTCACTACACTGAACCTTCTGATACAGAAATACCAAAATAATAAGTAGATCCTTACCTTGACCATGGGCTAAATGCCAGCTGCTATCTTCCAATACATGACCACTGGGACTGGATCTCTTTGGCACGTGAGTGACAATGCAAAGTCCTCACAAGAGCGTTCAGTCATCTGCAAACTTAAGTTTTCCAGTTTCTCTCTAAATAGTCAAGAACCCCCTCCAATAAACATCGTGGTCGTGGGTTTTAGCCATGCATTATAGTAAATGTATTGTTTCCAATGGTCACATCACTGGTCAGTATATGTCAGTAACACAAGGCAGATCATTAATAAGGATTGTTTTCCCCTATAACTGGGACAGCTATTCTAAGCGCCAGTTACATGGAAAAAATGTGTATAAAAATATAATGTTCCCAATTGACCAAAGTAATGATAAACAAAAAAATACTTAAGTATTATACCCCCAAAAAAGTCCAACCACCAACTTAATCCCTAGTACAACCCTTAACACTGAATTTACAAAGACTCCGTTTTTCTTTACTGCTTTCCACCTTAAACCTGCTAAATATTAGTGATCCACTGCAGGATAGAAATGTTTGTTGCTACCAATGCGTTGCCTTAAAGGATGATGAAGAATCTATTCAATAGTATGTCCTCTAAAGTCACAGTATAATGCGAAAATCTAATGAATGCTCTCAAACTCTAGCTAGTTCTATGTACAGATTGCATAAAGGGAATTATTTCTAAAGATATCTATATAGCGAGATTAGATTTTCTCAAACAACTCCAAGTTCCCTGCATAGATGTATAGTTAATTGATAAAATTCAAGCTGCCTGCTTCCACCACTAGAGGGAGCTTAGGAACTTACTGCATACTGATTATACATTAAACTGAATTATAAATCAGTATGCAGTTAACTCATAAGCCCAGTAGTGGTGGCAGAAGGCAGCCAAAGTTAGATTAGTCAGCTCTATGTCTGTACAGGGCATTTGGCGCTTTGTTACAGAAAAAACGTCACCACTTTAATGATATGTTAGGAAATAAATCACAACAGAATAGCAGTGTTAAACAATCCACATTCACTTATACAGTAAAATCCATAATGAGCTATACGCATCTCTACTGTAATCCAAGAATACCTATACGATAGTCTTTACATACCATGGCTTATAATAAATTAATGGTTCAGGTATGAGGCTTCTGACCTTAATAGTGGACTAACCTGTGGGTGAGGTAGTGCAATAAGAGGTGCTTTCAACCTCTTAGATATAGCGTATAAGGAAATAAGCACTAGTTCAGACAGTAATGTCAAAAAGTAGAAAATTGTGTGCTTGAGAAAGGGGGCGGTCCCCCGAAACGTCGCACAGGTGTTGTCAGACGCCAATCCTCCACACGTGGTGTCTCTGCTATCGGCGAAAGCCCTGGATTTAACTGAGAAGACTATGATGGAATTCTAACCAGGACATTTCCAGGACTCTAACCTTCAGATGGGTGAAATATTTTATTCACATTTGGCAATTTATTGCATTTGTTTTCTGTCAATTGACATTGAAAAATATAAAATACAATTTTCTACTTTTTGACATTACTGTCTGAACTAGTGCTTATTTCCTTATATTCTAATAAATTAAGCAATTTCCATAAATCTTAGTTGTCACATAGCCTTTTACTGTTCAAAGGTTTCACGTGGTTTAAAAAAGTCACTAGCTGTGAGAACCAACTTAGTGGACACGTTGCTCCATTTTTGAGGGGGTGTTTGTGAAAACCTGATGAAACCCAACTTTGGTACATAGAATAACCTCAGACATAGTTTTTGATAGGTTAGTGGAAACCTTGGGGGCTGCAGCAGATGTGAAATTACTGATCACAAAACTGAGCAGAAACCACAAAAATAGGCTAAAATGTCCCTTTTAAACATGGCTCTAAAAAAGGTGCTTTATGAACTTTGCTTTAATAGGAAATGAAGTGTAAAAAAGAGAGAGAACATAAGATCAGATCAGTAGCGAATTGCACTGCATTGTATCATTTTTAGGATTTCCCCTTCTCCTCAATTTGCTTTGAAAGTCTAATAAGGTATTATCAAATGAAGTGCAAAAGAAAATGTCCCAATAGAAAAATGGAACATCTTTACAGAAATCCTGCAATTCTTATTTTCTGAACAGTAAATAATTCAAGACACAAAAATTGAAAAAAGGGCAGCACTGTGTTTATAGATGAAGAGGGTGCAAGCCACAGGGGCTCGGCCCATCAGTCCCAATAAACAAATATCGCATAGTGAATGGCAGCACTCCAAAGTACATACCCAAGTTGCGACATTTCAGCTCCTACTGAGGAAAAAGCTCTTTTGCGATATTCAAGAAACTGTCGTTGGTGAGGCGATACTTCAGTTCTATAGTCATATGAAAAAGTAAGGACACCCCATGTAGCATAATTGGCCAGAAGAACCACATTCAGCCCGCTTGATCTAAGGATTTGGGGATTTTGTGGGTTTTGAACATCTGTCGTCTGGATTTCAGGATATTGGAGCAGATGCGTCGCTTACCTCTCTGTCTACTCTTTTTATATCTTGGTCTCAGTTTGTTTCCCTCCGTGCAGTGAGACAGATGTTCTGGATCGCCATCAATTTCGAAGCTCTCCCTTGCTAGTTAGGAGTTACCAGTTTAGTTTGCATCAATTGATGAAAATCTCCAACTTTCTTTCTGAATAATAAAATCCACCCTGTCCTTGCATTATTTTTTATCACATAAGAATATGCCCGTAGGCCAGGTTCCCATGGCACGGATATGCTGTGTAAAAACCACCCAGCGTATCCGACCTGGAACATTCCGTACATTCCGTCCGAAAACCGCACCACATTGTGGTGATTGACTGCAGCGGCGGTCACATGGGATGTAACGTTATCCCAGGGGGCCGGCCTCTGACGTAATCTAGGCCGCCCCCTGGGATGACGTATCATCCCATGTGACCACGGCTGCAGCCTGTGATTGGCTGCAGCGGTCGCATGGGATGCAACGTCATTCCATGGGGCCCGGCTGCAGGAAGGAGGAGGGCATTCTGGGTAAGTATGATTATTTTTTCCATAGTTGCAATTTTTGCGGCATAATCGCTACAAATACGCTGCAAAAGTAGCAACACTGGGCTTTCTGTTGCAGGTTTTGCATCCCTATTGAATTCAATGGGGAAAACCCGCAACGGAAAATCAACAAAAACGCAGCATAAATTCACATGCTGCAGGATTACATTCCGCACCACAGTTCAATTTATTAACATTTTTCTGCAGCGTTGGCATGAGATTTTCTGGATCTCATCCACTTTGCTGCTACTGTAAATGCTGCAGAAGTTCCGCACACAATTCCATTGCAGAACTTCCGCAGCGTTTACGCTACGTGGGAACCCGGCCTTACAAAGTTGGTGACTGTTGCATAGCAACAGCTGACTGCAAGATGTCCATAATCTCTGTACTTAGAGTACACTCTAGTGTAATGCGGTGGTCACCTAATGGGAAATTTGATTTTTGGGGATTTTATATCAACAAGTAATTGTTAACTAACAGAATTATGAGGGGGAAGCTGGAGTTCTTCTTTAAACTCGGGGTATACAGACACGTTTCTGTTATATGTACCATAATGTACAAAAAAATGTATAAAAGAAAACAAAACTGCTCATTAATCTGATCTTCGTGTTGCTAAATAAATGTCGATTGTACAATGATGTTAGGTTTCCTCGTCAGATATGTTCTTTCAAGGAATAGTAAGGCTGTGGTGAATTATCGGAACTGTCAGTCAAACTTCAAACCAAATGCCTACACTGCACATTTCTAGTCAAGCTGAGGATATTTCTGTCAGTTAAAAGGCAAATAAACCCCAAAAGTTAAATTGTTCTATTCAAAGCAGAAATATAAAATTCAGAGAACAATATTCTGCTGACTTTCCACAGCAACATTGATAACATTGAGACAATTTGAATTGTAAAAGAGCATTTTTCTCCCAAGCATTCACCATAAACAAGATGTTGAGATCAGAGCAAAAAGCTAAAATAATGAGTCCCATATGACTGTGCTTGATCCACCAGTCCTCGTGGGATATTTACATGGAGACTATTGCAATCAATGATACAGTGGACATTGTGGCGCTATGTGTTTTAATTCTATTAATACAAAATTAACTTTTATTTAAAGGGTACCTCTAAACCTGCCAGCGTTCTCATCTGCCACCAAGTGCAGCTTAAATCTGATGGTGGGAAATGCTGCCAGCAAATCGGGGGCACTGTTGGCACAGCAACCACTCACACAATGCCAAAAGCTTCTCATGCATAGGGGCTTTAAAAGACTTTAGGCGTTGTCTGGTTGCCCCCGCAAAAGTACCAACTGACTTGCTGGCAGCATCTCCCGCCATTAGATTTACAGATTGGTGGAATATGAGTTTTCTTAGATGTACCTAATATTCAATATCTATTATCAGGACCGTAACTATAAGGGAGGCAGAAGTGGCGGTCGTACTCGGCACTGGAGTCTGAAAGGGTCCTAAAAAATCTGTCCATAATAGTAAACCAACACTATAAATAATGCATAATAAATTTAGATTTTGCAATGGGGACCACGAGCTTCAGTAAATTATAGTATTTATTATAATACAGAGTTCGTTCTTTGCTGATGCAGAATACAAAACGTACAAAGGCTCAAATGCCAATAGAAAACCCAGGGTTGATGTTAAAAGGGGATCTAGGTGGCACTTAGCCTTAGGGGGGCTCAAATTAACTCTGACAGTGCTGCAGATCAAGGGTCCCACTACTTTTAGTAATTACTGACTAGGCAGTTAGAATTATAGCTTTCTATGGGTCATGTAAATTCTCCAATAAGTCTTGGCCTCGGTGTAACATTCTACATGTCTTATCCAAACAATACTGATGGCCGAGAGGTGAATGTTTTGTCTATACCCCACAATTAGTGCCTGCTACTCTGCCAGTAGTCAGCAGCATGTGAGCTTACAGAGGCAAGCAATGATTCATTGTGGCCAACTCTGTTATGGGTGGAATGAAGCTGCAATTGTTATGGGGTTAGGGTATGTTCACACGGCTTATTTACGGACCTAATTCGGGCGTTTTACGCCTAGAATTACGTCTGAAAATGCGGCTTGAAAGTGTTGACAAACATCTGCCCATTGAAAGCAATGGGCTGACGTTTGTCTGTTCACACGAGGCGTATATTTACGCGTCGCTGTCAAAAGACGGCGCGTAAATAGACGCCCGCGCCAAAGAAGTGTCATGTCACTTCCATGGAAAACCAGCTCGAGTTACGTCCGTAATGGACGCGGCGTTCAAGCGCCTGCACATGCCGTTACGGCTGAAATGACGGGGCTGTTTTCTCCTGGAAACAGCCCCGTAATTTCGGCCGTTACGGACGCTGCCGTGTGAACATACCCTTACTGTGGCAGTGACTGTAATGGGACACCGGCTGTGTCTGCTATTGAGCATTGTTGCCACTGTTATGGGGGACTATGGCTGTCACTGTTATGGGGCTCTGTGCCTTGTGCTGGCACAATATATTCAGTGTCGTGGGAACACTGTAGCTCCCATTGTTTTTATTCTTAATAATAATAATTTTATTAAATGTCAACCTACCGCCCAAAAAAATAAAAATAAAAAAGTTAATAAATGTACAATATATATTTCTCCCTTACATTTTTTCTTCTTATCTCAACCGCAACCTATCCAGACTGTCAGAAATACTGATGGGCAAGCGCCAGAGTCACTACCTTTCACAACTTGTTCTTGTATACCGCTGTGTATATTTGAGTTCTCCACTTCATCCCCAGCCTGAGTGCTGAGCCCTCTGGGGTAGGCGCTCACCGGACTCTTCCGCAGTCCTCGATATATTTCATTATTATTTAGCTTCTCCTTCTAACATTTTTCTGCCGGTTCTCAAACTCAGCTCCTTGTGTATATAGGAGACAGATGCACTGGCAGTGGGCACAGGCGGCACTACTATCAATGAGGATTATTTCTGCCTCAATGCTTCAATAGAAACATTCTGCACTGGCACAATGTGCTGATAAATACAGATACTTAGAGATATGCCAGTATATTATTAGGAGTAAAAAATGATGAAAAGCAAAAGTTCCTTAACGAGACTGGAAAAAATGTTCTAAATGATAATAAAAAATTACAATAAACTTTTTTTCATACACTATATAAAATAAACATCAAAAAACATTACATAACATAAACATATTGGATATCACAATAACCTCAACCCGTACAATACAGTAAACACATTGTTTATGGTGACCGTTAAAAGTCATAAAAAAATATTTTAAAAAAAAGGGCGGATTTTTTTTTGCCATTTCTCCTATAATAAAAGTTAAAGGGGTTGTCTCATGACAGATATTTATGGCATATCCACAGGATATCCCAGGAATGTCTGATAGATGTGGCTCCCAACTCTGGGACCCACACCTATATCTAGAACGGAGGTCTCCTGACCCCATGGTGAGGCGGCCGCTGTTTCCCCACAAAAGCAAGCACTGCATATAGTATAGTAAGCAGAAAAGCAGCGTCCTGAATGTAACCAATACTTTATAACTGGTATTTATCAAGCGTTTCTGCAACACAAAACATTAGTGCTGGGTAAACATACATCCCACAGATTCAGTCCGGATCCCTGCTCACAAGGATCCTATGAGAACTGCACAAGAAACACAACAGAGGGGTTTAAGCTCTGCTGGTTAATTATCTGAATAATTACCCCCTTCTACTATTAAGATAAGGGGTCTTGCTAATAATGCATTGGTCTGAAAGAAAATTCCTCTTGTTATACTGGACAATCTGTTTCCATGACAGCGCTTATTAGTAACTCAAAATGGATTTGCTATTTAATTGGGAAAATATCCTTTATTCTCCTTTTTTTTTTCTTTTCTTTTAAAAAAAATGCTTGTATTTCTATTTGAATTAAATATTAAGTGGATAAATTAGATGCACCAACATTATTATGGAACTGTTGTTATTATGCTTCAAAATTTTAACCACTGTGACCAAACTCTTGTAAGATCGATCTGTCTGTCTGTCTGTCTGTCTGTCTGTCTGTCTGTCTGTCTGTCTGTCTGTCTATCTATCTATCTATCTATCTATCTATCTATCTATCTATCTATCTATCTATCTATCTATCTATCTATCTATCTATCTATCATCTATCTATCTAGTCTGCTTGGCCCTGTATCTAAGCCTACCACATGGTATTCTCAGATACATGGCCCATGTCCGATCCTTTCTGATGGGCCCTGTATCTAAGCCTACCACTTAGTAAGCTTAGATACAGTTCCCCGGCAGACAGTAATCTTATACAGTATAAGATTACTGTCTGCTGGGGCCCTGTATCTAAGCCTAACTTGTGGCAGGCTTAGATACATGGTCTAACAGACAGTATCATACATGGGCCCTGTATGTAAGCCTACCACGTTACAATTTTTTTTTAATGTTTGTGTTTTCTAACAGGTTTGGTTGTTGGACCTCGTCAGATTCGAGGACTACTTCAATGACCCCTTGTTTTATTTTCAATAAAATGTTTAACGAGGATTGTGTGGGGGTTTTTTCTTTTCAATAAAATATTTTTTCTGTCTTTGTATTTTCTTCTAAACTTTTATTACTACCGCTTTAGTAATGACCGCTCGCTGTTTGATAGCATCCATTGCTAAGGCGGGGCTTAGTGTTAGCCGATGCAGAGGCTAACACTATGTCATGCCCATGGCTGCGGGCTGTCAGGCTCCCTCACCTCCTGACGCCCGCAGCCATGGAACTGTGAGCGCTGGTCCCCATCTTCTCCTCAGGAGACGCCAGCGTTCACTTCCGCTTCTCCCGGCCGGGTCCCGTAGGGTGCGTGCACACGCTCGTGCCCGCTCTTAAAGGGCCAGCGCACGCACCTGAAATTAAGTACAGTATAAGCCCATGAGCCCTGGACTATAAGAGGGGTCCAGCCCCTTTCTCCCTTGCCTGAGCCTTGTTGCCGTTACCCTAGTCTGTCTAAGCAAATGGTCCTAATCATGCTGTGCTGTATACCACGCCTGTTCTGCTACACCACACCTGGCACCTGCCTGCTGCCTAGTCCCAGCCGAGCCTGCCTTGCTACTGTCTGAGCTACCACAAGTTCACTATACGAACTATAGACTGCGACCTGTGTTCTGTTGGCCAGCTGCCATACCGTCAAGGCGGTACGGTCCAGTGGGTCCACGTACCCTACGGGACCTAGCCAGGAGAAGCATAAGTGAGCGCTGGCATCTCCTGAGGAGGAGATGGGGAGCAGCGCTCACAGTTCCATGGCTGCGGGCATCAGGAGGTGAGTGGGCCTGACGTCCCGCGGCCATGGGCATGACAGTATCCCCCCTCTTATGCCCCCTCCTCTTGGGGCCAGAATGAGAGAGAAACTTCTTCAGGAGTGTAGGGGCTTATAAATTAATCAGAATTCACCGGGTTGACGAATGGAAGACAGCATTTAATACCCGTGACGGACACTATGAATATCTAGTAATGCCCTTTGGCCTGTGTAATGCTCCCGCGGTCTTTCAGAGCTTGTTAATGACATCTTCCGTGGCCTCCTCTATGTTTGTGTTGTGGTCTATCTTGATGACATCTTGATTTTTTCTCCATATCCAATGACTCATCAGAGACATGTCCGTCAAGTTTTGTTACGGTTAAGGGAGAATTGCCTGTATGCCAAGTTGGAGAAGTGCGTGTTTGAGAAAGATTCTCTTCCTTTCCTGTGCTACATCATCTCGAATCAAGGCCTCAAGATGGATCCTAAAAAGGTAAAGTCCGTCCTGGAATGGCCACACCCTCAAGGCTTGAGGGCCATACAGCGCTTCCTGGGATTCGCCAATTTCTACACACAGTTCATTCCGAACTTCTCCTCACTGACATCTCCTATCTTTACCTTCACCAAGAAAGGCATGAACACCAAGGTGTGGACTCCAGAAGCAGAGGCCGCATTCATTGCCTGAAGAGTGCCTTCACGTCAGCCTCTATCCTCCATCATCCAGATGTTTCTCGACAGTCATTGGAGGTGGACGCCTCCTCTGTCGGTGCTGGTGCACTCCTGTTCCAGAGAGGTTCCAGGGGCAAGTCAATGGTATGTGGCTATTATTCTAAGCGGTTCTCTTCTGCAGAACGCAACTACTCGATTAGGAATCGGGAGTTACTGGCCATCAAATTGGCTCTGGAGGAGTGGAGACATCTTTTAGAGGGCGCAATTCATCCCATCATGATATTTACGGACCACGAGAACCTCACTTATCTCCAGATGGCCCAACGACTGAATACCCATCAGGCCAGGTGGTCGCTGTTCTTTGCCCGGTTCCAGTTTGAGCTCCACTACCATCAGGCCGATAAGAATGTGAAGGCCGATAAGAATGTGAGGACCGATGTCTTATCCAGGTCATTCGTGACAGAGGACACTATGGAGTCTCCACAGAGTATCATTAACCCGTCTTGCATCATCCCTGTCAACCCTCTGCAATTTAGAGACATTCCCCGGGGGAGGACTTTTGTGCGTCTGGCTGACAGAAGAAGAATCCTCTGCTTGGGACACAGTTCCAAATTGGCAGGTCACGCGGGTGTCCGTAAGACCCGAGACCTGATTGCTCGTCAGTTCTGGTGGCCCATGCTGCCCAAAGACATCATGGACTTGTCTCCTCCTGCATGGTGTGAGCAGCAAATAAAGATGGCCACTCCAAACCGGCGGGCCTGCTCCAGCCGGTGCCTGTGCCCGATGCCCCCTGGCAACATATTGCTATGGACTTTGTCACGGACCTGCCTCTCTCTGCTGGTTGCAGTGCGGTCTGGGTGGTGGTGGACCGATTCTCCAAGATGGCTCATTTCATTCCACTGACCGGCCTACCGTCCGCTTCCCGACTGGCCAATCTCTTCGTCCAACACATCTTCCATCTGCAAGGCTTGCCTCTACATATTGTGTTGGATCAGGGGTTCAGTTGACTTCAAAGTTCTGGAGAGCCCTCTGCGTACTCCTCGGTGTGAAGTTGAACTTTTCCTCTGCCTACCATCCCCAGTCCAATGGTCAAGTTGAGAGAATAAACCAGATTATGGAGAACTATCTACGACACTTTAAATCCAGACGACAGGATGACTGGGTGCAGCTGCTTCCTTGAGCTAAGTTTTCCTACAACACCCACACTAGTGAGTCCACCGTTGAGTCCATTCTTCATTGTCTATGGCCAACACCCTCAAATACCTCTTACTGTTTCCACTACAACCCAGGTGCCTGCAGCTGACTCTGCATTCAGGGACTTTCTATAGATCTGGCAGCAGACTCGATCTTCTATTCTGCTGGCGGTTGACCGCATGAAGAGAAAGGCAGACACAAGAAAATGAGGGCCTCCCCAGTTCCTTCCAGGCACTAAGGTCTGGCTGTCCTCTAGGAATATCCGGCTGAGTGTGCCATCGTACAAGTTTGCTCCCAGGTTTCTTGGACCCTTCGAGATTTTGCAACAAATCCATCCTGTTTCCTACAAGCTTCGGCTGCCTCCTACCCTCAAGATCCCCATCTTCTTCCATGTCTCCCTGCTGAAGTCGGTGATCTTGAACCACTACTCCAAGACTACCACTCCTGCAGTGGCTCCCAGTGGTTCATCAGAGACTTTTGAGGTTAAGGAGATCCTGGACAACAAGAGAGTGGGTGGAAGAAACTTTTATTTCGTGGATTGGAAGGGGTTTGGTCCTGAAGAGAGGTCCTGGGAGCCAGAAGAGAACCTCAATGCCCCTATCCTCCTGAAGAAGTTTCTCTCTCATTCTGGCCCCAAGAGGAGGGGGCGTAAGAGGGGGGATACTGCCATTCCCATGGCCGAAGGCCGTCTGGCTCACTCACCTCCTAACGCCCACAGCCATGGAACAGGGGTGCTGGGAAGAGCCGGGTATGATCCAGAAACCGACCATCCGTAGTGATGGTCGGATATTGGGGTGACCGCAGGCTGGTACTATTAGGCTGGGAAAGGTCAAAAACAGTGGCCCGTCCCACCCTGGTAATGCTAGCCTGGTGCTGCTATGTTGTACCTGGTTGGTTACCAAAAATGGGGGGGGACACCCTGTCATTTTTTTTGTTATTATTTATTTCTAATTAATCGGCCAGATACAACATAGCAGCAGCAGGCTAGCATTACCTGGTTGGGAAGTACCACTGTTTTTGCCTTTCCCAACCTAATAATACCTGCCTGCGGCCGCCCCAATGTCAAACCATCACTACAGAAGGTCTGGTACTTGATCGTACTCTGCTCTACCCAGCAAATCTGATGGTGGTGGGTACCAGGCTAAAAATGGGGGTTAGTGTTAGCTTTTTCAATGGCTAAAATTAATCCCCACCTTAGTAATGGACGCTGTCAATCAGCCAGCGGCCATTAATAAGGCGGTAGTAATAAAGTTTAAAGAAATACAAGGACATAGAAAAATATTTTATGAAGTAAAAATAAAAAATACCCCCACAAGCCTTGTTAATCATTTTATTGAGAACAAAAAATCGTCATCAAAGTAGTCCTCGAATCCGACGTAGTCCAACGATCGAATCTGTTAATAAAAACACAAACAAAAAAAATTACAAATCTTTTGCACTAGTGTTTTTCAAAGATTACGTCTTTACGTTTCCAAATAAAATGTTTTCATATTCACTGTCTAGTTTCTGCCTTTATACTGCTGCCGCTCAAGTTGCACCGCAAAGGGGCCCTCTAAGGCTCTGTCGCCCAAGGGCCCACATAAACCTGGAGATGGGCCTGAGTCCATGCCTCGACAGATCAGAGCTGTTTTGGCGGCAAGATGGTGACCTACACAATATAAGGTAGGTGTTTTTTTTGTTTTTTTTCAACATTGATTTTTTATTGGTTTTAAACACAGAAAAACATTGTTGCACATAAACATACAAATTATACCATCAATAAGATGGTCCCAAAACACAATAATACCATCCAGTACAACTGAGGTAGGCAACCTGAGAACATCAACTTGTAAGGGAAGGTGGGAAGGAAGGGAGGGATAGGAAAACAGGGAGAGTTTTCTCAAAAACATTCTTGTATCCTTTATTGTATTGTATTCCACCATTATTATTATTACCCGCTTCTCCTCTTATAGTCAATGTATTCCACATGGAAGTCCCCCGTTACCTTCGTCTGGCTCACCCCGGGAACATGTCAGTCCACCTTTGCCACTGAGGCTCAAACCTATTCATTCTATTCTGACGAAGTGCAAATAATCTTTCATATACACAATGGGATGAGACCTTTTCTATAATTTCCCTCAAGGACGTGACCGAGACTAACTTCCAGTTTTTGTCCACCAATAGTTTTACTGACAGACAAATATGGCAAACCAGGGCTCTATCTTCCGGTGAAATTAGTCCCATATTTAGGGACAGCAGGGCCAGATCTGCACTTGGTGTCACTTGAACCCCCAACAGTCTGGAAGCCAGATTGAACACTGAGACCCACACTGAAGCGATAGTGGGACACTCCCAAAATATGTGATGTAGGGTCCCCTGTCTTCCACATCCCCTCCAGCAATCAGCGCTAGCCCCTGGATATATTTTGGAGATTTGAAGGGGAGTATAATACCATCGCAACATCAATTTGTGATAGACTTCCAGGAGGTTTGAGTTCATAGTAGAACCCAGCGTCCACTTAATAGCCCTGGACCAATCCTCTATGGTATAAGTGGATCCCAGGTCCCTCTCCCACTGTAACATGTGTATATTTTTGGCCATCATCGTATCACCCAAGAACACTTCGTAGAAGGACTTTGTTAAGCTAGATTCTATTATGGAAGCCTCGAATAGCAGATGGTGTATCCTGGAGGGGATGCAGACCTGTGCGTGTGCCCTTGTCGGGAGGTGATGTCGAATCTGCAAGTATTTAAAGAACTCGGAATGAGCCAAGGCAAATTCCTCTCTTAATTCTGAGAAGGATTTAATACTGTCCTCCCCATAAAGATCTGCCAGCATTGCCACTCCCAACCTAACCCAATTACGCAGACTCAGATCAGGTATTACCAGTTCAAGAGCATCTACTGGGAGGAAGAGTTTGTACCCTGAATTAGAGGAGGGTGTCACTGTCAGGATATGTCTCCATGCCTGTAACGACACTCGTACTATGGGAAATTTAGGAAGTATCAGCCTAGGAAATTTTGCATGGATTAATAGCAGAGAGGTAAGAGGAACATCCCCTATCAGGTGTTGTTCAATCGTCGGCCAACTAGAGCCCGAGGATGCGGTGCACCAGTATCGTAATTGTCGTATCACTATGGCTTTATGATAGGCCTCTAAGCTCGGTACTCCCATCCCTCCTCTCTGTCTATGTATGTAGAGACGATGCCTAGCTACCCGAGGCTTCTTATTTTTCCATATAAACCGCATCAGCTGGTCCTGTAATTTACGGAGGATAAAGGCCGGTAGAGGCACCACTACTGTCCTAAACACGTAGAGTATCTTGGAGAGGATAAGCATTTTATACAAAATTACTCTACCCATCCAGGATGGCTCTGTATCCGACAAGCGATTTAATTCGTCTTGTAATTTATCATGAAGAGGGAGCATATTAATATGGGCTAATTTAGATGTTGGTGAGCACAGTTTTATGCCTAAATAAGGAATCGACATCTCCTCCCAACCAAACGGAAACTCCCTCTGGATATCTTGTCGCAGTGTCAATGGTATGGCCACTCCTAATATCTGAGACTTGGAGGCATTAACTTTATAATAGGACACGTTGCCAAATTGTATCAAAATCTCTGCTACCCTGCGGAGCGAGGACAGCGGTTCTGTAAGGGTCAGTATGACATCGTCCGCAAACAATCCAATTTTATGCTGTCTATGTCCTACTGAAATCCCTCGTACCCCCATATCTATCCGTATCAATTCCGCCATCGGCTCCATCACCATGGTAAAAAGCAAAGGCGACAATGGGCAGCCTTGTCTTGTTCCATTGATGATATTAAATGGCTCAGACAGCATCCCGTTAGCCAACACTCGGGCGGAAGGTGCAGAGTACAAGGCCCCGATCGCCCCTAGTATGGCTCCCGAAAATCCAAATCTCTTCATAGTTTCAAAGGCAAATCCCCAATGTATCCTATCGAACGCCTTTTCTGCATCCAGAGTAAGGAGAACAGAGGGCGTCCGACCTGCCTCCACCCTAGAAATTAGATTTATAATGTGCCTTGTACCATCTGACGCCTGTCTCCCTTTAGTAAATCCTACTTGATCGTTATGAATTACTGTGGGGAGTATCGTCAAAAGACGTTGGGCCAATATTTTTGCATAAATCTTTGTGTCGCAGTTTAACAATGAGATGGGTCGGAAATTAGCCGGGAGAATCGGGGATTTCCCTTGTTTTGGTATTGTTACAATAGTAGCCTGCAGCATCTCGGCCGGGAGGCTACCCCTAGCTATTGCTACATTAAAAATACGAGCTAAGTAAGGGGTCAAAATAGATTCGTTCAATTTGTAATATTCAGATGAAAACCCATCCGGCCCCGGGGCCTTACCTGGTTTACCTAATTTTATAACTTTAGACACCTCGCCCGGTAGAATAGGAGCGTTTAGCTGCTCTAGTTGAAGAGAAGTTATTTTAGGCAGTTGAATCTGATCTAGAAATATATCTATTGCCTCTGCCGTAGGTGGCACTATACTGGAATCGTCTTGTAAATTGTATAATTTGGAGTAGAACTGGCTAAACCTATCCGCTATCCCTTGGGGATTCGAGATTTTTGGCTCACTCCCTTCCGCTATCAAAAACGGTATCCTCGACTTCTGCCGTCTTTGTTTAACCCTATTCGCCATATATTTACTCGCCTTATTGTGTGAGGTGTAGTATGTCATGCGGAGGGAGGTCAAACTTCTGTCAAAGTCTGCTATCAGTATTTCTCTCAATTCCCGCCTTAATTTAGACAGGGCATCATGGACCGTGAGAGACGGGGCAGATTGCTGTTGCATCTCTAGGGATTTTATTTGTGCTAGTATGCGGTCTGTGCTCAGCTGTTTTTGTTTTTTATAATGGGAGCTTTGCTGGATCAAAAGCCCTCGCATCACCGCCTTATGGGCGTTCCACAACACAAATGGATCTATGTCCGGTGAATCATTTAGGTCAAAATAATAATTTATCTGAGAGGAAATACGCCCTCTATATTGGGTCAAGGCCATCAGAAAAGTATTGTTCCTCCATGACCTATGCGGGCGATTCCATGGTGACAGCGCTACCTGCATGGAGACCGGGGCATGGTCCGACCAGGTGATGTCTCCCACATCAGCTTTTATCACTGAATTCAGCAACCACTTATCTACCAAAAACAGATCTATCCTAGAGAAGGTGTGGTGACAAGGCGAGTAGAAGGAGAATTCTCTTGACGAAGCATTGTGACATCTAAACACATCGTATATGTCCTGTTGCTGAACCCACTTTGACAAAGTAGGGAGAGATCTCTTGCTCCTACTGGTAGAGTCTAAAATTCTGTCTGGAATGATATTGAAATCTCCACATAAAATAAGCTGCCCCTGCTGGATTTTGCGAACTTTCTTTATGGTTTTGTTTAGAAATCTAATCTGAGAAACATTAGGAGCATATATGTTGACTAGTGTGATTAGGGTATCGTTGATGGAGCATATCAGAGCAAGAAATCTCCCCCTCACATCCACCCGAGATTCCACCAATTTAAAATCTATCGTATCCCTGATAGCTATCAAAACCCCCGCCTTTTTTTGTTCTGCATTAGACATAAAAACATGGGGAAATCTAGCATTTGTAAAGGTCGGACATTTCAATTGCTGAAAATGCGTTTCTTGTAGACACATAATATCCGCCCCCGATTTCAGAGCTTCCTTCCAGGCCGACGACCTTTTGAAAGGACTATTTAGACCTTTAACATTGAGAGACATTATCTTAACCGCCATAATCCCTATTACATAGCTGCACTATAACATATGTATGGCACTGTATCATTATGACATTGCACACTTGGACTGTACTAAAAAGGATATTCTTGAAAAAGCTGTTTGGATAAAACAACCGGGAAGACAACCGGGAAAAACAGAAACATAAAAAACCATTCGTTTTTGTGTTTCTTCGGAACCAGGAACAGTTCCAGTAGGATCTCATCAACCTTGGCGATCCCTTACAGATTTCGGGGGTGAAAGTTCGACCAGAAGAGCCTCGACCTCTCGTTCAGCTAATACAGCCAGTCTTTCAACGAGGTTCGGTGTTCCTTGACCACTCTGGGGAAATCCTTGCCGGTCCCCTGGGAGATATTTTCCGCTGTGAGCCCGAGAGTAGGAAACCCCAGTCCGACATCAATTTATCCGCATCAGCAGGCTTAAACAGGACATGGGTGCGTTCATCTTTCCTTATCAACAACTTTGTAGGGAAGCCCCATTTATAGGGTATTTTATGATTCCGAAGCAACAGGGTTACCGGAGAGAAGGCCCTCCTTGCTTGTAACGTAGCTTGCGAGAGATCCGCATATAAATGGACACCTCCAAATGGATCTGGTAGGGGCTGCCTTTTCCGCGCAGCGAACATCAAGGCCTCCTTGACATGATAAAAATGAATGCGTGAGATCACGTCACGTGGTATGTCAGCCGGAAGAGCTTTAGGCTTAGGCAAACGGTGGGCACGATCGATAATCCAATCCGGAGGATGGGTATCGGGCAATAAGGTTTTAATCAGCTTCCGAAGATACCCTTGAAGATCTGCTTGTGCCACCGATTCTGGAATACCTCGAAACGTAACATTGTTCCGCCTGTTTCGATCCTCCATATCCGCCATTTTATTTTTCATAGCTTCTACCTCCTCTTGTAACACATAGTGCGCATCCACCAGATCATTATTGGCCTGTGTGAAATCTCCCATCTTGTTTTCCACGTGATCCACTCTAGTACCCAACTCTTCTATGGAAGTATTTAACTTGGCCGTGATTTTGGCCATATCTTGTTGTAAAGATCCTCTGAGCGCCATTACGATGTCTTTAATAAACTTTTCTGACGCCACCTGGTCTGTAGTAGGCAGATTAGATATTGGGTCTCCTTCCCTTACAACCTCTTCCTCCAAAACCCCTGGGCTCTGTCTGTTAGGGCCCTTCTTCCTCCCTTTCCCGCCTCTGGCTCTCTGCCCCGTCAGCATGAAGTGTTTGCAAAGGGCTAACTGCCAGTAACCCATCTCCTTCTCTCTCCTTAGATCTCTGTTTGGGGCACAGGTGTGAGGACTCACCCAGAGAGGTTGTAGGAAACGCTGGTCCGGAGATTCTGCCACAAGCGCCGGAATCTCCTGGAGAATTCACGCCGGCGCCATCTTGGATGTCGTCCCGCCTCATGCTGCAGGTGGAGAAGAAGTCCGTCAGGCGCTTCGGGCCGGTTTTATTGCCTTTCTTCCTGGTCATCATCTCGCCTGCACTCCGGGACTCCGGTAAATGCCAGGTAAGTCGGCTTTCGGTCGCTTATTCCTTGTCGCTTTGAGGTCTGTGGACGGAGCTCCGAATCAAGCGTCCGCCACGGTCAGCATCCAGGCCACGCCCCAAGGTAGGTGTTTTAACTGTTATGACTGATCAGTGTATTTTATAGGTGCTAGGACTATTTTTTTTGTTTTTTTTGTTTTATTGGTTGTTGATCACCTGTTAAATGTACAGGGCATGGAGTCGTATGACAAGTCCTTGAGTTTTAATGCGTGTGGGTAGATGTAGGTAGCAGTTGTAGCATTTTTGTGCTTGGTATCGTCCTCCACCCTCCTGAGTGCATTAGTGAAAATCTGATACTATACTTTTAGACTGTGACAGAACCCTTATGTATAATTTTTTTTTTAACTGCCTGGGCTTTATTAAATGTCTTATTGTGCCATATGGTGATTGGTAGTCAAGTCTAGGATCTAGGATTTTTCGGCTCCCTTAGTGCAACAATGAATTTAAAGATCATTTCCAGAGAACTAAAATAAAGACAGATAAATAAATAAATTCAGAATTGGCAATTTTTGCTGGATCGGCTGTCACTTTTGCAATAGCTTTTCAAGTATTCACAACAAAATTGGCATTTTGTATTGTCAGTACGTGCTAAAAAAAAGTGATTATCAGTTTGTCCGTTGCGGAGAAGCTACTGCAAAAGTAACATCCAATATGGCGGAAGATTTAGTGGTCAGAAAAATGTCTTCTACAATGCAATAGAAAATTGACAATGTGAAATGTGAAGAATATCAGGTCACTAAAAATTGTGACTTGGATTTGCAATAATTCAGTATTTGATTTGTGTATGAGACAAGACTGTGCACCACTAAGCAGACAATGGGTAACCCACATATTCTTTTGACTTAGTGTAACCCTTTAGGTCCTGATTAAAGACCATAAATAAAATGAATCTGAAGATATATAAATTTATTTTTTATCTTCCTCATTTGCCTAGAAACTTAAGCATTGGTCATGTATTTTACATACTCACAACCCCAATTAAATGCACACATCGATATCTAATTAGTTTGCTATTAAGTGCCAGTTCAGTGCCCAAAAATCCTTCACATGCCTTCTGCATTATTGCCGTCCTAATTAAGTGCTCAACGACTATTTCTAGTTAATTACATGATAAATAGATTTTTGATCTGCACATTAAGCCTTTCAATAGACCTTCCTTAATAATAATTAGAGATATCATTCATTTTAACCTTTAAAGTGTGGTTTTAGACATTGATTCAAAAAATTGAAACATGTTTGAAGGAGCCATCACATCAAATTAGCATGAAAGGCGTGTGACAGCGCAATATACTCCTTGCATTTAACCATGTGAGAACCAGAACACAATTCAAAGGTATATATCTACTTTAGGATGCCCTTCTTGTTCAGCTTCTGCCCCTTCTACTGGTAACCTCTTTCGAAATCAGAGTCTAAGCACTTATCTTTAAAAAAAACAAAAACATTTTGACGCTTTGAGCACAGGCCAGAACTTAGCTATCAAATGGGGTTTAATGGGAACCTCCAGTGGTGACAAGTTTTCTAGACTCCCTAAAGATTTACTATTTTCTAAAAAGCGGACACCATCCCTAGTGGATGAAACCATTGGATAGCTATACTCCTGTTGATATCCAGCAAAGGCAATTGATATAGAGCAGTTTTTTTCCAAACTGGGTTATATGAAACCCCAGTGTTTTGCGGTGGGTCTCTGTGGTTCAGTGGGCTGTCCGAGTAATAGTGGTGGTCAAGCGCAATTTCAGATTGCTGCTCCAGATAAGAGGGGACGAGGAAGTTAAGGGTAAATGTTTAAAACTCACTGACTGCAGAATTGGGGAAAATACTGTATCAAGATTGCTTCCTGCAGCATGGAGGTGCTGAGGCTAGAAGCTGATACTGACGTCCACGCCCGCATCGCGCAGCGTTTGGCCCTGCGCTTTGTTGATGGTCATAGCGTAACATAAGCTGACAGGCAAACTGTACATGTTTAAAACTGAAGAGAAAATTATTTGGAATGAGGGGGATTCGGGGTATAAAAACGCTATCACCTCCGCCGCATCCTGTTAAAATCTCAGCTTCTATCACGTTTTGTTGTAGATTTGTGATTTTTAGTCGGGTGTCGTTACATAGTTTTGGTGGGCTTAAATTTCTAAGGAGAATTATGGGGACGCCGACTTTTAAATTCATTTTGTGTGACGGAAGACCGGGTGTGCTTAGGGAATTTAAAAATTTCACGGGATAGTTGGTAGCGTCTTCTTCTTCAATGGCTCTGTTGATAGAGATATATTCTGCACTTTCTCAATGAACACATGTCAATATTTATTGCTGCTGCCTGGTCGTTGCGAGGGCTCAAAATAGCTCTTTCGCATAGCCAAGAGTTTTCATGATTTGTTATTTGCGTTGGGTCACCATACACAGAAGAAATGAGGTCTTGCCGTGATGGAACAGTACAACATAAATTCTCAGGCAAAATAACTTTCCCTTCTTCTTGTGGAAACATGCCGTCACCAATTTTTTGTAATAAATCTGAAAACTCTTTGTGCATTTGGGTTGCCTCCAGTTCGCGCCCGCATATTTACTGTTAAATGCATCGGTATAACGTTGCGCCACAGACATGAGCTCTTTAGGTCGGCTCTAATTTCATCTCTCCTCGTTCCTCGTGGTATGACTGGCAAAATCTGCCTAAAATCGCCACAGAAAAGCTTTGTTATACCACCCATGGGCCGGTCATTATGTCTGATATCTGGCAAGGTTCTATCTACCGCTTTACGGTTTGCCACAGTGCATTCGTTCCATATTACTAGGCAGCAATCGCGTAGAACCCTTGCTTTGTCGTGGTTTCTAGAAACATTACACACTGGGCTTTTTCTAAGATAATTCAAAATGAAAGTAACAATGTGATTGGTTTCCATGTGGTTGTTGTTGTTGTTGTTGTACTAATGCAATGTAAATTAATTTTTGAAGACATAAAATTTGCATATCTTCTGATTGAGTGAACCGATTGCGATGAATTAAAACTAAATGTTACTTCAAGTTGACCCCTAAACTGCATCCGAATTGGGTCAGTAGTTTTTTACGTGATGCGTGCACAAACAAATAGACAAACAGACAAAAATTCCAAAAATGATCTTAATGCATCTATCACTTATCCTTCATCCCGCCCCCCAATTATTTTTTCCGCAAATATTTTCAATGTACAGACATGCAAAATTTACAGGTTTATTATATGTAGAGATGGCATTTGTAAATTGTGGCACGGTTACTGCCTGGACACCAGAAAAGGTTAATAAGATTAAGAGAAGTCATCATAATGTCTGCAAAATGGCCCAGGAACTAGAGGTTCATGGTAGAGGAACATCATTGACACTATGGAAGGTAATTCATTGCATGTGTATATTATTGTTTTAGATTTATATTCAGTACATGGCCCTCATACCTTCATTGATGTTAGTAGCTCAGCTTATACAAAGTTACATCTTTATTTAATGTCCAGAGCATTCAAGCCACCTCTACAATCATATGTACCTTGCACCTCATCCTCAGGAAATGGTCAAGTTTGATCAAGATATGCTGCAAGCACTTCCTTGTAACTGCAAAACCCAACATATTGGCATCAGTCACCGGGCAGAAATGAAGTCAGATAGTTAGACATTAGTAAAACAACTTATTTTGTGATTAGTGAAATTTATAAAGCTAAACAACATAAAACGATGACAACCAATCAGGTTAGACCTTAGATTTTTCTAAAGCAGACTGGGGAATAAAGCAGCAACTTGATTGGTTGGTAAGTATCCCCATAAAATAATTTATATAGAAATTATCTTATTATATATACCTTTTATAATGCCATGGGATTTTTAGTTATTGTTATTTTTAGCAAGTTATGTATTTTCTCTCAATGACCCCAAATTTTTAAATTGTGAGCCACATTCAACTTTGAAAGATGGTCGAGACTTAGGAGCTACATTTAACTCAGAAATGGAAGGTTAGTATATGAAGGAGATTCTTTACTGTAAGAGCAGTAAGAACTCTCTGCCAGAGGAATTTGTTATGGTGAAGTGACTAAAACAGTTCAAAAGGGGCCTGTCATGGTTACTAGATTACTGGAGATGGGTTGTTGATCCAGGGAAATATTCTGATTGACATATTGGAGTTGGGAAGAAATTGTTCCATAAGATGAGGAAAACTGTCTTTTGCCTTCCTCTGGATCAATATTGCAGACTAATAGGCTGAACTAGATGGACATATATCTTTTTTTGGCCTTACAAACCATGATAATAATATGAAGATGCTACGGCTGCAATAATTTCAATATAGACATAGAAATGTGGGTCAATAAGTATCGCTACCAAATTTAGATTATATAGACTAAAAAGCTTGATAATGTACTGCCCAAAATCAGTATAGCTGGAATGTATGACATTGACCAGTGATAATGTCCCACATGTGACCCAGTGCAAGGAATTGGACATTGAATGGAAAGTGGTGCCATGATGGATCATAGTGAGACTCTGATTTTATTAATATTAATAAATAAATGAAAAATAAAAGGAATTACAATTTTGAGCGCTTCCTTACCTCATAATGGTAAGTAAAAATATAATACAGGGTAGGGCACACATATATCCATGACTTGCCCCTCTCTGGGTTCAGCTGTTCTGTGAAACAATCTGATTAGTTGACATGCATGAGATACAGGCACGGCAAGGTAATGTGTCATAGGCAGAGAGAGAAGGGCATGTACCTTGCCATATACAACTACCTTATGAAGCAACCAGCATGCTATACTATAACGTGTGCACCCCTGCCTCCAAAGATGAAGGCACTCTGCCACTGCCATGACAAGATTATTTTACATGGCAGAGTACTATGATATTCCCCCCTCTCTCTACCTAGAGTTATTGTATAAAGGGAGGTGCAGGCACATTATAGCATGGCATACACCTGGAGGGCAAAAAAAAAACATGTGTTACTCCTGAGCTAAAGGTTACGACGAACCACTGGTCTAAAACATATGACATATTATAAGATGTGTGACCTTACTTATAAAGTAGCCATGTCATAGACAACATCAGTTTGTATGTCAGCCTGGAGAGGTAAACCAAAATTACCAATAACATTGGTTGGTAAGAAAGTCTTGAAGTCATGAAACTTATTCTCAGTTATCCGTACAACCTAATGTTCCTATATAAAGAATGCACACGTGCACGCACAATATCATATGAGGTAGCTGTGCTGACCAATGGGTCACTTTCAATAATGCATGTTTCTGGGGAATTCTAGTCCTAAAAAATATCTAGAATTCACAAGGTTAACAAAAACCTTCTTGTCTGGCATCAATTTTCTTAAACTGAATGCTCATGTTCCCACTCAGATTTTAAGCCGATCTGTTGTAACCGAGTCACTCATCTTTAGTTGTAATCTCACCTTTAGTTGATTCATTAAATTAATATGATTACTTGATTAATCCATCTAGAGATTTAGGAAGTCAGGATGAATTAATGGGACTTATTTTGCCTTCCTCCAGGTCAACACAATATGGGATGAATTGGAATAGCCTGTGTTTTTTTTCACCTTACTGATTTGCCATTTTTTTGTCCTATTCTAGACCTCTTTCTTTTAGGAGGTACTTTAGGTTCTGTTCACATCTTCCATCCGTTAAGAGCCTTCGTCACAGATTCCGCAGTATTTGCTGGACAAAATAGCGTAGCACGAAGCACTATTTTGTAATGCAAAATGACCCAGTACAATACGGAATCCATTAAAGTTAAATGGATTCCATCAGACACTGTTGGTGTCCCACATTTGACAGATACGGCGTTTCTATTATTTTTGTTATTCTGTTCCTATGATGTAATAGAAAAACTGAAATATGAGCGCAGATGTGAACAGATTGTTGTTTATTAGGATACACACAATTTAGTAATTAATACAATATGTTCTTGATTTGTGTACAAGTTAATTATGGCATTTTGAAGGGTTGTCTATAGACTATTCTCCTGTCTATTCCCTTTTTGGTCATGTGGCATAACTTGAGGCTCTTGGGTTCGATTGCAAAAGCTATAACAGGGCCCCGACCTACTATGTGCCATTTATAATACAGGTGTCTTTTTTTTGTGTGGCAGAAGGACCATGGAGCTCCCCTAGGGCCCATGTACGACTGCTACCTCCTAAAAACACACAGTTGTGGGAACCTCCAACATAGAGGACTGCAACCAGTGTCACAGGAACACTCACTAAAACGAAAGAACATCACGTCGTATGACATCCCTGCCACACTACTGTATGTCTTCCTTAATTGTCACCAATTGGAGGTGTTTCCACAGAAAAACAATAAGGGGTTCTTTAATATAACACAGTATTGTTCATAGAGGACAACTCTTTTTTAATTGATCCTCAAGAATACATAGTGGTAGTGTATGTATTTATTTCCTGTTGCTTACATAACACAAACATATTCCACATCACTGTACAAGATTGTCATCATTCACATTAGGTCCACTCCCCATAGGGGCTTGCAATCTAATTTCCATGCTAGTGCAATTTTTATAGGAAGACAACCTATAAAGCACAAACTCTTCTTAATCAAAGATGAATCCAAGACCCTAGCACTGCAAGGTAACAGTGCTAACCACTAAGCCACCATTCTGCTACTGTGTTGTCATTGTGCTGCCACTGTGTTGTTACCATGCTGACATTATGTTGTCACTGTGCTGTCACTGTGTTGTTACTGTGCTGCCACTATGTTGTCACCGTGCTGCTGGTGTGTTGTCACTGTGCTGCCACTGTGTTATTACTGTGCTGCCACTGTGTTGTCACTGTGCTGTTACTGTGTTGTTACTGTGCTGCCACTATGTTGTTATCGTCCTGCCACTATGTTGTCACCGTGCTGCCACTGTGTTTTCACCTTGCTGTAACTGTGTTGTTACTGTGCTGCCACTGTATTGTCACTGTGCTGTCGCTTTGTTGTTACTGTGCTGCCACTGTGTTGTTACCGTGATGCCAGAATATTGTCACGGTGCTGTCACTGTGTTGTTACTGTGCTGCCACTATGTTGTCACCGTTTTGCCACTGTGTTTTCACCTTGCTGTTACTGTGTTGTTACTGTGCTGCCACTGTATTGTCACTGTGTTGTTACTGTGCTGCCACTGTGTTGTTACCGTGATGCCAGTATATTGTCACCGTGCTGTCACTGTGCTGCCACTATGTTGTCACCTTGCTAACACTGTGTTGTCACTGTGCTGCCACTGTGTTATTCACTGTGCTGTCACTGTGTTGTTACCTTGCTGCCACTGTGTTGTTACCGTGCTGCCACTGTGTTGTCACTGTGCTGTCACTGTCTATAACTATAATAACATTCAATCTCAACAAATGCTCTTGGTTTTTTTTTGCCTCCTCTAACACTGTGTTAAAAGAGATTACAGTGAGTACCTTCACCAGAAATAGGGTGATGAAGGAAGAGCATCACCTCTTATTAAAAAAATGGAAAAACTTAAAACACTGAATCTCTATGTATGTATCATGGCCATAAAGAAGGCTATAAGGGCGTGCATATATTAACAAATATTGTTCTTTCAGCTTCCCGCATGGCATGTTTATATAAAGCTACAGAACAATTTAATCTCAAACGATGTCTGCTTTACCCAGACATTGCCTTATGGTTAAGAATTTAGTCTAAACGTAGTCTTCATGTTGATTTATGCTATCAAAATACAGCAACTACCGAGCAAAACAGATCATGGTTAATATAGCAGAGAAGAGAAGAAAGGTTACATTTCCACATCTACTCAATCCAGATTCTGCCCCTTGAGGAACTGCAATAGATTGCATGTGTCTGCAAATATTTATTTTGTGCAATAATAGAGCTATATATAATTCAGCTAACTGATATTTTCTTGCTAAAGCTTCCTATTGGCTGCGGGAATGTCATGCAATATTAATATACGCTGCACACAAAATAAATGTGCCTCTTTAATTGCATCCGCACATTCAGTAATTATACTGGTGTAATCAAGTGGAAATATTTCCATTGTCCATGAAAGATATTTTTGTCCAAGTAATGAATTGGAATATCATGAAACTCCTTCAAAGCAAATAGAATGCAAGTACACAACATGAAAGAGGCTCTTTTGATGGAGAAAAATAATACTGTGTATCCTTGTATTAATGCAATCTAAATGGAGCTAGTAGGAAAGTGAGGCTTTATTCCAATTCTTCTCTACATATCTATATTTATAATTGTATTATTTTACTCAATACATATATAACATTTGTATTTTGTAAAGTATATTTCTATAAATCCATTGGTTATGGAATAGTTATTTTAAAGGCACAATTGCAACTGTACATCTTTCAGACATGTACTCTATGCTGTATAGGAAATATGATTAGGGAGACAACATCCTTCTTTGAGCTCCTTATACCCCCTTTTTTCTCCAGGACAGACAGCCAATGACATGGGATACTGGAAGATGTCACCACTCCTTCATTTTATGCCCGTCTAATCCAGACAATAAATGTATACCTGTGAAGATCAGTGTCCAAGAGCAGATAGGGGAAGGAGCCCCAAGGAGAGCTGCTGGGCAGCGAAGTAACTGTAGGGGGTGCAGAGGTAGCAGTTGCACCTAAGCCCTGATGCCTAAGGGAGCTCAAAGGCCCCTCTGCTACCTAGGAAGACATCAGTTTTATAACTGCTTGCATTGGAGCCCAGGAGCATTAAGTTACACCTCTACTACTAGAGAAAGTAAAAAATGCATGACAACAATTAGTTTTGAACATATCTGCTTTAACCAATCAATTAACCTTTACTGTGCAACTTTTTTTTAAAACATACCATTAGTTTAAAAAAATCGCAATCGCTTAGGCAGCTGTATATATTGATATATTGCCAACAGATTTGGCATGATGTTAATCCAGGGAATGGAGACTAAGGGATTGTTAATTCTACCCTGCTAACCTCTGCAAGGAGGTGTAGACTAGACTTTTCCATCAGGTCGCTACCGCCAGAGTAATCTCCAAAAGCAACAAATGGTGTGCGGACAGCAGAAGTCACCAATTTGTGGTACCAAGACAGAGGCAAAATATATAGACAAATGGGAAAATGAGAGGGTAGGTGGAGTTCAATCGTAATCGGGAGCAAGGCAAAAATTTGGGCAGGCAGCAGACAATAGATGTGGTCAAATGACAAACTAGATCAAAGCCAATTGCAATATAACAAAAACACCTTAGAAGAGTAAAGAAATCACAAGATTTCTCAGACACTGGGAGAAAGGAGGGCAAGTCTTTAAAAAGACTGTGACGCGAGAGAGCATTGGCTGGAGCAGCAGTGGTTTGGCATGTGCATTCCCTTTAAGAAAACTAAAGCCAGTGTACACGTGCATGCATAGCAGAGCACCCAGTAGTAGACCAGCAGAGATGAGCAGGCTGCCAAAGCCGAGGGCCCCAGACAGGACACCAATATGACAGATCGTGGTGACAACCATATGGAACCAGGACAAGATAGCGGTAGGAAAGTTTGGGTTCAAGACAGCAGTAGGAGGAGTACAGGAGCCCAAGACATATATATATATATATATATATATATATATATATATATATATAGCAGATATAAAAAAATGGCGACAGCACCCTGCAACACTAATGCCACCTAAACCACTAAATATAAATAGATATGCACTAAAGCTAAATCTACCTACAAATAGGGAGGTTCTTAGTGCACATTTTGATCAAAAAGTGTTAGCCCACCTGCCACGACAAGGCGACCTCTGTAAGGTGGGAACCTACGCTGCACATACACCCAGAACTGGGACTAAGCCTACATATATACCTGGGGATGGTAGGATCCAGCACTGAGCTGATTAAAATCACCCAGGGCAGAGTGGGAGGAGTGCAAGAACAACAAGTGGAGGCAGTCACTAACCCCACATATATGGATACCATAAACACAACAAAAATTGAACAGCACATTCCAACTAAATGATACAAAATACGCAGGTGCAAGAACACCTATGACTGCAGATATAAAAAAATGGCGACAGCACCCTGCAACACTAATGCCACCTAAACCACTAAATATAAATAGATATGCACTAAAGCTAAATCTACCTACAAATAGGGAGGTTCTTGGTGCACATTTTAATCAAAAAGTGTTAGCCCACCTGCCACGACAAGGCGACCTCTGTAAGGTGGGAACCTACGCTGCACATACACCCAGAACTGGGACTAAGCCTACATATATACATGGGGATGGTAGGATCCAGCATTGAGCTGATTAAAATCACCCAGGGCAGAGTGGGAGGAGTGCAAGAACAACAAGTGGAGGCAGTCACAAACCCCACATATATGGATACCGTAAACACAACAAAAATTGAACAGCACATTCCAACTAAATGATACAAAATACGCAGGTGCAAGAACACCTATGACTGCAGATATACAGCAGATATAAAAAAAATGGCGACAGCACCCTGCAACACTAATGCCACCTAAACCACTAAATATAAATAGATATGCACTAAAGCTAAATCTACCTACAAATAGGGAGGTTCTTAGTGCACATTTTGATCAAAAAGTGTTAGCCCACCTGCCACGACAAGGCGACCTCTGTAAGGTGGGAACCTACGCTGCACATACACCCAGAACTGGGACTAAGCCTACATATATACCTGGGGATGGTAGGATCCAGCACTGAGCTGATTAAAATCACCCAGGGCAGAGTGGGAGGAGTGCAAGAACAACAAGTGGAGGCAGTCACTAACCCCACATATATGGATACCATAAACACAACAAAAATTGAACAGCACATTCCAACTAAATGATACAAAATACGCAGGTGCAAGAACACCTATGACTGCAGATATACAGCAGATATAAAAAAATGGCGACAGCACCCTGCAACACTAATGCCACCTAAACCACTAAATATAAATAGATATGCACTAAAGCTAAATCTACCTACAAATAGGGAGGTTCTTGGTGCACATTTTAATCAAAAAGTGTTAGCCCACCTGCCACGACAAGGCGACCTCTGTAAGGTGGGAACCTACGCTGCACATACACCCAGAACTGGGACTAAGCCTACATATATACATGGGGATGGTAGGATCCAGCATTGAGCTGATTAAAATCACCCAGGGCAGAGTGGGAGGAGTGCAAGAACAACAAGTGGAGGCAGTCACAAACCCCACATATATGGATACCGTAAACACAACAAAAATTGAACAGCACATTCCAACTAAATGATACAAAATACGCAGGTGCAAGAACACCTATGACTGCAGATATACAGCAGATATAAAAAAATGGCGACAGCACCCTGCAACACTAATGCCACCTAAACCACTAAATATAAATAGATATGCACTAAAGCTAAATCTACCTACAAATAGGGAGGTTCTTAGTGCACATTTTGATCAAAAAGTGTTAGCCCACCTGCCACGACAAGGCGACCTCTGTAAATACTAGATTTAGGGCAGACAGAAATGGCCTTCCTCCTGTGAAGGTGCTCTAAACCCCCAGTTGCTCCCCTCCCTATTGCCCTCATTCTGTTTCATTGAGGCATTAAGAGAGAGAAATTACAGCTGCATCTCGCTCCTCTCCTCTCTAACTAATTTGCTATGTTACTGTTTATCCATTTTTGGGGAACTGAGGAGAATTTACATAGAGCTTGCAGGCAGGGAAAGGGGGACTAAAGGCGGTTGAAATGTGAGGACAGTTGCATAACTATAGGGCTCAAAGCGGTCGCAATTGAAACCGGGCCCGAAACCAGGGGGGCCCACGGTCCTCCGCACCACATCAATGAAAAGTTACTTCAGTTACATAGTTTGTACGGTTGAAAAAAGACACATGTCCATCAAGTTCAACCAAGGGATGGGATAGGGGAAGTAAAAAATGTCTACACATAGGAGCTAATATTTTTTTGTTCTAGGAAATTATCTAAGCCTTTTTTAAAGCCATCTACTGTCCCTGCTGTGACCAGCTCCTGCGGTAGGCTATTCCATAAATTCACCGTTCTCACAGTAAAGAAGGCTTGTCGCCTCTGCAGGTTGAACCTTTCTTTTTCCAGACAGAGGGAGTGCCCCCTTGTTTTTTGAGGGGGTTTTACATGGAACAGGATTTCACCATATTTTTTGTATGTGCCATTCATATATTTATATAAGTTAATCATGTCCCCCCCTTAGTCGTCTTTTCTCAAGGCTAAATAGGTTTAGTTCTTTTAATCTTTCCTCATAACTTAGATTCTCCATGCCCCTTATTAGCTTCGTTGCTCTTCTTTGTATTTTTTCCAACTCCAGGGCATCCTTTCTATGAACTGGAGCCCAGAACTGGACTGCATATTCTAGATGAGGCCTCACTAATGCTTTGTAAAGTGGTAATATTACATCCCTGTCCCGCGAGTCCATGCCTCTTTTGATACACGACAATATTTTGCTGGCCTTTGAAGCCTATGTAATAAACTACACGGGCCCCCATTACTATAGTAAATGACAGTACTCGCCTTCCTCTTTCCGGAGCGCAGTGGAGGTCCTGATGTCACAGTGCTGTGCACAGCAAATGACGTCACAACGCTATGAGCGGTGCACAACATCTCGACCCTGGATGGAGTCAGGATCTCCGCTGCGGCCGAAGAGGAGGGTAAGTTTAATACCATTGAGGGGTTCCGTCTGAGGTTCCCCTCGGGTTAACCCCTCAACGCAAGGGCAAATGGAAACCTAAGTTTCTGTTTCCCTCACCATTGTTATAAATGGTGACGGAAACCTAGCTAATGGTTTACGTCTGTCATCGTTGTGAAAGGGTTCCGTCGTTTTGATTACATATGGTGAGGGAAATGGAAGCTTAGGTTTCCTTTTGCGTTTCCATTGAGGGGTTAACCCGACGGAAACCTCAGACGGAACCCCTCAACGGAAGGGCAGCGATGATGTGAACAGGCCCTTACTAATGTTTTTTTTTGTGTTTGTGTTTTTTTACAGGTTCAGTCATTGGACTACATCGGATTTGAGGACTACATAGATGACGGCTTTTTTTTTATTATCAATAAAATGGTTAATGAGGGTTGTTTGTTTGCTTTTTATTTCGATAAACCTATTTTTTCTATGTCTTAGTATTTTTTTGAAACTTTAATACTACCGCCTTAGTAATGGCCACTGACTGATTGACAGCGGCGGAAATAAAGAGAAAGAGCACGGCGCCACATAGTGTGAGTAAGCCCAGGAATAGCAGTCAGTAAAATCAAGTGAATGCTCACCACAGGACAGTAGATAATTTGCGTTAAAATTGCTGTTGGTAAAAGTGCTGCTGCCGAGATCCCAGCCGGTGAGGCCAGTTGGCCACCGCAAAAGAGACAATAATTGTTGTAGGAAAAAAGGGGGACCAAAGCCGGCGCTGCTACTTAATGGAATAACAAATGGTTAATCATAATGATGTTTTATTGCAAATCAGGCTACGCGTTTCAATGCCGCCCCGGCATCTTCATCAGGCCATATAAAATAACAGAGCAGACAACAATGTTTAAATACACCACGCGGTAAGAAAAAACCGCCAATGTGTTTAGGGTCAAAGTGCCCCGATGACGTAATCACAGGTCAAAGGTAAGAGTTTAAAATGTAATTGTCAGACAAAAAAGTAAACAAGACTATGCATGGAGGTATAAAACAGTGTTCCTAAAAAGTCTTCTCACTAACATACAAATGGATGTTAAATGCTATGTGTCCCCCTGCTCTAATATGTATGTTTTTTTGCTTGTTTACTTTTTAGGAACACTGTTTAATACCTCCATGCATAGTCTTGTTTACTTTTTTGTCTGACAATTACATTTTAAACTCCTACCTTTGATCTGTGATTACGTCATCGGGGCACTTTGACCCTGAACACATTGGCATTTTTTTCTTACCGCGTGGTGTATTTAAGCATTGTTGTCTGTACTGTTATTTTATATGGCCTGATGAAAATGCCGGTGCGGCATTGAAACGCGTAGCCTTATTTACAATAAAACATCATTATGATTAACCATTTGTTCTTCCATTAAGTAGCAGCGCCGGCTTTGGTCCCCCTTTTTTCCTACAACAATTATTATTACTAAGGCGGGGCTTAGTGTTAGCCGGTGAAAAGGCTAACACTAACCCCCATTATTAACCCGGTACCCATGGCCACCAGGGATACCGGGAAGAGTCGGGTACGATCCAGTACCCGACCATCCCACCGGGGCAGCCGCAGGCTGGCATAATTAGGCTGGGAAAGGCCAAACCGCCCTGGTAATGCTAGGTTGCTGCTATGTTGTATCTGACTGGTTATGGAAAATGGGGGGGGGGGACCCCATGTCATTTTTAGAAATGAACAAATAAATAAATAATTCAAAAGAACGATTACAACATAGCAGCAGCAGGCTAGCATTACCAGGGTGGGAAACGCCACTGTTTTTTGGGCTTTCCCAGCCTAATAATACCAGCCTGCGGCCGCACAAGTACGCCTCCTTCACCACAGATGGTCGGGTACTGGACTCTATATCCAATCCTATCATGTGTGATACTGTCTGCTGAGCCACTGTATCTAATCCTATCCATACCTATAGAGTCGTAGTGCTATAGATATGCTGTCTCCTATATACGCATATACATACATGAGCACGCATTTTTTTTGGGGAGGACACATATGTATTGGGGCTATTTCCCTTGACGATTCAAGGCCTCAGTGATGCCCCTGGCTGCTAGTGCTGCATCGTTGGGTCATGGGAAGTTTGGGGGGGGGGGCCCAAGAAGAACCTTTGCATTGGGGCTCATGAGCCTTTAGCTACGCCCCTGCGTGAGGAATATGCCACTTCGCACTATTAGGATGTATTGAATATACAACTTTTTTTATATTTGCAATGTATGATGGGCACGATTGTTACATAGAAATGAACAGGTTTAGAAATGGTCTGAATAAGTATGACTGGAGCCTGAGCTTATATCTTCTGATATTAGTACAACACTGTGGAATTGTTATTCAGTCTGAAAAAAATAAACAAGCAGAAAATTAATTATAGTCAATAGCAGTAACAGCAAAGTTGGAGAAAAGAGAATGATAATGGTCAATTATGTAGCTACAATAATGTGGATGCACAGTGCATTTCATTAAGCACAAATGCGTCTTCCCACATTCATCTTGTAAAACCAGACGGAATCTACTTTTGCAGGTCTAGGCTGAGAAAATGTCTTTTAGATGTCCTGCTGACAGACATTAGCACTGGCAAGTAGGGTTGATTATAGCCTGGAATTCTCCAAGTATAGAATGGCTTAAAGCTAAAGTGTCATCCAAAAGATGCAGCAATGAAGGTTAAAGTACCACAAGGAGAAGCAAACCCATAGTGCATGTTAAAGAGAATCTGTCACTAGTTTAGTAATGCCCAATCCCCTAGCTAATCTAATAGGCGCTGTCACACTGATAATACTAGTGAAAACTGTGCTCCAAAAAGTTTATTATTTTACAAGTTTTAAGCTTTTTTTTCTAAATATGCAAATTAAGCTATACTAGGCAAGTGGGTGTCAACAACAGGGATTCTCCTGAGGTGGAGCTACCTCACAGCCTCTGACGCTGTCCTATCAGCATGAAGCTGCTTCACACCATGTGAGAGACTGAGGCTGGAGGAATGGGGATCAATTCAAAAAGCCATATCTCCAGCTGTGGACCACCTAGAGCAGTGGTTCTGGTGGCATATGAAAGATGATATTCTAATCTTTCATATCAATCAGTTGTATCACCAGTTGAAAACATAGTCGGGAATGCAAATGTCAGGTCCGTATTTCACACCAAATAACCACCTCTGTAAATTGAAAGCTGAAGGCATGCCTGGAAAGAAGTACACCACACAGAGTAATGTTGGTAGACATTCCCTCCCTCAGCCAGGAGGAAGACTGAAAAACTTTTTATTCAGAACAAAGAAACACAGAAAAAGACACATGCCTCCAGAGAGATGTGGGAGTGCCCAAGCCCCGCACCGGTTTCTCAGCTGTAACTTCTCAGACTCACTCTTCTTGCATTCCAGGGGGCGGTGTCTTCCATAGGTGTGTCCGACATGAACAAAGAACTTATTATATATCAGTATATTACACAAAGAACTGAAATGTATATACATATGTGTGAGGATAATATTTTTCAAACACTATACATGGTAATGATCCCTGACAGTCCCCGCTAAAAATATTATTACTCTATCCCTGAGTCTTGCCTAGCAACCTACCACTGACCAATCGAACCAGGTGGGTAGGGGTTTTGGATTTCTTCACCAGCTTGAGACGAGCTACTCCTGATGAGTAACCCCCCTTTGTACCTGGACTTCCAAGGTGTCGAAGTGGTCCTAACTTTCCCTATTCTCCTCAGGATACAGGATGGTTGTCTTGATATAATCTACAAACCGCTGCTGGTTGTAATATATATATAATTAATCCAGTCTACATTTTATTAATGGTAACAATTGTCGCACTGTCACTTACTGTCCTAATGGGACTTTTACCCCTGCAGATATAACAGGTCATGGGCAGCACAGTGACCTTCACCTCACACCTCCACATAAAACTCCTCAGATTGTAATTTGCAGCACCGCGGCATATTTACACACATTATAATTATAAACCTCAGACATTATAACCAATAGGGCCTCAACTAATAACATAATGCTATCACCAATCTCATGCTATCACCCTCAGGTTTCGGGTCCCATCAGTTCATTGCCAGTCCTGTACACCATCGTCTTCTTCTCCTGTCTTCTGCTCTTCACTGACTGTCACCCTCAGGGTAACCCACACAATTGTGGAGTCAGACTACGTTGGTGTCCAGTGGGGGAGTTATTATTACCCCCTCCTAGCCACTTACTTATCAAAACACTTGATCCTGCTGACGGATTCACTCAGGTCTTTGGTCTTTACTTTGATCTTTGCTGATGTCATCAGGACTTGGTTTGGTCCTTCTCATCTGTCCGACACCGTCTCCTTTAGTTTACGTCACCAGGCTGTACATAGCACCTCATGCTGTGAGCCTGGGGTGAGATCCCACGTAGGCGGATTAGTGGAGTTGTATTGTGACTATCACAAACCCTCTGCATCTGTACTCTTCCTCTGGCAAGTTACTTGTCTGGGCGGCCGCTTAGAATTGTGACACTGCCGTCAGTTCATGATAAACGCGTTGTACTGGCTCAGGCTGTGCCTGCCGCATCTCAGTGATGGAGTTCATCGTGTTAAAAGTCTTTTAGTTCATATTTACTGGCACTTGCCGGGGACCCCCAACCCTTGTCAATTGTTAAAATAAATACTAATCTGGTGATAACATCATCCGCATACATTCAACATGTTTATCCGACAAGTGTCTTAAACCTATTTTTCTTACTCTAATCTGGTTCGTTCTACCTGGGAAGGCCTCTCAAGGTCGGTTCTCTTTGTGGGAGGCGGGTATGATAAGGTTGGCACCGGTCTGCCAGGACTGTTCTGTAGGCAAATCAATCAGCTCTAACAGAATTTAGCAGCAACAGCTGTAAAGCCTGGGACATACCAATTAGATCTTAATCAGATAATTAACTTGAAGAAAAACATTAACAATGACAGATTTATGTTAAACGTTCACACTGGGCTGTAACTAAAACTGATACCTACAAACTGATTCCTCTTTTCTTTATATATATCTATACATACACATATACACTGCACAGAATTCTCTGCTCTAAAATTTCCCTTTCGCAACAAAAATAAAAATAAACAAATAAAAATGTTTTCAAATGGGAATATTCCGCTTCTGTACCTTTTATCTGACGCACGACTCTAATAGTCCAATGCTAAGGCTAGTCTAGAACTTTACATAAAACTTAACCTCAGTATTTAATATTCCCACAACACTTCTTAAATACAGTTATTAAACAAACTAACTTTGGGACAACGTCTAGAGAACTCCTGACATCTTATCATTGTACAAACACCAGGTCAATACTTGGGATAAGCACTGTTCCCCTGTCACTTACACACAAGTTCTGCAGTGGGGGAAGATACCGGCCGGACTTCAGACCCCCCTGAGAACAGGTCTACACACACGAGCACATTGTCATACACTTCTACCTCGGGTAGTTGTATGTTCTGCCTTCGCTGGGACGGGTAATCTGGCCGGGCTGCACTTTTCACAGGTACCTTTGCTGTTTTACCTATGTCATGCCAAGCGCACATCATGCCGGCTGCTACAAACCTAGTGGTGGCATTATTGTATCCAGGGATAAGCCAATTTACTGACACCTGGCTGCACATATCCTTGTTGTCAGGTCTGTCGTCTCTCGCTCTCTCAATTGGCTTACCCGATGATCCAATAAAGTTCCTACTACCAATGGGCCCATAATTGTGGGCGATGCCAAAAGCGTACCTAGAGTCAGTGTAAATGTCGGCCGTCTTACCTTTCGCCAGGTTACAGCCTCAGCGAGCACCTCCAGCTCCGCTCCTTGAGATGAACAAGAAGGTGAGAGTGGTTTCTGGGTAATTTACCTGGTGCCTCGTATCCTGTCTTGTACATACTGTATAATAAAATCTCTTTATTACAAATTTACATTAGAAACCCATGTCACATATAGATAGAACATCTCAAAGGGGTGGCGTCTTCATCCTCTAAAATAAAACCAAATGTTATACACTTCTCCACACTCATCTGATAATCCAGAACACTTTGAGAATCTCACTTTTATCAGGTTCTGCAAATACTTGATTAATACAAAAACAAATAAAAAATAAAAAAAAATCCTAAAAACTTTACATCAAATTAACAATGTCCAGACAATTTTTGTTTTGCCTTCTCCCCCATCTAAAACCATAAAGACTCGTGTGGGTGACGTCACCTCTGCCTCCTGTGTAACTTTGCTGGAGGGGGATGGTGTCTTACACAATACCTCATATTGGGTGGAGACTACAGCACAGCTTACACAGTGCCATATTCACCGTTCTGGAAAGATCTGGAACCATCTACACAGAAAAACCTCAACATTTAGGTTACTCTCATTCACATTTAATCTGGATTACTCATTGGGGTCTCTTAAACATTTTTAGATCTCCTGAAACCAAATTAATTAATTCAAAACAAACCAAAATTGTACCTGATCAGTCCCTTCACCATTCCCCCCTTTGTGGACTCTGCGAAAGTAATGTAGCAGAGTTCAAAACTACATCTCAACATAACAAAGTCGGGCACTAGTTTAACCCCCTGTAATGTACAACAGCCTGAAACAAAAATGACTTTTTCCTGACGAAAATACATTTGATCTTTACAATGACATAACTCATGTGTGAAATAAAAAACAAAACAATTGTAGTTAGTTATTCAATAAAACAGAAAATATTATATCTGATAACATTAATTACTGCAAACCAATAAACTGTATATAAAAATAGGGAACGGTGGGGGCACATACATTTTCAAAACCCTGTGTCTCACAGTATCTATAGTTTAATACATCTGAATTAACATCAAAACACATTAAATCTGATCACATCATAACACATAAATATCGTAACTTTTATAAACAACAGCGCATGCGCAAAGAGAAGAAATTTATTTAGGTTTGTAGACATTACTGATATATATATCTCTCAGCAGTGCATATTGAAATCCCTTTGTCTCATCAGCCCTGCAGACTGCACCCAGTCAGCCCCCCTCCTCCTCCCAAACACAGCATACTACACTACAGGGGGGAGGGGGGGTGTCACACATTCACTTCTAACAGCGTCTAGTCTCACAATCTTAACACTTTCAATGCCGGCAAAACAACATACGTATCTGCAATCATTCATCACACCATTGTATAGGAATTATCTACTTTCAAAACATCAAACACATAATCTGTAACAGTCCAATCTGTCGGCCACCATCTCTATATTATGATGACGTGTTGCTTCATCAGTGAACAGCGTCCTGCACACTAGAATGGAACTTCTGTAAATAGAAAAGACACTACAAATGACAAAATTAACAAGGCGATTATTTCATACTGATTTGGTTGGGCCGGGCGTGGCCACATCAGGGGCAGGGGGGGGGGCAGCCTCTCCCATTGGAAACACAGTGCGCAGCTGTGAGTGGGGGGGGGTTTCCCACCCACAATGAGGACACACTCAACATGAGGTACGGACGCCATTACCAGGCATCGGTTGGTCCTGTGTTTTCTAATACATATAATACCTTTCTTATTCCTAACTTCCTCTTCTACAAATCCCACTAAAGCACTTTCCATCAACTTACTACCTTCCAACTTCCCTTTGTTCTCCAGAATACCTTTTGCCCAATCTGCGGCTTGGAGCCGCCCTCCTCTATGGATCCCACACACTTCCATCAATTTCTTCATTTTACGGACGATCCTGGAGATTTGAATATGGACCGTAAACCATCCATTCTAACCGTCTATATTATACACGTAATTTATATAACAATTTTCGATCTGCAACTCTTGGTCTGGCAGGAAATATTATAATTTCACAGTCTGCAACACTAAGTCTCGCAGAAATAGTATAATCTCAAGTCTGCAATGTATTTATTACATCTCGCTAGGTTATAAAAATCTTTATTTAGACTCTCTGGCCTCGCTGGAAATATTAAAATTTGCAGTCTGCAGCTCTCCGGTCTGTTATATAATCTTTTATTTAGACTCTAATTACCCAGAGGATGGTTAGTCGGGTGCGACTAAGGTCTCACAGGTTTTCGACCTCACAGCGGAAAATATCACCTCTGTCGCCTGAGATAATCCAGGAAATCAACAAAAGGGTTCTACAGATCGCCACAAGACTGTCCACTAACACAGATAAGACGAAGATTTATAAAATCAATTCGCTTACCGTGTTATTGCGGAGGTGATCAAATTCCTTCAGTGGGCAAATTTGAGTCCTCTGTTTCACCCTGTGATTGTCGATTGTCCGGATTTTGATATTTCCTCGAGTGAGGCCCCACGTTCGGGCGCCAAATGTCAGGTCCGTATTTCACACCAAATAACCACCTCTGCAAATTGAAAGCTATAGGCATGCCTGGAAAGAAGTACACCACACAGAGTAATGTTGGTAGACATTCCCTCCCTCAGCCAGGAGGAAGACTGAAAAACTTTTTATTCAGAACAAAGAAACACAGAAAAAAACACATGCCTCCAGAGAGATGTGGGAGTGCCCAAGCCCCCCACCGGTTTCTCAGCTGTAACTTCTCAGACTCACTCTTCTTGCATTCCAGGGGGCGGTGTCTTCCATAGGTGTGTCCGACATGAACAAAGAACTTATTATATATCAGTATATTACACAAAGAACTGAAATGTATATACATATGTGTGAGGATAATATTTTTCAAACAATATACATGGTAATGATCCCTGACACAAGTTGTATACTATATGATCACGCTGTGTTGCTGGGCTGGGAAAAGGAGAATTGTATGACGATGACTGGACAGCGTCATACAGAGAGTATTACATCTTCAGTGTGAAAAGAAAGAGTAACTTCCCATTTGGTAAGTATAGACAAATTAGCATATTTAGAAAAATGCACATAACTTTGCAAATAATAAACATTTTTGAAAAAAACTTACACTGCAGTTATCAGCATCATAGCACCTTTTAGATTAGTTAGGAGATAGGACATTACTAAACTAGGGACACAGCCTCTGTAAATTAAAATGAGGCGCTGCAGTATACAAAGGACCTATTAGTAACCCTCACAGTCAAGGACATGAATGTTTCTAAATATTGATACTTGAGATTTTTCACGGTCATAACATTAAATGGAAATTTAGTGTTTTTTTGCCTGGGTTAGAAAAGATCATCATCATCTACATCTCAAAAGCTTTAGTGTCTGCTCTGAGAGCTTTACCGATATACTTGTTAGGTTATTTTCTGTGCAGATATACCCTAGCCATTTTTATATGGCAGTATGAAGTTAACATTAATCATTTTTATATGGAAGGGTTCTTTACATTTAGAGTAGTAAAACTTTAAAAGGTGCTACTACAAGATGTAGTTATGACAAATGCAATGACAACATTTAGAAAAAGGGCTGAACATTGATCTCATAACAAATAACGCTAATAATGTTTAAGTCATCCAGAGAAATAATGGGTGGGCTACAAAAGAAGTTTTTGGGGGGTTTGTTTTTTTTTCCATCCTCTGGATCGAAGAATTGGGTTCTAGAAAGGTTGATTTGATGGACGTGTGAATTTTTTTAAAAACCTACGTAACTATGTAACAGAAGAAGCCAGGTTCTGCAAATAGATTTTCTTTGAATGGTAGAGTTCATAAATCTGGAATGTGCAGCGGTATTGAGACATAACATCTAACAGAAAGTATGTTTTGGAGAATAGTAGAATTGGGAACATTTAAGAACCTACTCCCAAAATCCCTGTACTTTTGGGAAGGACCAAAGTAGGTGTTTCTCAATGGCATTTGGAAAAAACATCATTAAATCTCAATGTTATTGACTAAGTGGTGCTGTTGGCTCCATTTATATTAAAAATAGGATGAGAGAATATTACAAGCCTGATTGGTTGGGGCACTCCTTCCAGTTTGTAGCTCCTTGACATAGTTACTTGGGGGCAGAGATGGAACTTGAAGCCTCTGGGTCTAAGGCAAAAATCTGTAACAGGGCCCATCACTTACCATGGGCAATTTATAATACGGGTGTCTTCTCATATGTTAGTGGGCCCTGTGGGCCCCCTCAGGCACCAGGGCCTCTGCTAGGTCTGCACCTTCTATAGTCAGGCCCCTACTTGAAGGCCATTTCCTTTTGTTACACATCAAAAATTACTTCACTGAGAATTGTTTGAGATTTTAGTTTATGGCGATGTAATTAGAGTGGGTGGCAGAAGTTACTAGAATGTAAGGTAATCACTAAGGCTCATGTCCCGATGCCTTCTTCTGTATACCTACAGTAGTTAGGTATGTGAATTGACAGACAAAGTTCTAAGTTCTGATAATGACACTTCCTTTTATACCCTTATGTACCCCATGGGATTGATAAATCTTAAATTAATTTGGACAGTTCTATTATTCTATATAAAGGATATGTATTGACTATATGTTGAGATACTCAAAGAGCCAAGTCTATTGTTGGCCATCAATATGGTTTTGATCTGATATTGGTCAGTGTGGAGAGACTGAGTTTATTTCACAGTTTTGATTCACACTAAATAGAGATGAGTAAGAGGATGACATTGACAAGATATGAGGAGGCCGTTCAAATATTCGACTTTTACTTATAGTTTACATTTTTACATTCCTTAGTTTTTATCTGGTTTTGTCTGGTGGTCACTGACGATCTATATGTTTATTTTTGGCCTTCGAATATTTTTGCCTTTCTGACAAGTTAATTGTCTTTGCAGCTACATGCCGGAGTGAATACATGGCACTACCCTTATTATAATATGAAACAGCTGGGAATAAAATAAACTTAATTAATCTGTGTTAAAGAAAATGCCACGTAGGGATAACCTGGTAATTAAGAAGATATTGCTATAAGGTAACCTTCCTGTAAATATCTGGTTTTTCTTCCCTGGGATTATGTTGAAGCATAGAATTCTGCTCTGGGTGACACTTACATGCTGTAGTACAATTTGTTTCCATGTTTTTATTTTTTATGTGGAGTATATCAAAAACACATCATGCAGATTTCCCTTCTGTTTATTAATGACATGCTAAATTGAATAATTAGATGTTGTTTCCCTTTGTGTGATGAATTTATCAGTCTGGAATACACACCAGGGATTTTACATCATTTACATAACGAGCCTGTATCAAAATAGACCGCGCTCTCTCGGCTCGACCGAATTAAAGACCAAGAGTACTTGGAATATAGATGTCTTGTAAAGTTAAATATGACTCTTGTTTTTTGTAATGATTATAAATCAGATAATTTGGTGTCTATGGAACCAGTCAAAAGCCAGAGTTCCAAAGTTAGTACAGTTGACAAAAGTTCAACCAAGGGATGGGAGAGGATGAGAATGAGGGAAAGGGTTATGGGTAAACTTTAGAACTTTGTTTTATCGCTATTGATCCACAGGTAGTTAATAAAACAAAAATATATAAGGCATGAACTTATCTGCTCTAAAAAGGAAAAATGTCCTACCTGGTCCCAAGTGGCGATCAGACTTGATCAACATTCAAACAAGAATTCTATACATTTACATAAGCACTGATATTATTTTATTCTAGGAAATTATCTAAACCTTTCTTGAAGCCATCTACTGACTCTGCTAGGACCAGCTCCTGCGGTAGACTATTCCACAGCTTCTTCCACAGTTCATGTGTAGTGCTCCCTTGTCTTTGGAGGGGATTTTACATGTAACAGGTTTCCACCATATTTTTTGCACAAGCCATTTATATACTCATACAAGTTAATAATATCCCCCGCTTAGATGTTTCTTCTCAAGATTAAAACATTTTCCAACTTATAATCTTTCCTTATAACTAAGATTCTCCATGCTCCATGCCCCCAGTTTAGCTGCTCTTCTTTGTTTTTTTTCCAACTCCTTTCTATGAACTGGAGCCCAGAATTGAACAGCATATTCTAGATAAGGCCTCACTAATGCTTTGTAAAGTGGTAATATTACATCCCTGTCCTGCGAGTCCATGCCTTTTTTAAAACACGACAATATCCTGCTAGCCTTAGAAGCAGCTGATTGACATTGCATGCTGTTATTTAGTTTATGATTTACAAGTACACCCAGATCCTTCTCTACAAGTGACTCCCAGTCCTACTCCCCCTAGGACATGTATATGGGGTATGCAGATTATTTTCTCTTTTTTATTATTTTTTTGTATATGCAATATCAAAGAACTCAATAAGTAGCTCTGCCTCCTCTTATTCCCCAGTGACAAATTCCCAGTTACCATTATTTAGGAATCCTGCATGCTCTGACCTTGATTTCATCCCCGAAATAAAAGAAAAACAAACCTTCGAGTGCTATGACTCTCCACCCAGATATCTCACACATGGAAAGCCAGTACGGTTTTGATGCCCCTTTTTGCTACTTCCAGACCTTCAGCTTATGCTTTCCACTTTTACCTCTGGTGCTTCTGGTCTATCAAATGTATTGACTTTGGAGTCATTTTTGAAGATTTCTGAATCCTCAGAATATCAAACTTGGTTTCTTTACTAATGGAATTTTTCTGTACATAATTTACTGTAGAACCTTTCCAAAAAGTCAGTTTGTTAAATTTCCACCCTTCTAGAGTTGCCCTGGTCTACTTTGAGTGCTGTTTGTAAAAAGTAGGCCACATAAACTAAGAAGAACAGGGCATCCAATACTGAAGCATGTAAAGCATGAAAATAGTTTCCGGTTGAAAAAATCACTGCCAAGTTCCAAACATGAAAGCAATTTCAACAGAAGTCACAGGGGCACACAAACCACAAGATGCCCAGCTTTTGGAGCTGGTTCATGTTACCATACCATCAGGAGGGTCTATTTCTAGTTTACCCTTTAGCCTTCTATGTGAGAAGGTCTTTATGACCCCAGCTGTTTCCCCCCTCTTTTGTTTTACAAGAAAACAAGGAAACAGAGGAAGAAAGTAAAAGGCAGTAAGTTTATACATATAGACAAAATCCAATGTTTTTAACGTTTCTTAGTTACATTTATTGTTTTACTTAGAAAAACTCTTTTCATATGCTCTATAAGAGGATATGGACATCATAGTGGGGTGTCCCCCCTCAGGTCCAAGGGGATCCTCTCTTTGAGGCAGAGAGAAGATTCACTAACAATAATTGGCTCTCTCTGTGGTGGAACCAGCCCATTCATGTATACCTAGACAGCTATTCATTTAAATTGGGGCATGCAGAGAAATGTATGGATGGCTGGATTTGTTTTTAAGCTGGACCTGCGGTGATCATCTGATTGCTGGACCGTCTTCATTTCCAAAATGGTTCTCAAGATAAACCACTTCAATGGACATGGAATTAGACATAAAATGTAAAAAAAAATTGCATAATGGGGAGCGACCAGTATTTCTATAAATAAAAATCAGTTAGATCTCATTATGATGTATATATGTTTCTTTTACTGCTGGGTTTTTTTTACACTGCATTTATAATTTCCTTCTAAAAGATCTTAATATTCTCCTTTCAAGACTGGCACGTAGTTCTTGACCTGAAGGATATGTTCCTCCTCGTCTCTTCACGGTTTATTCCTCATTAAATAACTTGCACCAGTAAACTGCAGATAAAACATCCAATTAAGTAGCGATTTGCGTTAATGCCTTGGACGCGCTGCTCACGAAGAAACTGTGAGGGAAGTGCAAATTACTGTTAAATTTGTAACAAATCTATCGAAGACGAACACAGCGAGGAAATAACTAATTAATTTTTATCAAGAAATTCAGCAAGCAGGACTGTTTCAAATGTCTGTTTGCTTAAGCAATAGAACTTCCTCCTGTGTATGACTGCTTTTTAAATACCGACACCGGCTGATGGGTGGGATATTCAATGAAAGCATATCTATCACCATCATTGCTGGAAACACATTTCATGCCATCTCCCCCCCCCCCAGGTTCTTCCCAAATGATCCACCCCCAGGGTCTTTGCCTCACTTTATTTTTGTAAAAAATTCTTCCATTATTTAGCTCCTGGTAATCATTTTAATAATTAGTAATATGTAATATGTAATTTAGAATTTAAATGACTATATTACTAGTCTTATCCCACTATCGTATACACCATTCAGCCATAACATTAAAACCACCTGCCTAATACTGTGTAGGTTTTCCGTGTGCCGCCAAAACAGCTCTGACCCATCAAGGCATGGACTCCACAAGACCTCTGAAGGTGTCCAGTAGTTTCTGACATAAAAACATTAGCAGCAGATCCGTTGAGTCCTGTAAGTTGTGAGGTGGGGACTCCATAGATCCAGTGTTGGACTGGAGTACCTTGGGCCCACCAGAGGAAATAACTCTTGGGGCTCACCCTTCAGCTATATAGAAATAATACAACCACTCTTGATTGTGCAATAACAAAGGGTGTAGTAAAACATAGACCAATATTACCACCATACAGTGACCATATAGGGTAGATAACAGTATTACATAGGTGTTCTGCAGAGCATATAAGTTTAAGGGGTTTACCATCTTAGACATTTATGGCATATCCACAGGAAATGCCAAAAATGTCTAATAGATGCACGTTCCCAGCTCTGGGAACTGCACTTATCGAGAACTGGCCTTAGAATCCAGATGGAGACTAGGGAAGAAAGGGTCGCGCGTGCCTCTGTATGTGCTCCCACACAGTAGCAATGTCCCCTTTTTGCCCCCATACAGTACTTAGGTCCCCTTTGTGTCCCTAAATAATAGTTAAATTGTGAAAATATATAACGCACACTAATTGGAGTAGATTTCAGAAGAAAAATTTATTTTTTGGCATTCATTCTCCTTATCTACCCTTATATTCTTTTAATTATACAGCTTACTATCATACTATGCTACACCTCATGTATCCGATGACATTATATACACGTACTGTTTTTACTTTGCTTACAGTAATATTCCGGTCTTGCCATAGTTAAATCACTTACCAGTCATCAGTGAGTGATATCTCCTCCCTCTGACTTGGACTCACACTATACGTTCTCTCGTCCTTCACTCTAGGTGATATCCCGCTGACGCCACTTCAGCACCAACGTGATACACCCCCTACACGTGCAACAGCGTCACCAGTGATGCCGACGCGCACCATGTGACACATGCCGGGATGTTGCGGCTGTTCATTTATGGAGGACACTGCTACCACTCAGTCAGTGCCTCCATAGCGGGAACCCACAATACTCTGCGCCATCAATCCGTTTGCCCAGTATACTATAGGTAAGTATATGTAACACATGGAACTTATTGAAACACTGTTGTCCCTTTGTATATTCTATTATTCAGAGAACTTGACTCTGTTTGTTGTCACTATATGTACTGTTGGCTACTGCTTTATATCTCCCCTTTATAATAATAATAATAATAATAATAATAATAATATTAATAATATTAATAATAATAATAATAATAATAATATAATAATCTTTATTTATATAGCGCCAACATATTACGCAGCATTTTACAATTTAGAGGGAACATGAAACTAACAATATCAGACATTACATAGTGACAAAGTTAATTTACAATTCAAACCTGAGGAGTGAGGACCCTGCTCGCAAGAGTTTACAATCTATGAGGAAATAAGGGAGACATAAAGTGTAACAGTGTTTGTTCTGTACAATAGTCAAGCCATTTTTTAAACACATGGGTGGTCCACATAAAGCTGCATGAGCCGGTCACCAGCCAGTATCCGTGTATGACGGACATGAAGAGAAGGAGTGTGAGGGAATCTTATTTTGATGACTAATGTAAAAGGGGGGCCATGGGAAGGAGTCAGATTAGGGAATGTTATAGGGGATGTCTTTTCAGGGCACGTTTAAAACTGTGGATATTGGGAATTAATCTGATTGTCTGGGGTAGCACATTCCAGAGGACGGGTGCAGCACGAGAAAAATCTTGGAGACGGGAGTGGGAGGTTCGGATTATGGAGGATTTTAATCTAAGGTCTCTGGCACGTAGAGCCCGAGTAGGGTGGTAGACAGAGATGAAGGAGGAGATGTAAGGAGGTGCAGCACTGTGGAGAGCTTTGTGCGTGAGAGTAATAAGTTTGAATTTTATTCTGAAGGGGGTGGGCAACCAGTGCAGTGACTGGCACAGGGTAGAGGCGTTGGTGTAGCGGTTGGTCATAAAGATGAGCCTGGCTGCTGCATTGAGGATAGATTGGAGAGGGGAGAGTTTAGTGAGGGGAAGACCGACTAGTAATTATGATGCTTAGTGTTTATTACTCTAACTACTATACCATAACATTCTCTGATACTGCCTAGGTGTTGAATTTTTTCATACTAGTGACTTTACACATCTAGAGGATTCCAAATGTGGTCCTTAATATTATACATAGACGGATCGTTACATACCAAAGTATGAACCTATTGAGATCACACCGTTCCTAGGAACAATCACTTATTAGGATTTCAGGATGAGATATTACAGCACTGTATTAAACTTTTATACTATACCACCTGTACAGATATTCTGTACAATATGTCTATGCTGCATTATGTATATTACTTGTGATGACCTAGCCCGTTTTCATTCCTGATTTAGCCCTTTCCTTCCCCCATTCACTTTATGTATACATGAGTGTATACCTATATGTATAGATGCATGTGTATGTGTGATAATACCACTTATGACAATATATCTTGTACCATATGGAGTTAATATGTACATGTATTCTATTCTGTTACTTTCTCAGTGCCTGATGAAAGTCTGAGTACAGACTGAAACATTGCATACTGGCAAAAAATAATTTTTTCTTCTGAAATCTACTCCAATTGGTGTGTGTTATTCATTTTCATAATTTATAGTGGGTTGGGCCCATATCTATGCACCAATCGACAACCTAGTGCTATCTGAAACCTTCGCTAAATAATAGTTAGGTTCCCTTTGTGCCCCCATGTAGTATTTAGGCCCCCTATGTACCCCCATATATTAGTTAGAGCCCGTTTGTGCTCCCTATAGTAGTTAGGCCCCCTTTGTGTTGCCTCTATAGTATTTAGGACCTCTTTGTGTCACCGATATATAGTAAGGCCCAGTGGCATTGCTAGCACTGGGCATCTTGGGCCCAAGACCCAGATATTTGGCCTGGTGCTCCGGATCCCTGGGACGACTGCCACTTTTAATTGTACCTGCACCCTCAGGACGCAGAAACAATTGAATACTATGACAGAGCAGGGAGCCTGCTCCCTGCTCTGCCATTCACTAGGCTACAGGCCATGTTAGGCCTGCAACCTATAAGACACAGGGACAGGATCCCTGCACAGGCCTGCGTGATGATGCACTGTCCAAGAGGCAGGGGCATTGCTAGGGTCTTAAAAGATCAGGGGCACAAGCCCCGAGACATATATTTACCACTCCCCCCCAAAAAAATAATTATATTTTACATACATATTGGAGATAGCATATCTATAATACTAAGGCTCCTATAGCTACACCACTGGATAGAATTGGATGCATTGTCTCAGCAGACAGTATCACACATAATAGGCTTAGATACATGGCCCCAGCAGACAGTATCACACATGATAGGCTTAGATACATGGCCCCAGTAGACAGTACCACACATGATAGACTTATGGCTCATTCAGACAAGCGTGATTCTCGCCCGTGTGTTGTGCGTTTAAACAATGGGGCTATTCACACATGCGTGAGTTTTCACAAAGCGTGTGTCCATTGCGTGAAACTCACTGCATGTCCTATATTGGTGGATTTCACGCACCTAGTCACGCATTGAGGTCAATGGGTGCATGAAAACCAAGGACAGCACATGAATGACATCCGTGTGCTGTCCGTGTTTCATGCATCAATTAGACCAAAAAAAAGTGCTTGCGAGTGCGTGAAAAACCCATGCCACACGCGAAGCACACTGATGCAAAACGCAACGCACACGACCAGATTTACGCATTTTTTTTACATGCGTAAACCTGTCACGATTGTGTGAATGTAGCCTTAGATACAGGAACCCAGCAATAAGTATCCTTGTATTAACCCACAGGGGCAAATTTGTCATTTTTGGGGCCCCAAGCAAAGTTATTTCTTGTGGTTCAAATCAAAGAAAACTGTAGAGCGTTCCCCACACAATGCCCCCTGTATATAGTGTCACAACCCCCCTGTATATAGTATCACAGCCCGCCTATATGGTTCCACACTCATTTCCCCTGCCATAAATCCCCCTTGTAGACAGTGCTATGCAGTCCCATGTGGGTCGTCCCACATACCCACCTTGTCTCTGCAGACAGTATCATACATGATAGGCTTAGACACATGGCCCCAGCAGACTGTATCACACATGATAGGCTTAGATACATGGCCCAGCAGACAGTATTACACATGATAGACTTAGATACAGTGCCCCAGCAGTCAGTATCACACATAATAGACTTAGATACAGTGCCCCAGCAGAGAGTATCACACATGATAGGCTTAGATACATGACCCAGCAGACAGTATCATACCTAATACTTAGATACAGGGCCCCAGCAGTAAGTATCCTTATACTAACATATGTTCACTCCCCCAAAAAAATGTGTGCACGTGTAAGTATATGTGTGTATATGTATGTGTCTGTGTGTGTGTGTGTGTGTGTGTGTGTGTGTATATACATATATATATATATATATATATATATATATATATATATATATATATATATATATGAGAGCATATCTATAGCAGTACGACCCTATAGCTACGGATAGGATTAGATACAGTGACTTAGCAGACAGTATCACACATGATTCGATTAGATACAGTGACTCAGCAAACAGTATAACACATGATACGATAAGATATAGGGCCAAGCTCGCTGACATTGCGGCTCCAGCAGTGGATCCAGGAAAGGTAAGAACAATAATTGTTTTGCTTTTTTATGTGTTACAAATTTTTTTGGTGTGTTTTTTTTTTTTTACAGGTTCGGATGTTGGAATGCGTCGGATTCCAGGACTATTTCGATTACAGCTTTTTTTATTCTCAATAAAATGGTTAAAGAGTGTTGTGTGTTTTTTTTTTATTTCAATAAAATATTTTTTCTATGTCCTTGTATTTTTTAAACTTTATTACTTATTAATAGCTGCTGGCTGATTGACAGTGTCCATTACTAAGGTGGGGCTTGGTGTTAGCCAGTGCAGAGGCTAACAATAACCTCCATTATTACCCCAGTACCCACCGCCACCAGGGGTTCCTGGGAAGAACTGGATACGCTCCAGTACCCGACCATCTGTAGTGATGGTCGGTTACTGGGGCGGCCACAGGCTGGTATTATTAGGCTGGGAAAGGCCAAAAACAGTGACCCTTCCCACCCTGGTAATGCTAGGCTGCTGCTATGTTGTATCCGGCTGGTTATGAAAAATGGGGGGACTGCACGACGTTTATTCCATTATTTTTTTTAAATGACATGGGGTCCCCCCATTTTTGATAACCAGCCAGATACAACACAGCAGCGGCAGCCTAGGATTACCAGGGTGGGACGGGCCACTGTTTCTGGCCTCTCCCAGCCTTATAATACCAGCCTGCGGCCGCCCGAGTACCCGGCCATCACTGCAGAGGGTAATAATGGGGTTTAGTGTTAGCCTCTGCACCGGCTAACCGGCTAACAATAAGCCCCGTTTGTAATGGATGCTGTCAATCAGCCAGCGGCCATAACTAAGGCAGTAGTAATGAAGTTTAAAAGGAAATACAAAGACATAGAAAAATATATTGTATTAAAATAACACCCCCACACACAACCATTAACCATTTTATTGAAAATAAAAAAAGCCGTCATCAAAGTAGTCCTCGAATCTGACGTAGTTCAACGACCGAACCTGTAATAAAAACACACACAAAAAATCCCATTAGTAACACATGTGGTAGGCTTAGAAACAGGGCCCATGTGTGATACGGTCTGTTAGACCCTGTATCTAAGCCTACCACATGTTAGGCTTAGATACAGGGCCCCAGCAAATAGTAATCTTATACTGTAGAAGATTACTGTCTGCTTGGGCCCTGAATCTAAGCCCATGTGTGATGCTGTCAGTTTACCACAAGGCAGGCTTAGATACAGGACCCCAGCAGACAGTAATCGTATGCAGTATAAGATTACTGTCTGCTGGGATCCTGTATCTAAGCCTGCCTTATGGTAAGCTTAGATACATGGTCCAACAATTCGTATCACAAATGAGCCCTGTATCTAAGCACATGTGTGATGCTGTCTGTTGGACCCTGTATCTAAGCTTACCACAAGGCAGGCTTAGATACAGGACCCCAGCAGGCAGTAATGGTGTTACACTTACCCAGCTCTTCGGTGTAGTGGATGTCCCGGCACCATCCAGCGTCGCGACGTCATGCGCAGCGCACAGTGTCATGACGCGAGAAAACGTCAGGACATCCGCTGCGCTCGGGAAGGAGGGTATTTGTGTCATTACTATAGTAACAGGGTCCCGTGTATTTTATGACATAGGCCCCAGTTACTATAGTAAGTTTCTATAGATGCAATGCCATACATCTACGTGACCGCTGCAGCCAATCACTGGCCTTAATGGTGAATTGCCATACATGCTAGCATCACCGCTGAGCCCAGTGGTTGGGTATAGGGGTCAGGTGGACTTATCTCTGGGAAAAGTCTTCATTGGGAGCTTCATGGATTAGGTCAAGCACCATAAAATGATCAGAAGCAAAGCAAAGTAATGACTTGAATAGTATAAAGCACGCCACCAATGGACTATTGAGAAATGGAAATGTGTTCACTGGAGTAATTATTTAGGTCTTACTACCTGCCGCTTGTTGAACACATCTTAGTTTGGTGAATACCAGCTGAACACTTTCAGTGTCCAGTCCAGTCCATAGTGGAGGAGGATCAATCTGGGGCTGTTTTTAATGGTTAGACATCTTAGTTCCAATGAAAAAAAATGTTTCAGCATGGCAATGCACTCATTTACAATTTAAGGTTAATGGTGAGCTTGTGCTGATACACTGCAGCCAATCTGAACGAGCAGAGCCGCAGTATAAAGTTTACAAGGGAGATAGAGCAGCTGCTGAGGTAGATTTCAGACTACCTGAAATATTGATTAACCGCTACAGTAAGCATGACCCAATAAAAATAATTTTGTTTACCAACAAGTGAACATCTACTTTAGCTTTCCTAAACCATGTAAATAACGTTTCCTTGCAGTGTGCAAAATGCTACTAAAGGTGGAGTTACACTTTAAAATAATTCAGAAGGTCATCCATAAACGGCCATGACAGCCTGAGAGACTATACGCCTGAATAAGTGATGTGTATTTGTTGTTGCTTTAGGCGTCTACTAAGAACATACGGAAGTAAGCGGTCTAAAATAACAATCTTATCCAAACTTTGAAAATATGAAACAATTGGCACTGATTTTGCTCCCAATTTACACACAAGTCAATTTCTAGTAATCTTTATCATTTTTATTGAGATCAGTTGCATCAACTTTTTATTGCACTGCGCTGAATAGATGGCATACAGGTTTAGAGTTATTTAGTAGGAATGTCCCTGTCTTGCCGGTGGCAGCTTATAAGTTCAAGTGACATTAACCTTGATTTTCAACACATTTGTTAAATAAAATCATTACTCTTGGCTGTTGAGTGTGCAATACAGGGCAGCGCTCTACTGTCTAACGTACAACTTGACTGCAATTAAAAGCAAAGCAAACATTCACCTAGGGTCAAGACTATGTAATTAGATTACATTTCTCCCGCAACTGAGAAAAGTGTCATTTTATTAGCGCGCACAGTCACTTCCTGTCTACCTTGCACAATATGACATTTATTTTGGCTTCTACACCGATGAGACATCAATTGCAGTAATTTATCAACCTACAGAAATGAACATCTCACGGCACAATCTTGTCTGTTCTTGCATGTGCGGACTCTATACTGGAGGTACATGGACTATTTATTTTAAGTTGGTAGTAACAATACTGAAGGGTTAAGGAATGTATCTGTCTGGGTCTTATAGGTCAGGTTTGTAAGTCAAGTACACCCTATTTAAATAAATAACAACAAAGTACCCCCCAGGCTATACTCATACACTGTGCTACTTATTAAAAGAACAACAGCATGGGCACAATATGAGTGCCCCCTAGGGGTACACATGGCGGAGTTGGGAGAGTGAGTGTCTGGTTGCATTAACACGTGTACAACACTATAGGTTCCTCTTCTACATAGATATATATAGGGGTTGCCACCTTTTACACCCAAAAATACCGACCAGATATTTCTGCCGCCTTTTCTGCTGCAATCCCACATTTGACCTAATCTTGACGCTACTGACGCTCCTAGGGATGGGAGGCCTCTAAAAGAAGGAGTATTCTATTTAAATAAGAAGTAAGGCTCTGTTCACATCTGCTCTTTCATAGAACACCAGAAGCGCTGGATCTGTCGCACGATGGGAAACCATTACTTCAATGGGTTACGCCGGAGTCTCCGTCCTTTTGCCGGACAAAATAGCAGCAAGAACGACGGAATCTGCAACGGAGCCGCCGACACAGATGTGGCAGGGCCTAATGTGACTGCCCATGCACTGTTTTTTATGATAACTTACCAGCAATTTCCATCGCTGGTAGAAATATTTTATTTTTACCAGCCTTCCTGGATAAACACTGGATAGGCTTTTCCCTTCCTAGCGCAACCCTACCTGCAGATCAATGTCAGCAATAGTATATCACTGCAAGGTCACAATTAGAGAACAAAGGCAAAGTCAATATTAGTCACCACAACTTGAGGGCAGAGTAATCTCTGAAATTTGTAACTAGGTCCCACAGGGTGACTCAAAGGGTGGTAGGAGCACAAACTTTCTGAGATCGTTCTTTGCAGCTGATGTGTCACCCTACATTTGTGTTTATGAGAACTTCAGTCCTGTCTAAGAATAATTGTGACTCAAGTAATACAAGGTAAGGTTGTAGTGAATGGGTAATACAACAAATGGAGGAAGCAAAATTGTCCTCCAGCAACAGAGGGTTCACAAATAAAACATGAAAAATAAGTAATTTTTTAATAAAGCAACAAAGCAGTTTATGTTAAAATACTTCCCTTCATCTAGATGTACAGTTTTGGGAAAAACACTAGAACAGTTGACCGTTGAGTGAATTGTGTGAAATACTATCACTAGATTCTACATATCAAAAAACAAAAAAGACTACAAAATGTTCCATGTAAAACATATTTTATAGTGTCAATGGTGACACTATAGAAGACATACAGCGTCATCATGTAGGATTGTCAACCAAGCAGACCAGGGGAGGAATAGCACCACTCTGTCAATGGGCTGTAACATGGTATTGCAGGTATTCACTTGAATGGGGTTGAGCTGCAATACCAAACACAGACCATTGAAAATAGTGGCGCTGTTTCTTTAAACAAGTCTTCTCTTTCATTTTAATGTGGTAACAGTCTATGGTAAAGCAGAAAACCACATGGGCTCTAGAGAGTTTTGTCATGCCTGATCAGTCCATGAAACACTATTATCTAATTGTGGACTGATTGTTAGTAGAAGAAATTCCAGTCAAACAAAAAATCCTTATGCCTGTTCAGGTCCATATGTAACCGGCATACCTTTTATAATAACATGTTTTGTACAGTCTAGAAGGGCAACATCTTGAGTTTGTATGTTCTCCCCGTGTTTGCGTGGGTTTCCTCTGGGTGCTCAAGTTTCCTCCCATACCCTAAAAACATACATATAGAAAATTTAGATTGTGAGCCCCAATGGGCGCAGTGAGTGAGTAAGGACAAACTCTGTACAGCACTGTGGAATATGTTGGCGCTTTATAAGTGACAAAAATAATTAAATGTATAGTCTGCTATGATATATGGTATTCTCCTTATAACTTCAAGTTATTTTGTTTTTGTGTCCTCAACTAATTTATTAACCACTTAACGACATGCCACGTATATGTACGTGGCAGCTATTAAGGGGAAGTATGGAGTAGGCTCACGGGCTGAGCGTGCTCCAAACTCCACGGATGACGGCTGTAATATACAGCCAACACCTCACTGCAATGGGCGGAATCAAAGATCACTTTGATTCCACCCATTTAAACGTTCAATCACGACTGCACTTTTTAAATTGTTAGAATCAGGTGCCCCCCCATGACAGGATCGACCAGTGACGATGGTTGTCATGGCAGCCTCAGGGCATAATGAAGGCCCCCAGGTCTGCCATCTTTGTACTCCTTTAAAGCTTCAGGGCTTCAAAGGAGACTGTCAGTATCACGATATACTGCAATACATTAGTATTGCAGTATATCATGCAAGCGATCCATGATCGCTGGTTCAAGTCCCCTAAGGGGACTAGTAAAAATAAGTTAAATAAAGTTTATATTATGTTCCAAAAAAAATTTATTTAAAAGTTATAAAAAAAAAACCTTTTCCCATTTTTTCCCTGAAGCAATGTTGAAAAAAATAAAAATTAACATAACTAATATCGCCGCGTACATAAAATGCCAAACTACCATAATATAGCATTGTTTAACCCTCTCAGTGAATGCCGTAAATAAAATATATATAAACAATGCAAATTGCTGTTTTTTGGTCACCTTAACGATCCAATAAAATAGAATAAAAAGTGATCAAAAAGTTGCATGTACCCCAAAATGGTATCAGTAAAAACTACAGCTCACCTCGCAAAATTTAACCCCTCACACTGTTAATTTTATGGAGAAATAAAAAAGTTATGGCTCTCAGAATACGGCGACACAAAACATTTTTTTTTAACAAATAGTTTTATGTTTTTAAAAGTGGTAAAACATAAAACAAAAAACATATAGATTTGGTATTGTCGTAATCATAACAACCTGTAGAATAAGGTGAATATTTTGTTTTTACCGCTTGATGGACGCCGTAAAAACAAAACCCCCTAAAAAATGGCGTAATCGCTGTTTTTTGCCCATTTCACCCCACAAATTATTTTTTTCAGCTTCACAGCACATTATGCAGTACAATAAATGGTGCCATGAAAAATTACAACTTGTCCCTCAAAAAACAAGCCCTAATATTACTATGTCGAAGAAGAAATAAAAAAGTTATGACTTTTGGAAGGCAGGAAGGATAAAACGAAAACGAAAAATCTCCAATTCAATTGGCCTGGTCTTTCAGGGGTTAAAGTATCCTCACTGCAAAGTCAAAATGATTTGGCTATTAAAGTAATTTTTTTGCATTTTTTCATAGCAGATATGGCTTTTTTGCCATTCTTAGACCCACATAGTATTCGTTTTATTTTTTGTATTTTTGTATTTTTTATACTTGGGCTTTTAGGGTATGTGCACACGATGAGAGGCTTTAACGTCTGAAAAGACAGACTGTTTTCAGGAGAAAACAGCTGCGTAGTTTCAGACGTAAATGCTCCTCCTCGTAATATACGAGGCGTCTGTGACGCTCGTAAATCTTGAGCTGCTCTTCATTGACTTCAATGAAGAACGGCTCAAATTACGTTGCAAAGAAGTGCCCTGCACTTCTTTACCGAGGCAGTCAATTTACGCGTCGTCGTTTGACAGCTGTCAAACGACGACGCGTAAATTACAGGTCGTCTGCACAATACGTCGGCAAACCCATTCAAATGAATGGGCAGATGTTTGCCGACGTATTGGAGCCATATTTTCAGACGTAAAACGAGGCATAATACGCCTTGTTTACGTCTGAAAATAGGTCGTGTGAACCCAGCCTTAGTCTGTGAGAAATATTTAAAAAAAAATGTTAAAACAAATTTTTCTTTAAATCACATAGAAGAACCCTGGGTTTAGTCATGGGGTTGTTGTTATGGGTTATATCTGACTGTTTTTATAGCTTTGGATTTATAATAAAAATCCTGATACTAATAAAAATATTAATGTTATAATTGGATATTTTTCTGTTGAAAAAAAAATTTATTACTTTTTTTAATGTATTATTATTTATTTTATGTTCACCTTTTTGTTACATCTTGTCCTCCAAAAGATTAGAAAATGATATAGTAATAACATCAATATTTATCAGTAACAGTAATATTATTAAAAACACAAAGCTATACGAAAAATCAGATATGTAGTCCAGGTTCATATTTAAAATATATACCTTTCATAATTGACCACTTTGCCCCCTCATTGTAATAGTCTTGAGATCAGGCAGATGTTTTCTGTACTACTTCCTATTTATTTAATTCATTTTCTTCTGTCTCCTTCAATACATTCATAAAAGTAACATCATTGCAAAGTGAAAATGCTTCTCCAAAGACTTTTAAAGTCTCAGAAACTCATTCATTACACACGTATTTGTACAATGTTATATGTTACACCTATGATTATCATCCTTTATAATGCACCAACCCATTATAAAGGGGGTAGAAACTTAAAAAAACAAAATTCAGAAATGGTCTCTTTGGGCTCCGTCCGAAAGAGCTTGAGTTTTAAGAGATAAAAGACGTGATGAGTTGGAGTGAACCTGGGTCAATAGTGTAGAAGGCATTTTCTCCACTATATCACTAAAATACCAGAATATTTTATAAATTTAAAAAAAAAAAAAGCAAAAACATAGACACAGATAATAAAAAATTGGTCAAAATTAGTAGACCTTGTAAATAATGACAAACTAAACCGTAAACAACAATTCTGTTCGGAAATATACCACGGGACAGATTGTACACTGGAAAATGTAGGCTTGTCTTACCTAAAAACTTGTCAATTTAATTGAACCGGAAATTTATCACGGATTATTTTTGCCCTTTAATTCCATTTTATCATGGGTTTGAATACTGAAATCTGGCTGTGGTTTTATTTCCTCAAAGCAAACAATATATCTTCTTATTGTTTATGCAAATTTGAGACTTATAATTGGTCAGTGCGGTTCACGATCGGAATTAGACTCCGTCTCAGTGGGAAATATGTTTTCAAGTGTTGCCCCCCCCACCCTTTTAAGAAATAGGCATTTTTTTATGTGTCGGAAATGAGTCAATATGTCTGCCCACCTATTCTCTCGATTTGGAAAACAGTATGTAGTTTTCATTTCTTAAGTCTGACATCACAGAAGGGAGGTGTCCACTTGCTTTTTCCTATGGAGAACTCGCACCTTTTGAAGTTATCTATGTGACTGACTGACTATTCACAGTTACTTAGGAAATGAAATTTGTTGAATTAAAAGAAATCAGAAAAATGTTATATTTTCAGATTTGGTCTTGTATTATACATGATGACGAACTTTCATTTTACCTTTATTAATATTTTATCTGATTTTGATTATTATGATGATTATTATTAATAAATTCTAATAAGTAATTATTGAAAAAATATATTGAAAACTTTTATCAGGTAATGTAATATAAATATGAGAGATAGATATGGGAGAAATAGGGAGATAGATTTTAATTATTCTATATATAATAGAATATAGAATAATAATAATATAGACAATACAAATAAAAAAAATAGCAAATGCTCGTTTGTCGGCTGATCACATCGCTTCTGCAGGCTACAAAATCATCGTTGTCGGCAGCACATCTCCCCGTGTAAACAGTGGATGTGCTGCCGACAATGATCCAAACAGATCGATCGTTTGTCCCCATATACTGTAGCATCGCCCCGTGTAAAAGGAACTGTTTATAGGCGCCCATTGACTTGTTATATCCTTGATCAGCGCTCGTTATGGGCAGAAATCTTTCCGCATAAACTACCCCTTAGTCTGACATCTGTAGGGGTGCATATTTTTTAAAATAAAAATCTTATCCCCATGTGGGTGTAAGAACTGCCTTAAGTCCCATGCACACCACCGTAGAATTTGTCCGTAATTACGGTCCGCAATTATGGACCAATTCACTTCTATTAACCACGGACACCTTCCTTTATATTTGCAGGAAGGTGTCCGGGCCGTAGAAAGCCTCCACAAGAGATAGGACATGCCCTGTCTTTTGCTTTTTAAGGACCGCGCCCCCATACTTTGTATGGGATCACGGGCCGAAAATGAGGGAGGCTGTCCATGGTCCGCCAGTGGCCGGCCGTGCCCGTAATTGCGGACCGTGATTACGGGCACGGACGTGTGCATGAGGCCTTATAGAAGTTTGAATGGATTCATGGCCTTTGTACAATACATATTAAACAGCTAATTAAATTGAATAATCCAAGATGGTGACATTAAATTTGAAGCTTAAAAAATACTGCTCTTGTTTCTGCTGGTGGCCATATTGTGTATCAAGACATAAAAGGAGGCATCGCTTTGCAAGACCTTTTATAATACTATGGCAGTGAAAGGGTTAGTGTCGTCATCATTGTCATTTGAATTGGATTCTGGGGACTGCACCTTTAGAAGGAACAATTCCTTATTTATCACTTGTAGCCACCCGCTACAAATTGACACGGCCATAAATCAAGCAACAGAACCTGAAGGGGACTGCTTAGAAATTATTTATGAGGGACCCAGCCTTGTGTAATTACATATTTCCATCTGCAGAATAATAGACAGAGCTTACATACAATGCCAAGACTGAATGCACTGCAACAGGGGCTAATTAATTCCAGCTTAAATAACTAGTTATTTAGTTAGACTTTACAATCGCTGCTATTACATGGATCGGAGAAGCAAGGTTTAATATAACATCACCGAACAGACTGGAACGAGATGAATTTCTACAACTGAATATTATAGAATGCCTTTCCCTTCTACTGTACATATATGATTGTCATCAAGCTGCATAATAACATTCAGAAGCAAAACATTTGTAGACATCTGTATTGGCATTAGGGCATAGAAGGCATATGTTTGGCATAAAAAGGAATTTTTTTAAAGCTATGCCACTGCATCAATGTGCAGCACTTGCAGCTATGATGAGAATTTATCTTGCTATGCCCCTATGTGTTGTGTTTCCTTCCTACGTCAACAGGGGTGTAACCTGAAGCTCATGGTTCCCAGTGCAAAATTTGCAACAAGGCCCCCAACCTACCATGTGCCATTAGTAATACAATGTCTTCTTATGTGGCAGAGGTGTTTTGGGCCTTTTAACGTGGCTACACACATAAAATGTATGCCAGACAAACCCGCCGATTTCGGCAGGAGCAGCCGACCATCTAATGTATATAGCTGTGTCCCCATTCTCCCCTGACAGCAGATGTCAAGAGAGAGAAGGGTCGGCATGTTGGTTTTCAACATGTTGATTCTTTTGTTTGCAAGGAGATAAGCCGCCGAGAGGAGTCTTGCAGTGGCTTCACCCCTTCTCCCTATTGAGAATGCATACATGTGTATGGGGAAATTGGGAGGAATAGCTGTCGCCTGAATGAGCGCTTGGCCGACAGCTATCGGAAATGTATGGCCAGAGTTAGGGACTAGGGGTGGGGGCATCTGCTATCGCTACTTCTTCACCCCCTATAGCTATGCCCATGTATGTCAACCCATAAGGCCCCCTGACCTCTCCTCTGTCCTTGTAGCTGGGTAGAGGATATAGATAATTGACGTCAACCATTTTGAGTAACTATGGAAGTTTACTTCTGTCGTAGAGTCACAGATTTTTCATAGAAATTATTGTTGTCCGTCCCCCCCCCCCCCCATTCCTCTCCTCTCACTGTGGATTCTTCATGATTGTACTGTGAATTTTATGTTTTGCCTATAATATGGTAGGAAAAACAGTTAAGTCTCTGTTTACATCTGTGTTTTGGCTACCAACTTAGTGCCGGTATTGTTGTAGGACAGATACCATTTGCGCCAGAGGCATCCCATTGATTTAAAATGGGGTCCGTCGGTTTCTGTCAAGGTTTCAGTCCAACAGAATTTGCAATGGATGCCTAAGAAAATGTTTCAGCACAGCATCCTGAGGGACATCTCCACATGATGTTTTATAATAGTGACTGGAGATCTACTTTATGAGTCTATAAGGTATGAAAGAAGGTAAAAAAAAATGTTGTCGGTGATGGTCAGACACTCAGAGAAGACTTATTTCATCTTCTATTAGACTACAGTTGGCTCTCACCATGGATTTGTCACATCTTGCAAGAGTTTAGACACTTTTTGTTACTTACATGATCTCTTAGTTGTCTTACTTTATACCATTATTTTGCGCCAAAACCATGGCGCATGAAAATAGTAAATCTGGCGCATTTTATTAATCCATTTAGCCAGACCCTCTTTTTTCGACACTTCATAAAAGTGTCTAGTGGGGTGCCACAAGTGTCTAAAACACTGTGCACCGGTTTTTTGGCTTAATTTTGTTTTGCCTAACTTGGATAGGGCTGAGATCAATACCAGATACACGCCATAGAAAAGAGTGGCGCTGTATCTGGAAGAAAAAACAGACCCATTTTTAGAATCTTGGAAAGCCCTTTTAACCGGACAAATTCCAAAACTTTGTGTGCAGTGACGTTGTACCATACCCTTGCAAGACGCCTAAGGACTGCATCTTTGAGCCACATCATAGCGAGAAACAATATAGTATTTATCTGTACCTTCAGTATTTTCAGTAGTGCAAAGTAAAACATGGTTCTAATAGGGCAAGTATACCATAACACTTTGCGGTTTGGAGGATGAGTTATTCTTTGAATCCCCTTTCCTTCCAAAAGAAATCCAAACCAGTGATGATTGGCCTAATATCTATGGTCGATACAAGTTATACAGAGTCAATATATGGCGCCCATAGAAGTCCATTGACCCATATTGTACTTGTATCAAATTGAAGGCACCAGGGGGAAGTTTTTTTGCGGCATACTCCATCAAATACTGTATTATGGAGGTAATCTGACCTAAAACCATTGCTTCTGGGGGAGAATATCTCCATGATCTGGTGCTGCACGGAGCCATCATACTGCAACACACGGTGTGCCTATGGATCTGTAGTATGGTGCCATAGGGACTCTGTGTGCTGCCGATAGTTTTGATACTTGTATAATAAGGTATTAGTTCATACCAAGAGGCCGGTACCGGTATTACATTTCCCCTCAAGCATCGGGAGGTGAGTAATACACCAGACACCAGGTAGGATTAACTCCTTACTGCTCTAGACCACCAGGGGTTCTGATATTAATCCTTTCTCTGCCCTAGATCATTAGGGATTTTGGCATCAATCTCTTCAATACACTAGACCATCAAAAATGTTGGCATTAACTCTTTAAATACCCAAGATTACTAGGGATGTTCGTTTTAACCCTTTTACTACCTTAGACCCCAGAGATATTAGATAATAAAAAGCCTTTGCCACGCCCCCAAAATTACACCCTCCTTTTTTCTCCAGAATATATTTTTGGGTGGCAATCCTAACTGTGGTACAAGCTCCGTGTACATGGCTCAGCCTCAGATTCATTATGTTGTCAAGTAATGTGGGAAAGTTAAATAAACAAACTATATAGCTGTGTTAAAAAAAACTAAGGGCACGTTCAGACGTTGCGGAATTGCTTTGGAATTCCGCTGCGGACAGGAATTCTCCTGCGGCTGTTTTATACATTTGTTTCAATACATTTTTAGGAAAGTTAGTTCAGACGTTGCGGAAAACTCCGCTGCAGACCATAGGCTGCGGTGCAGAATTTTCCCTCCGCAGCATGCACTGTCTGTTGCGGAGAAGAAGCGGAATTTCACTGTGGATTTCAGCCTTTGCAATGCAAAAACTGAAATCTGTGGCAAGTCCGCTGTCTTTTCTGCAACGTCTGAATTACCTGTCAAATATGCAAATGTTGGTGCAGATTCGTTGCGTAATTGCCCCAAATCTGCACCAACATTTGCAGCGGAAAAATTCTGCCACGTCTAAAAAAATGACAAAACTCGCACTGAAATATGTGTTTTTCCTTTATTCATTCTTTCTAATTATAGCTTTAGTAATTATTTCTATTGCTTGAGTTCAGCAAACAATTTTACAATGCTATTAACAGTAAAAAGTGATCCTGTCCATTAAAAAAACCAACATTTGATTATAGTGAAAGCCAACAATACACAATTCCACATATATTTATTATAACATTTATGCTTTGTATTCATTCACATAAATTGATTGTTTTTTTCGGAGGTGGACTGTGTGCATATTATTGTAGAGAAAATGTCCCAGCAGAATTTGAGCTTTACATCAGCTAATACGAGTGCTGCAAAGGCTACATTTCTTAAAAGGACCGAACCGTAATTTTGTCATGAGCATGAGTTCTTATGCATACCTTATCCATGGACATGCTTCATGTAAAAATATACTGCCCCCTACAGATTAATCACCCTGAAAATGGTGCCCAGGACCAACTTAACTAACCTCAGTCATCATAGCAGATGGGTAGTGACTGAAGGACGTTTTTTTACATACAGTTTGCTCTCCCTTTAGGTCTGACATTTCCTCTCCATGAACCTAATATTATATTACTGTATTATGTAAAATAGTTTCTTACCATGTTCAAATCATTGGGGACTGAAAAATAGAGTAAGGTCAAATGGATTCAATTTCAATAAATTTCGCCTTCAGTCCAGCCCGCAAACTATAAAAAAAGAAAGTCATATTTTAGAGAGTAGTAGGGCTGTGGTATATTGGCATGACACTATAAATCTGAATGAAGAGGAAGCAGTGAACACCATAGTTTAGATGGGTATAGATTAAGGAAGGTCTAACATCTAACAATGTTACCAAAAAACTGTAAAGTTGGATTATAGATACGAATGCCATAAATTGGCCATTCATAATTTACCTTGATTTATGTTGTTTCCCTGAGCATCCATCCATTCATTTTTATTATATGAGAAAGTTAGACAGGATTGACCCTTTTTTTCCCCACACCAGATTCATTTAAATTTCATTATGTAAATTGAGTTGTTGATTGATGATATTTAGATCCAAATATATGTGATCTGCTAAAAATATAATAACATGGTATGATACTTAATAATACCCAGATCAGCTGTCACTTGCTTAACCACTAAGGTGCATTGGAGTAATATCTGAGGACGTTTTATAATCAGTCTTCTCATAATCCAGGATGACTTCTGTTTTCAAGTGGATAATAACAACTTTCAGTCTATTAGATGATTACATTGATGACAGCAGCAGGATATGAGAGTGTTGACCTTGTGCGAGGCAGTGACCTGTCTACTTGTGACCAGTGACCAGTCTGCTAACTTTATGTCAGTAAGACGGGAATATGATAGTAGAAGAAATAAAAGTGAATGGAGGAAATAGTAGTAAAGGAAGAGTTTCCACCAAGTTGAAAATACTCTTGCCATGACCCAAGTTTTTCTATGCTCAAATGAAAGGGGAAAGTTTGGATTTACTCCTAATCCAAAGAAACGTGGATTACTGGCCATGAGGCATATTCCCATGTATGATCTTTTTAAAAAGAGAATCAGCCACCATACAGATTTTATTAAAGGGGTTTTCCTGCCACTAGAAATTGATGGCCTGTCCTCAGGATAGGCCATCAATAGCTGATGGGTCGGGGTCTGACTTTCGGAATCCCCGCCGAGCAGCTGTTTTGAAGGGGCCTAATAATAATAAATTAGGGGGTGATATTACACCCAATGATCAGCCCTCAAATCTGTGGATCAGCGGGCAGAACACAAATTATGTTGTATGTAAATCAGCATCTCCCTCTTAGCCTATTGGTCAAGAGGAATCACATGGCTTGCTCCACACCTATTTCCTTTGATATAAGGGATATAGCACACACTTTCCTATGGCTCCCCGGATCAGAGGTGTAACTTGAAGCTTCTGGGCCCTAATGCAAAATTTGTAACAGGGTCATGTTATAACCATGTGCCATTTATAATATTACTGTTTTATGTGACAGAACGCACCAGGGTCCAGGTGTGACTTCTACCTCTGCCTCCTCTATAGTCACGGCCCTGCCCCTGATCAAGAGTTTGGAGGGGTATCCAGAGGGTGCACTAGTACCCAGTATCTTGACTTTATATGGAAAATAGTAGATGATCTAATCTATGGGGATCTATATATTGACAAATCGACTTTGTATTTTATGTATTAAAGTAATCCAGTTTTATCAATACTACCATAAAAATATATTGCGTTTATAAAAGACCTTTTAAGGGCTTTGTAACTGTTTATGCCCAATACTTTTCACTCACTCACCTGAAATTGCTGGCTGTTTGTCCTCATGCACCGGACCAATTTATAGATTTGTGTTGTAGGGATCTGTAAAATAGCACCCATAGAAAGCTATTCGCCCGTACTGTGTTTCTATTAGCCTCTGACCTGATACGGAGTCATACAGAGGTTTTTTTCTCCTCACGGATTCATATAGTTCCTACACATGTTGTATTATGGAAGAATTATTCTCTAGAACCATTGGTTCTAGTGGGACATGCATTACAGAAGCACCACAAGGTGGCACGCGGAGTGCCAAGGACTCTGTAATACACAGCCCTAGGGACTACTTGTGCTTTACCGTGTGCATAAGGCCTAAAGATGATAAGCTATTCAACATCATGTCAAAAGATAGCGTTACTGAGCGTTCCTCAGCTGCGACCATCGCCAATGGAGATGAGAACTTAGCACATTCTGTTTATAACTACGAGATTTTATTGATAGAAAGTCCAACAACCTCATGGAGTTCAATAAAGCTCCCACCAATATAGGAAATCGTCTCATCACTCCTTAATTAGCAATCGATAGAGGTCCAAGTTGGTGAGTCCTTACTGATTCTGTTTTTTGACATGTCTCCATGATTAGTCAAACATAAAATAAAAGCGGAGGTACATTTAAGGCTGGGCTACATGGAGACTTTTTGTAGCTGGATTTTACAAATGGATCTATTGAGGGGCAGCTGCAGTCCACAGGAGTGCACTGTTTTACTTGCAACGCAGTATATTCTTGTGTACTGCAGTTGTAGCTCAATAGTAAAAACTGTTAGCGAGGTGGCGCTACAAAAAGTGTCTATATAGTCCCCCCCCCTTAAGTTCATTCAGCTTGTCGATAAATAAGATAACTTTTTTACAAATTTTTTGAAAAATGGTGCGGAAAATGTATATAAACATTTCTACTTTTTATCTTATATATCAGACAAGGGCAGAGCTCTACTACTTGTGCCCTATAATGTGTTTTATATTCTATAAACATGACCTGCGCCGCATCTACTGCAAGGCCCTTGAAATATTACTCCCTTATTCTGAGTCATTCTATTGCTAGGCAGCCGGATGAGTATGAAGTATTCACTTTAAGAAGCTCAGAAAGCCTTTGCTGATTAAAGGTCACATCATCACAAAGATAGTGATTTCAGATCAGTTTGAAATAATAAACCACATGCAAAATAAAGAAAAAGAACAGTTATAATTCAACACAGAAAAAAAACTTTTTTTTTTTTGCTTTCTAAACTCCCATAATGGAAAATAGATATTATCTGGCGTTTTTCATCTGCTGTGTGTTATCTGAAATTACTCAGGCTGCAGAGCTTAAACTTAAATTAAAAGATTAATTTGCAAACTTGGTTGAGTGGATTGTTTAATTTTGTCACTTTTTCTCTTCAATAATTATATTGTAAGCGGAGTTCAAATGACATTCAGAATATATATTATTTGCAAAGTTAAGTTGACCGCGCCTATCTATATCTTTTACAGCAATTTGTCTAAGGTTATGTTCACATAATGTTTGATGTATATGCCGGGAAAAGATTCCGATGTATACGTTAAACGTAGGCTGTGGCGAATGCCTCATAGTGGCATCCGTCATTCTTGGGATATAATGGTATCTGTTTAACAGATTTGTCATGAAAATGGGCATTAAAGTTCGCGATGTGTACGTTAAACGGATACTATTATGGTCTATTGGTGATGATGCCACTATTAGGCATTCGTTTAACGCATCTGTCGCCCAGGGGCTCTTATGGCATCCATTTAACGAATACATCATGAAAAGCTTGTGACGTATATGTTTAATGGATGCCTGTGATATATGCCATACAGTGGCATCTGTCACTTATAGACTAATATGTAAACAAAAAAGTTTACATATAGCATTCACATACCTTATTTTTTGCGGTATATTGATGAATACCAGCCAAGCGGAGGCCAAAAGGATACTCTTTTGGCCTCCATCTGACAATAGGGCCCTCTTTCCCGATGTACATGCTAATTGTAAACAAAAAACGTAATGTGAACAGGGCCTAAGGCCAACATCCCGCGAGGCAGTTTGTTTCAAATATATTTTTATCTTATGCAATACAAATTAAAGAAGAATATAAAGATATTGTCATTATTTACAAATTCTTCAAGTACCGGTGTGTCTACTCTCGCACACTGACACTAACATGTTAAACATAGTAAACATTCACAACGAAGGTGATCAATAAGCAATTCAAGTCTATAAGAAAACTTTCAGCATATGCATACCTCAACCAAAGACTATGATTGCAATATTGGCATATATGAAGGTAAGTACTTGTTTTATGTACGGACTGTAGCTTTAGTTCAGCGTCAGATGTTTACGTAGATGTAAGGGGAATGACATCAACTACTGTAGATGCGAATCTTCCAAACAGTTGTGACTCTTATAGAAAGGAAAGCCAAGCGGACCTGGATCTTTTATATTTGCTTATAATTCTCAATATGGGACAATTCTTCTAGTCTGGATATTTGAGCCACCTTGTTCAACCACTGAGCAGTTGGCGGTGTATCAACTTTCCTCCAATACAATGGTATCATGGCTTTCGCTGATGAAAGCATATGTGGCCTTAGGACCCTATTAAAGAACTCTGGGAGAGGCGGATGCATGTTTAAGAACACAATTTCCAGAGTCAAACTAGGAGTTTGTGGGCACACATATGATATAACTTCCTCAACTTTAGACCAGAAGGGCTTAATAAGGTGGCAATCCCACCACATATGGGTATATGCACCTGTGTGTGTCAAACATCTCCAGCAAGTCTGGGGTATATTGTTATCATATTTGTGAAGGAGTTTTATACCATCTGCTCACTAGCTTATAACTAGTTTCCCGAACTTCAATATACCTATATGGACCAAAACAATTCTTGAGTATGTGCGATATATCGGAAGGGTTAAATTCAGTGTCTAATTCTTTTGCCCAAACCTTAATATATGGTAGATGACCTGTATTCGCTTTTAACATAAGACTTTTATACAATTTTGAGGTTAATTTAGGGACCGGTTGTTGCACTGATATAAAATGTTCAAACCACGTAAGTTCTCGTGTGAAAAGAAGCCTGCTTCAGTAGTCCCTTAAAGTTCAGTAACATTTGTGAATAATGTAACGGGTTAATAGACGCAGTAGGAATCAATAGTCTGAAATCTGCAAGAAAAGGGAAAGCCCCATCCTGTAGAATATCGCTAACCACCTTACCCCTCATCGCAGCCTGTAGAGGGAGCCACATCTTTGGTGTCATATCTCCCAATCCTAGCAAGTCACAAAGTTTCATAATCAGGGAAGGCTTAGAGCTTAACGTCAGAGTATCAGAAATTGCTCTCCAAACATATAGTGGTGCTCTGGTCAACAAAGTGGCTTTGGGTCTCTCACTCATCTCGCTGCTAGAATGGAACAGTGCCTAGAACTTCCTCTTCCACTTGTAAATACAATTTAGAAGTCGAACGATTATGCGAGTCTACAATTCTGCCTTGTTGAATAGCCTGGTAATATGTGCACATGTCGGTGAAATTTATCACCTCCAAAATGTTGTGGTCTGGTCAAAGTATGTAAAGATAGACGATGTCCTTTACCGTTCCATATATAAGTCAGTAACAGACTATGCAATTTGCAGAAAAAACAGTTGGGTAGATGTTTAGGCATAGTCTGCATTAAGTAAATTAGTTTAGGTATAATGAGCATCTTAAGAAGATTACACCTTTCAATCCAGGAAACATAAGGGAGATTCCCCGACTTCATGGTTGTTGATATCTGATCTAACATGGGAATATAATTGAGAGAAAACCACAAATTCGGGTTAGTAGATATATGTAGACATAAACATTTAATAGAGGCTCTAGTCCAAGAAAACGGAGACAATGTCTGAGCTTCTAGTATCATCTGGTGGGGACACGTGATGTGGAGGGCTTGTGATTTGGCTGGGTTAATCCTAAAGTTTGACAGATCGTGAAAAAGGTTGAATATTTCTGATAGTATAGGGAAGGATTTATCAGGATTTGAAGTTATTATAAGGAGATCATCTAAACATGCCGCTGCACAATGAGTGTGATCTCTTATCTCCCGCGGGGCAGTTTGGTGCAGGTTTTCTTAGCCAGTCAGGAGTGGATTCTGAAGGGAAGAAAATGATAAGGGCTCATGCACATGGCAATGGAGCCTGTATGGTAGTACATGAAGACCCTATGAAACAGACCTGTAGTCACGCCGTCCGACCGCATGGTGCCTCCATTAAAGGGGTTGTCCAGGGATGGGGCAGATTTTCATACTGATGACCTATCCACTGTACACTATGGCCATGGGTATTAGGCCTACAAAAAATACCTATATTTTTCCCCTTTTTTCTATCCTCTACCTGTGGATGTGAGTCTAAAAAGCTGGGTTACTATTGATTTTCTCCCAGAAATAGGGGTAACAAATATTTTAAAAAAAAGCAATTAGACTTTCATTTTCGCCCCGCATTTGAAAGTGTGATGTAGTGCAATGTAGTCATGTGTATCAGCTTAACTGATGCTAAATTTCAGGGATAGTCAATCCGCTCCGGGCTGCCGTTGGGTCACATGCTCTTGATTCTGAATCCTTGTATCCTCCAGTGTCTGCTGTAGGGGCCAGATGTGAGTCTCTAACTGCAAGTCTCATTGACTTGCACCTGGCACAATGGCGGCCTGGAATGCTGCGGTTACCTGTGAAATACAGCGCCAGATAAGCCGATACACATGACTACATTGCACTACATTACATTTGCAAATGAAGAGCCAAATAAAAAGCTGTAGTGCTTTTTTTTAGAAATGACTAAAAAGAAAAAAGCCCCAAAAAGTTTTTTTCTTTTCACATAAATGCTTTTTTTCTTCAAAAGATAGTTTTTATTTGTTTTTTTTCCAATACAAATAAAAGACAAAATATAACAGTAGGGACATTATATTTTGTATACATAAGTTATCAGTATCATTGTACAAAGTATATAATAGCCAACAATGAGAGAACAAATCTTTCTTAAGATTAGTGGTTTAAACCAACTTGGATATATTAAAGTTTGGTCATAGTCATGAGTGTTAGCTCTTGAAGGTATTAGATTAATTATAGTGAAATATTGCAGATAAATGCTTTTGAATGTGAAGAATATGATTTAATGACAGATTTATTTAGAAATGTATTTTGGCCATTAAATTGCTATAAGACATTTTGGTAATAAAATAATATGTTCCAAATACTGTGCTCACACAGCAATATCCATGTCATAATCATGTGCGACAGGACTTCCCCAGGTCAACCACATTTACTCAGTGTGATCAGCTATTGAAGAATGTCTCGGTTACTGAGTCACCCTTGTGGCCAAAAATTAAACATGCAAAGGTTAATTATGAGGGGGTTTGTCATATGGAGGAGACTGTATGCCACCCTACTAAATAAGGGTAATATTATGTTATGGTGGCAAAGGTAGTAAAATGTCATATGATATAATATGGTAGAATATAGAATAATATATTATCATATAATGTACTATAGTATAATATAATACAATATAGTATAGATGTATAGTATATTGTAATTGATAGAATATAATAGTTTGTTATAATATAATTTATTAGTACTGCATAATATAATACAGTATAATATAGGAGTATATATATATATATATATATATATATATATAATATCAAACAATACAATAACTTAGTATAATACATACAATATAGGAGTATAGTAAGATACTGTAGTACTAATTGCTAATTACTAGAACAAAGGTTCTCCGCAGCTCTTCTGAATGCAATGATCCTTTAGGTCTGAGCTCAGAGGCAACAGCCCTGATTGAATTAGACTGTAATATGCATTAAAAGCTGAAGGGATCCCCTTTTGTTCTCGTAATTAGTGGGGTTTGACTCCCAACTCACAGACCCCACCCATTGACTCAGATGTTTGTTAAAACCAGAGATCCTGTCACATAATAAATTATTATGGTCCATGTCTGAAGTTATATGAAGGAACTGTCCATATGCCCTATTAGGACATATGGATTTTATAGAGGTGTGACCCCCCAGTTAGGACCTTTCTCTATTTCCCAAAGCAAAGAGTGACTAGAAAGAGTGTCACCCTATCTGGGAGATTCAGCAGGACCTTGTATTACATGGTTGACCATTTATTTCCCCTGCAGCAGCCACTTTCCTGATCAGCATCCAAATGTATGGTGATCAAGTGATCGCTGGGGTGCTTTCTTCTGAGCAGGGATTGCCCCAATCAATGTAATTCTATTGTAAATGATTTTCCACCAATAGTGGTGGAAAAGAGTTGACAACTCTAAGTCATACATCCCTATAACTAATATGCTGATGTAAAGAGTTAATTTGTGTTTAGGAACAGTAGAAAGAAGTTATTTTATCTGCATTTCAACCTTCTATTGTCCTTACACATATTCAACAGTTACATACTTCTTTTAGTTTAGCTTTTATCTCTCCTGTTCATGAAGAAATTTCCAAGGCAGCTGGAGATCACTAAGGACACTTACATCATGTCCTTGGAAAGAAATATGTTAAAAAATATTTCAAAATTACAAATAAAGTTACTGTTCACATTTAGCATTATGTTCTTGTTCACAGCATTGTTAAACTGTTGCTGTTGGCATCAGGAGCAATCACCTGTGAATTTGGAGGAGAGGGCATCGCTCTCCCCTAAGAGTCGCTGTGAAATTGTCTAATTGTGGTGTATATACAGTTATGCACCTGGAGCAGAGAATGAGCGTGTGGATGGGGCAAGTTTATGGTAGCTGGCATTATAGGAACAGCTGCTGTGGGCAGTATGACTGACATTATGGGGACGTGTGGCTGTGGATCGTATTGTTGAGCAGTGTGACTGTGAATACTATGGTTGGAATTCTGTAGCAGAGTGGCTGTGGGTTCCACTCCTCTGAGTACTATGGATGGCATTATGGTTGTGGGCACAATGGGTGTGGTTATAGAAAACAATGGTTCTGGGCATTTTGGCTATAGGTACTATAGCTGAAATTATTTGGTATTCTGGCTTTGGGTATTATGGCTTTGGGCTATATGATTAGTATTATAGGGCAATATGGCTGTCACTATGAAATACTATATTTGTGGGCACTATGGATGGCTTTATGGGGAACTGTGACTGTGGTGGAAATGATGAATGGTAGAATAAGACACAGTGGGAGTGGTGACCATCATGGATGGTATTATGTGGTGCTGTGGCTGTGAAAACTATGTCTAAGAGCACTTTGGCTGGCATTATGGGGTACTATGGTTGTAGCAATTATCGCAGGCATTATGGGTTACTATGGCTGTGCACATGATGGCTTTTAGCACTTGTATTACATCGTTATTATGGATAGACTTATGTTTACGATATAGATGTGTATATATATATATATATATATATATATATATATATATATATGCTTGATAACTGATGTTATTACATGTGCACTATGGCTGATGCTATTATACTGTATATGCACTGCGGCTCATGTTATTATATATGTACTACAAATGATGTCATTATATATGTAATAAGGCTAACATATATACGCATTATAGCTAAAGTTATAGGCACTATGGCTCATGGCTGACATTATATATGCACTATTACTGTTGGCTGGTGGTATTATACTGTATATGCGCTACTGATGGTATTGTGAGACTATTGTTTTAATGGCGTGGCCATAGCAGAGGTAATATTGAGTAAAGTTTTTCATGTTAAGAGTTTTTACCTTGCAGCACTGAGGTCCTGAGTTCAAATACAACTGGGCTGATATTTGCAAGGACTTTGCATATTCTCTCTGCTCACTTTATGTACTCTAATTTATTTTCACACTCCAAAAACATACTTTGGCCCGAGTGTGTGTGTAAATAAGTGAAATTCGATGGTGAGTACTATGGGAGCTAGGGAATGATGTGAGCAATGCATTTTCTGTGCAGCGTTGTGCACTATATTTTGTTGCTATAGAAGTAATATGAAATAACGAAAATAAGGGATGTGGAAGAAGGGATATAAGCTTTTGATCCTGTGTGGCTTAAGAGGACTCACATGTTAAAAGTATTGATAAGGAACACAGAAACTAGATCATTCCGTTACAAATGTATTTGTCAATAATGAACAGGATCTCAGTTGTTAACTAAATGCAAATGTGTTCATTTCTCTCAGGGATGTTCTAACTTAGTGCTTAGCATTACTTTACCTGCCAGTATCTAGTAAGGCAATCTTGTCATTCAACTACCATTACTGACCCTCAATGATAAATGTGTAGACTCATCTGTTCCCGTTTCAGGGCTGTAGTTATAAGGAATGGCGGGGTAGTAGTTGCCACCAAGCCCTGGGGCCTGGGGGGCGGGGGCATCTGTCACATAAGAAGACACCAGTAGGGGGGTGACCCTGTTATAGATTTTGAATTAGGGCCCAGGAGCTTCAAGTTACGGATGTGTCTTATTCAACTGAAGATGCAGTCTCACAATTGGAGTAGTAGTCGATAAACATGGCTAACTATTGTAATACCTCAAAAGAGTAGTTTGTATGACCCAACTATGCAGTGGAGGAAATAAGTATTTGATCCCTTGCTGATTTTGTAAGTTTGCCCACTGTCAAAGTCATGAACAGTCTAGAATTTTTAGGCTAGGTTAATTTTACCAGTGAGAGATAGATTATATATAAAAAAAAATAAGAAAATCACATTATCAAAATGATATATATTTATTTGCATTGTGCACAGAGAAATAAGTATTTGATCCCCTACCAACCATTAAGAGTTCAGCCTCCTCCAGACCAGTTACACGCTCCAAATCTACTTGGTGCCTGCATTAAAGACAGCTGTCTTACATGGTCACCTGTATAAAAGACTCCTGTCCACAGACTCAATTAATCAGTCTGACTCTAACCTCTACAACATGGGCAAGACCAAAGAGCTTTCTAAGGATGTCAGGGACAAGATCATAGACCTGCACAAGGCTGGAATGGGCTACAAAACCATAAGTAAGACGCTGGGTGAGAAGGAGACAACTGTTGGTGCAATAGTAAGAAAATGGAAGACATACAAAATGACTGTCAATCGACATCGATCTGGGGCTCCATGCAAAATCTCACCTCATGGGGTATCCTTGATCCTGAGGAAGGTGAGAGCTCAGCCGAAAACTACACGGGGGGAACTTGTTAATGACCTCAAGGCAGCTGGGCCCACAGTCACCAAGAAAACCATTGGTAACACATTACGCCGTAATCGATTAAAATCCTGCAGTGCCCGCAAGGTCCCCCTGCTCAAGAAGGCACATGTACAGGCCCGTCTGAAGTTTGTAAATGAACATCTGGATGATTCTGAGAGTGATTGGGAGAAGGTGCTGTGGTCAGATGAGACTAAAATTGAGCTCTTTGGCATTAACTCAACTCGCCGTTTTTGGAGGAAGAGAAATGCTGCCTATGACCCAAAGAACACCGTACCCACTGTCAAGCATGGAGGTGGAAACATTATGTTTTGGGGGTGTTTCTCTGCTAAGGGCACAGGACTACTTCACCGCATCAATGGGAGAATGGATGGAGCCATGTATCGTCAAATCCTGAGTGACAACCTCCTTCCCTCCACCAGGACATTAAAAATGGCTCGTGGCTGGGTCTTCCAGCACGACAATTACCCGAAACATACAGCCAAGGCAACAAAGGAGTGGCTCAAAAAGAAGCACATTAAGGTCATGGAGTGGCTTAGCCAGTCTCCAGACCTTAATCCCATCGAAAACTTATGGAGGGAGCTGAAGATCCGAGTTGCCAAGCGACAGCCTCGAAATCTTAATGATTTACAGATGATCTGCAAAGAGGAGTGGGCCAAAATTCCATCTAACATGTGTGCAAACCTCATCATCAACTACTAAAAATGTCTGACTGCTGTGCGTGCCAACAAGGGTTTTGCCACCAAGTATTAAGTCTTGTTTGCCAAAGGGATCAAATACTTATTTCTCTGTGCACAATGCAAATAAATATATATAATTTTGACAATGTGATTTTTTTTAATTTTTTTTATATAATCTATCTCTCACTGGTAAAATTAACCTAGCCTAAAAATTCTAGACTGTTCATGTCTTTGACAGTGGGCAAACTTACAAAATCAGCAAGGGATCAAATACTTATTTCCTCCACTGTATTTGTCCTTAGTTTGCCCTTCAATGTTCTTTTTTGTACGTGATGGGTGGTGTAAGTCAGAAGAGCTATTGGAGGACACACAGTAGCATGGCAATATATGAACGCGACTATTGAACAAAAATACAAACAAAAATTATTCCAGCTTTAAGCTGTTGTAGGTCTAACTACAATGTAATATTGGTGTTCCTATGCTTTCCTATAAATAAAATGTAGACATAGGAACATTGCCAAAGATGCAAATTTACTGGAAAGTGCTTGAAAATTAGGTATTGTCGGCATCTATGGACTATGTTTAGTCATTATTACTCCACTGTGTTTAATGAATTTGCATAATGTATTACTAGTACTACATCATAGTACGTAGTATCATATGAAATAACTTGCTGCTATTCTGTTGCCTTCTTAAGGGCTCATGTACTCGGCAGGCCGTACAGTTCCTTAGTTCCCTAATGTTGCAGGAAAAGTGTTCAATTGACTTTAATAAGAAAATATTTATTGAGTGGTCAATGCATCCATCTTGCTTGCCCCTCCAAAGTATTGTCTTTGTACATATTATTTGCCACATTAAATATAATAGAGCATAGCATTCAATTGTAATATGCCATCTCAGTATTAATGAAGCATAAAAGATCTGTATCTTTTGTGAAAGATGACATTATTGGCAGCCATTCAGAGGAAAGTGAAGGAAAATGTCAAATAAAAGTAATTGTTGTATCTTATTGTGGAGCTGTGATTTAGTATTCAAGATAAAATGGAGATCGATTCTCAGACTTTGCCAGAGATTTTCAGATATTCTGACCGCCGGGACACCAGCCAATTGCTAGAATGAAGTGGCAGCAGCGCCACTTAGTCTTTTGTTGACTCTGCTCTTCTTTTTCGGGAGGCCGCGTAGTTGACTTATTATAGTCAATGACTGACCATGCAAACTCTGGAAAATGCCAAATAGAGCCATCACGAGATGCTACCAATGTTTGCTATCTGTCATGAAACACACTAAGAGGTCACAGTGTTTAAGGGTTTGCTAGAAAGACAAGAATTCTGTGACTCCTCTTATTTTTGACAAAGTTGCTGGACAGTTTGGGGCCTACAGACGCTTCTTTCACAGGGGTCCTCCTCTATGTCTGTCAGTTACTGCAATCACTGACAAATCCCAATCTGGCAGACCTAGACTGGGGGAATGAATTAGTAATTTCCCGAAATGCATGTCTCAGAGTCCATGTTCGAATAAGAACACCTTTGTTGTTCGCCTCCCTGTCTTATCCTAGGTAGCTCCAGCAGTGATACAGTGTAAGGTCTATTAGTAGGATTAGGCCATCAAGCATTGCAGCTATTGGTAGAGGGAACTTGTCATGTTAAACTTGCAGTCCGATCTGTGAGCAGCATGTTATAGGGCAGGAGCAGCTGAGCAGCTTGGGATATAGTTGTGTGAAAAAAGATACAGGGTAACCTGTAATTTATTGATTTTAATCCCTGCTAACTCTGGGTTTGAGAGTCCAGTGGGCGGTCCTACTCAGTGATTAGAAGCTATTTATGTATTCGTATCCATACGAGTATGAGACCGCTGCCACTAGACTCTTTAGCCCACAGTGAACAGGGATATAAATGAATAAATTACAGGTTATTAGGAATCTTTTTGCACACATCTATATATCACTCTGCTCAGTTGCTACTTCTCTATAACATGCTGTCTCCAGCTAGGACAGCATGTTCAACCTTGACGTGTTAATTTTAAAGGGGTTGTCTTAGGCTGGATTCACACGAGCATGTTCTGTCCGTAACTAGCGTAGTACATAACTATGATGCTAGGAGCCCGACTCCCTTGTGGCCAAAATACATTCTCTCCTTTACGGACCGAACATGCTAGTGTGAATCCAGCCTTACAATGACAATCTCTGTCCACATGGACATTATAGATGGTGGTCCAGAGCAGAGAGCTGCTAACAAACAGAAGTACTCGATCTGGGGTCTTAATCCATCAATGTATTAAGTGGTCTGCCATTCATTTGAATGACTGCATGTAAAAATACAGGAGCCGATGGTAACTTTCTCTGGCAAGAGCTGATCATACAACCATCGTCATGTGGCTTCATTCTGAAAAGGGGTTATCTTAGTGAGACAATCCATCAAAGGGGTTGCATAATTGTTATTTTTTTTTAAAAAACCGCTTACAATGTTGTAAAATAACAAAAGAAGTAATACTAACCTTGTCAGTCCCCTACCACTCCCGTGCTTCTCCTTCCCTGGTTCAATTTCAGTCTCTGTTCTACCTGCTCCAGCGATGACGTGTCGACAAAACATGTGACTGCTGCAGCCAATCACTAGCCGCAAAGGTGACCTCAGTGGTATCGACACGTCATCGCTGGAGCAGTAAAACAGAGACTGGCGGAGAACCAGGGAAGCAGCGGCACGGGAGCTGCAGAAGATTGACAAGGTGAGTATTACTTATGTTATTTTATACCATTGTAAGCAGTTTTTTTAATTCATGGGCTGGACATCCCTTTAAAGATCCAAATTATTCTGAGCATTAAGAATGATAGCTGCCAATAGTACATAAACTAAACAATCAACAATGAGTCATTTATAATGTTATCATTAAAGAAATGGATTGCTCATACAATCTCCTATGTAGGCATTCATATTCTCATGTGCTAGTGTTAGATCATTTTGCAAAAGCTTTTGATACTGTTCCACACAACTGTCTTGTTCTGAAGCTACAGACACAGGAACTGGGGGAATGTGTACGCAGGTGGGTAAAGAATTGGGTAAGGGACAGAAAACAAAGAGTCGTTATAAATGGAACTTACTCAAAATGGGTTGAAGTCAGCAGCGAGTACCACAAGGATCGGTGTTGGGGCCCAATTATTTTTAATCTCTTTATTAATGAGTTTGTGGATGGGATTGAAAGTAAGGTGTTAGTTTTTGATGACGATACAAAACTTTGTAAGATACTTAAAACTCAACTTGACTATAAAATATTACAGAAAGACCTAGATAAGCTGACAGCATGGGCAAAAACATGGCAGATGAAATTTAATGTTGATAAATGTAAAGTAATGCACTTAGGACGCAATAATAGTATTAATGCATATACATTAAATGGAATAAAACTGGGGATAACGGAACAAGAGAAGGACCTGTGTATTCTGGTAACAAATAAGTGAAGCAGCAGCTCCCAATGTCAGGCAGCAGCTGCAAAAGCAAATAGGATTTTAGGGCGTATAAAAAGAGAGATAAAAACCCGGGATTCAAATGTAATATTACCACTCTATAAATACCTTGTAGGACCACATCTTGAATATGGAATTCAGTTTTAGGCTCCACATTGTAAAAAGAACATAGGAGAACTGGAGAGGGTTCAAAGGCGGGCAACGAGATTATTAAATGGGATGGGAGGTGTCGCTTACAATGAAATGCTAGAAAAATTGGGCTTTATTAATATGTATAAGTATATGTGTGGTCAATAAAGAGAACTATCACATGATCTGTTCCTTCAATGGACTCTACAAAGGACCAGGGGACACCCATTGCGTGTGGAAGAAAGATGTTTCAGACACCAATAAAAAAAAAGGTTCTTTACAGTTAGAGTGGTCAAGCTATGGAATGCCCTACCCCAAGAGGTCAGCATTTAAAAAAAAGGCTAGATAATAATTTATTTACGAATGGCATTGAGGGTTATGGTTAATCAAGCAATGATTGACGGGTAATTTATTAAGGAAGGTTGAACCTGATGGACCTAGGTCTTTTTTCAGCCTATGTAACTATGTCTTAATAATGTCCTGTGACAATGATCTGTTATGTGCTCTTTAATATTGGCTGCCAGCAGTCACTCGTTATCATCACCTGCTACCTTGTGACATCATCATAGAGTTAAACTATTGCTTTTCCCCGATTGGCTATAAGTGTACTGTTAGGAATTACACCGAGTCAGAAAAACAAAATTACAAAACTAATTATGGTTTTCTAATTCCTGCTGGAAGAAACACGGAACAGATTGTCTTTGTTTTTAATTAGGGTTCCGGCTGTTTGTTGATATTATAAATCGCATCAATTAAGTGTTTTCATCCAGAGACTGGAGGTTTTTCTAGTGCAAGCTGCAGTTTGTTCAAGATTTAGAAAAGGGAAAAAATAGCACCCATTCCAAAAATAAAATACAAAGCTTTATTGAAGGCGATCCATAAATGGAGCACAAGACAGAAAGTTTCACGCTAGTCAGGGGCAAATCATAATACACAATGGGATAAAGAAAATGAATGAGCTATGAATAAAATGTAAAAGCTATTTTGTTCTGATATAGAATCCTGATTTCTCTTGAACTTTCTTATTTTTGACAATATTCGAATACTAATCTTGAAATCCTATTCTAATGCTTACAACAAAGTCACTGGGGGTCAGGTATCGATAGTCTTGCTTGCACAGTGGAGAGATTTATTAATAGTGTTGTAGGATTAATTTATCTTGGTGAAAATGGTACAAATGAGGCGTATGGACATCACACAGGGGGATCCTACACTTAGGACTATTGGATATTAACCAGATCAGAGATAGTGGAAATAGTGGAGTCCTCTGGTTGAATGGGCCTGTTAACGTTTTACATGGATAACCATTCATTTGAGAATAACCGCATGTAATAGTCGCAGCAGAAATGTATGGCCAGCCACATTTTGCCCCAGCGAATGCAGCTGATCACTGAGGGTTTCTGAAAACAAACCCACAGCGATCAGCTCATTGCCGGGCCAGCTTTAAAATAAAAAGGAGTTGTTATTGGGGGGATATGTTCCTTGGTGCTGGGTGCCAGTGGGGCACCAAAAAGCCACTTTGCCTAGGCTAGGGCATTTAGATACAGGGCTAGGACTGGGAATTGAATTTTGCCTTGGGTGAAGAAAAGTCTTGCTTTGACATTAATGATTACACATTTATCCAATTTACTATTGAAGTAGTGATGTCAGTGGTGATGTCAGTAGTGATGTCAGTCATGATGTCACGTGTCTCTTGGTAGTTACTGGGAAATCTGGTGCATATATTAATCACTTTAGGATTTATTATGTGGACAAGGTTTGTTCATTTACTCTGGGATGACAGTTTGATTGTATCTGAATGGTAGAAGGAGAGATGCTATAAAGGTGAAGCTACCGTATCTGACAAAGGTACACAATCTGATCTACCTTTTCACGCTTGGTTAAACTCATAGATTGCAATAACCAGTCCAATGATTTTGTATGGATTGATAAGAAAACTGAACAGAAAATCTAAAACTGCCATATAGTTTGCTTTTTACTTTAACTTCTTGAGTTATGAACCAAAATACCTATGTATTTTTAGTAAGCTATAATAACTTGCCCAAACATGGCATGTTAAAAAGATTGCCTGATTAAAAAATTATAATTTCAAGTACCCTATTCTGAGTTAATAGACGGGGTTTTCTGTTCAGGATCTACAGAATGAGCATATTTTATTATGCAGAACCCAACAGGCCTGTGCTTTACAAGTAAATTGATTTGTAATGGACTTTGTGTAATGCTTCATTTCCCCTGCGGTAGTGCTACAGGGAAACAGAATATTTGCTGCTGGATTCCTCCACAGATTACAGCTGATTTCTGGGATTCTCAGCAGTGGGACACCCGGTAATCAGGACCATTTTAATAAAATGGGATTGTATGAAGTGGACAACCTTTTAGTCTGTAGTGGGAGATTAGACGCTGACTTGTGGCATCTTATGTTTTGATAGAACATTAAGATAATTTAAAAAAATAATAATTGTATGTTTTCATGTTATTTTCAGTTCCCACAAATCCATTTTCACTCCAATAAATCAGCACAACCTGCAGACAAATGTCTGGCTATGGATGGCTATAGAAAGAACAATGAACAGTAAAATATGGGCCTGCATTCAGAGCATTGTTGATCTAAGGAATCTCAGGACCTAATAGAATACGGAGAACGTGTCCAATTGTTGAACATACACAGCGTGATATTTGACAAAGGCCAGTTGATCTAGCTGCTGCCTGACAGCCCTTAATACATACACTTAGTATTAACCGACAGCTAGATTGCAGTCATTAAGATATTGCAAAAAGTGTAAAAAAATATTACAAATATTCTAAATTTGCCAAAACAAATTCTACTGATTAAAATTCAATGTTATATTTTTAAGACAGTCTCCTTCACACACTCAAAAGAGCCCAGACATGAAAAAAGTTTCTGTCCACATATGTCTGTATAGTCAATACATATATAGGTCACTTCATAGGCGCCAAGCATATATAAAACGACACAAATTGTCAATTTTGAACAGGTGTGATCTGTCCCTATTCACATTACATTTGCCCCCTCCATTTAGCATATACATTAAAAAAATTCTATACTGCAAACAAATGCAACCGCGTGTGTAATGTCGGGGTAGGGAGACAGACAGGTGAGCCCTAATCTACCCGCCACTCAGTCCCTGCCTACTTGCACGGCACCGTTCTAGGCGACGGCGTACAACTGGGCGACAGTCCCTATGCTCAATAAGTGCACGACAGATAAACAGACGAGGGTACACAGAAGCTAAGGAAAATGGGGCAGTTGCCCATTGCAACACCGTGAGCAACAAGAGTAGTGAATGAGCCGAGTCAAACCAGGAGTGTACGAGGTACCAAACGCAGAGCAGGAGCGTAGTCAGTAAAGCCAGGGTCAAATTGAAGCAGAGAAGCAGAGATCTAGCTCCGTCTGGCCAGGCTGTGATAGGTTCTCCCACTCCTCAGCCTACCAGCCTGAGTGGTAGCAGATCGAGTCACTCTATCAGACCTAGGAACAGATGCAGACTGATTAATCACGGGCGTCGACACAGAAGCTGTGTCTGGCAAATCCTTTACAGCGTGCCTATATAAAAAGAACAGTGGCTTTTAGTTTGCGACAGTGTCCCTTTAAATTCCTTTTATATGCTATTCAGACGTTTCTGAATGATATTGATTTTCACATGGTTAGCAAATATTAGATGACAACTGTTAATGGACACCATTTCATTACCCATACAGTCCATACCAATCTGAATTGCTATGCAGAGTCATAGCCCTAACCCCCTCACTATAATACCCATGTTTGACTAAATTTCCGCATAATCTAGAAAGTAACAGTTCACATTGATTTTAATGAGATCTGTCAGATTTTACTTTTTCAGGTTATGCTTATGCTATCCTGACTGCCAAAAACAATGGAAACCTGATGGCACATTGGCTAACTGAAGCCCACGGATGTCACTAACAATCAGAAAAATCTCACTAAAATCAATGGCACTATTGAAACGGGTTGTCCTCATGAGAAACATTTTTCTGTTAAATTGGAACAGATCCCAATGACGGTAGATCCTAAGATAAACCACGTGATTATCATCATGAAGCAATGCTGCAGTGATCTATGGGAGCGCCTGGGACAGCTTCTCAGATGTAGCTGTATCAATCAAATTATTTCATGCAAAAAAAAATCATAAATCTACAATTACCAAGACCTGGCAAATACACAAAAGACATGTAAACACACCAGATGCACACATAAAAAAGAGGCCGGGTGACAGTGGCCTGGTTTCCCCCAGCCTGGAAATTTCAGTAAACATTCTACCAGCATGCAGATGTGTGTATGCGCAGATGTTTTATCTTGCAGCATCCTCTTATATAAATATATATAGGAAAGGAAGAATTTGCATTACAACCATACCAAGCAGCGGTGGAAAAAATGAAGAGACATTATAAAATAATTACAGAAGCATTTACATTCTGAATATGAAACCCCAACCGCCAGTTTCCATTTCTAAAGATGATTTTCTTAATGTATTTTTAATATCATTTGGAAGTGTAATGTGTGCCATGGGGGCTATGAAAGCCAGATCTCTGACCTATTTCTGTGGATTGTGTGTGTTGTGGAAAACTGTATTATAGATACAGAAAGGAGCTTCCAACCGGAGCGGAATCAATGAGGGAAAATCAATATGGATCAGAAATGTTTGATAGAATGAGCCGCTGGAAGATGTGCGGTTTCAGCACTTTAATTAATGGCAGTTTTTAAATACATAAAACTTTAAGTCAAACTTTTGTGAGTCGCAGATCATCTATGACACCAGCAATGATCAGAATCTATTTAAATCGGTTTTCTATGTACTATGTAAGGTGGAAATGTGGTTAGGACAATAAGTCGCAGACCAGTCTCTGGCTTTCTTTTATAAAGAACTTTTTTCAAGTTTTTGATTTATCTTGATCTACGAGATGCTGGATTCCTCTAATGACCGGTATGCCAGTGTCTATAGGAGTTATCACCCAGCTTTCCACAGTCCCTGAATGAAATACGAATCTGCACTATATTATAATTCACAGTGAGCCTGTAAAGATGAACATGGAGTCTGAGCTGTAGGCACTCTGTGTGTCGCCATATGGTTCGCATGTATGGCACTGTATTACGGTATGGTAGAAGTAATACTTCTAGTGATGAATATCTCTGTGCTACAGCATCCTATGGATGTCACCATTTTTTTTTAAAGCAATATAACAGAAAATAATCTTCATATGTCTCGGTATAGTATTGGAAACATAAAGAGCTACATTATGGCCCCCCGATCACGTCTATGGGTACCGTATTATGACTTTGTACAATTCGGAGTTTGTATAGAGCCGTAATATGGCCATGTGCATGAGGCCTAAGTGAGATTTTTTATCTTGTATTAAAATTGATGTCACGAATAGCAACATAAATGTAGGAACTTGTTCACACAATTCCATTTTGGTGCATTTTTTTTATGCTTCTAATCAAGTATAAATGTTTCCCTTACTTTTCTTCTGTACAGGCTTTTTTCTTCTGGGTAAAAATAAAAACACATGGCAATTGTTCCAAAACTTAATTGAGTAAAAATGGCACATGGCCCATTTACACACTGTATTTTGATGAATATTTTGCTTTGCTTTTTTTTTTTCAATAATGGAGCCTGAAAAGACAAGTCAAATTGAAAGCTTTAACTCAATGCAAAAACTGCATCGAAATGTGAGTATGCTAAGGGTATGTTCACACGGCCAAATTTCAGACGTATACGAGGCGTATTATGCCTCGTTTTACGTCTGAAAATACGGCTCCAATACGTCGGCAAACATCTGCCCATTCATTTGAATGGGTTTGCCGACGTACTGTGCAGACGACCTGTTATTTACGCATCGTCGTTTGACAGCTGTCAAACGACGACGCGTAAAAATACAGCCTCGTCAAAAGAAGTGCAGGACACTTCTTTGGACGTTTTTGGAGCTGTTTTCTCATAGACTCCAATGAAAACAGCTCCAAAAACGGACGTAAAAAACGCAGCGAAAACGGAGTGAAAACGCAGCGAAAAATGCGAGTTGGTAAAAAAACGTCTGAAAAGCAGGGTCTGTTTTCCCTTGAAAACAGCTCTGGATTTTCAGACGTTTTTGTTGACTACGTGTGAACATACCCTTAGGGGCATAACTATAGGGAGTGCAGAGGTGGCAGTCATACTTGGGTCCTGGTGCTTGATTGAGCCCAACGTCTATTCAATCTACATAAGAAGACACCAGTTTTATAAATCCTACATGGTAGGTGGGGGGCCCTGTTATAGACTTTGCATTAGGGAACAGTCTTGTTCACACAGTGCTGTTTTGATGCATTTTTTTCTACCAAAACAGGGATTTCATATATATTTTCCTTTATTTAGGATCCACTCCTGGTTTTGGGTTAAAAAGCACATTGAAAAACTGCACGAAATCTGCACTGTGTGAACATCAGTACCCAAAAGATCATAAAAAATAAATAAAGAGGCCCATCCAGGCTGTTGCAGCTTTAGTTACAAATCTGAAGGAAACCAAGTTAAGAGGTGATACTTCCTGACACTGGTAATATTGGCCGGATAGCTTAGCAATATAAACTGCAATGGTTTTTTTTTAGTAAGAAGGACACTGCATAGTACGTATGTGGGCTTTGTAAAAATTAGTAACACAATTTAGAACTGTATTTGGCTAGGCTTCTCTGATACATAAGAGCCATCTATATCATTGACTTCTTGGACATCCATTCATTAAGACATTTATCTCATGAAAAACGTAATTATTTGTAGGATAATTTATCTGCAAATGTAATTAGATGGAAGGACCACAGCAGAATGGGAATGGACTTTACAGACTGGTATAGAAGAACCCAGTGGGAAAGAAGAGGACCATATGTCACGAGCACTGCCATAGGGAAGATGACCAGTGGACATGTAGGTAACAATGGTTTATTGAATGGACCTTATCCTCAGTTTTTAGGGGTCCGGTCAACACTGAAATGCCTAGCTCTCCAATAGAAATGTGTTGCCTACACCTCAGATGGTCATTTCCATTGTGGTAGGGCTCATAGCATCCAGTCCTTATTTTTCCCACTGGTTCTGTTACACTAAGGACCAATTGATGTTTGCTCCGCAGCCATATATGTTTCTTACCAGTATTGTGCTTGATTATAACAGCAATTTCAGAGAATCTGCATCCTAGCTCTTGTATCCAAACCTTATGTTTCTTACAGCGCTTTGTTCTTCTTTTCTTCTCTCTTATAGATTTACAGATTGGTAAAAAGTATAGACAGCTGTCCGACTTTCTTGTCTAATTATTTTGGATTCTTATGCATTTGCCCCACCTTTAAAATACCCATTTGCTGCATCTAAATTTTGACTTAATATCAGCCAAGGAGGTGAGGATTCACAATAAAGAAACATAATGTAAACATGAGTTAATGGCAATGTGTAGGCCATGACGATACCTTATAAACCACATATTCACATTTACATTAATATAGGGGTAGTACGCATGTTCGTATCATTCTACTCCTAACCCTAAAGGGGTTTGCCCATCTTGGACATTGGCACAGTTAAAGGGGTTTTCCCATCTTGGACATTTATGGCATATACACAGGATATGCCATAAATGTCAGATAGATGCGGGTCCCACCTCTGGAACCTGCACCTATATGTAGAACGGGCCCCTTAAACCCTGTTTAACATTTTTCGGTACCTACTGTCTCCCGACCACTTTCTGATTAGATGGTCGGGACTTACGAAAACAGCGTAGCTTGCTGAACTACGCTGTTTCCGTAACTCCTATAGAAGTTAATGGCAGTTACGGAAACAGCATAGCTCACGTGCTACGCTGTTTTCATAACAGCCATTCACTTCTATGGGAATTACGGAAACAGCGTAGCTCAGCTAGTTTTCGTAACTCCCGACCATCTAATCAGTAAGTGGCTGGAAGGCTGCGGGAGCTGAGAAATGTAAAACAGGGTTTAGGGGGCCCTGTTCTACAGATATGTGCAGGTCCCAGAGGTGGGACTCACACCTATCTGACATTTATGGCATATCTGTGGATATGCCATAAATGTCCAAGATGGGCAAGCCCCTTTAACTGTGCCAATTTCTGCAGGAATCTTGGACTTAAAAGGTTAAAGCTTATAATACAAGGCAAGGCAAGGTGAAACATATCAAACAGATACATTAGGCTAAAAAATTAGATACATAAATGGCAGGCTAGGTCTATCATAGTCACCTCACAAACAAGCTGCAAACAAATCAGGGGATTCTGAGTTAAAGAGGTTGTTTCAGAGACATCAATTTCCCGGAAAAGAGCCACTGCAGCGATCAGCTGATCGCCGTGAGTCTGGCTCCCGACACCCCCAGCAAACAGCTGACGGAAAATGTATTATTTTATGGTGACCATTCAGATGAATGGCAGTCCACAAAATACATGTCTTACAGAGTGGTTCTTCATTCGAACTTATAGAGAAGGTTCTGTGCGGCGGACCACCCTCTATATCGTTTATATACTATTATCAATATTGGAGAGCGGCTACAAAGGGCACCTCTAATTTTGGAAGACCAAACATCCTATTGAATTCAATGGGAACGGTGTAATGCTTCATATCTCCTCTGGTGGCGCTACATAGGAATTAATCAACCCTGAAAAAGAAGTCTAATGTATAAGGAAGGGAGGGCAGGAGGGTAATTGTCCCTGCCACGACTTTCCTACCTTTGTAGATGGCACATACTGCTCAACTGCCTATTTTGCATTTTACACACAAATATTTCTTTGGCAGTTTATATAAAATTGTTGTATTTGCTCATTTTCAGATGGATGCAGAAGCAGCAATAAATGCCCCATGTATGGGGTAGATCAGACAGATGAGAAGGAGAATTACAAGGATTTTTGACAAAATATTTCTGCTCTTCTATGCCTAAGAGGCTAAGCACTTATTTAATTGAACTTAATAGGACGGAATTTGCACAGCAAATTTTCTCTGGAAGTCAAAGAAATATAAAATCACCCTTCTATAAAGAAGTAGATCATATCATAAGTGAAATTTTATGCAAATGTTATTTTTTCAATCACTCTGCTGGTGCAATGTACAATCTATGCATCATTTTTTAATGCTGACTTATTTTTTTACAACACTCTGGCTTCTATTCATTTGAAAACATGTTTTGCAAAAGGTTTTGTGAACATTGAATTCTGAGTGAGTCATCGCCCTCACTGGTAAAAAGAAGAAAAAAGTGATAGACGAAAAATCTAGATTTACCAGCCAACCAGGCAGGATTAGAAAATTCAGTTAAAGAAGAGCATTATGAAAGCCTTATAACAATTTTAATCCTAAAAGTTAGAATGACATAAAAATAAAGATATAATATGGTTTAAAGAAAATAATCTGAATTCAGCACGAATGAAAAGATAAAATAGGAGATACAAAGTCAAGAAGGTGACCACTAATCAGTACTATACCTTACTGAATGATAAGACTTTTAGAAAAACCTTATTACATTTTTGTCTTGCTGTGTGAAAAAATATAGTGTTGGATTTGTGCTCACCCTCAGTAGTGACTATCAGGTTATTTGTGAAATAACCCAAAAGATAAGAAGCCCCATAAGCAAGTTACTAGCCCCTCTGCTGCTGCACCCTATGAGCTCTTTTGTGACTAGGACCTGCTAATTTATCATAACCTCAGCCCACAGAAGGATCCTCTGGTGGGCCGGTCTGACCCTGCAGATACAATATTATTACTTATGTAGAGCAGATGTGTTCTCTAAATTGGAACTTTTCGAATAAAGTAGTTAAGGTACTTTTACACGACCCGAAGTGGGCCGTGTAAACAAGCGCCGATCAAGAGACAGCTCGTTGAACGGCGCTCGTTTGCTCCTTTCATAAGGAGATAAAATGGGGACTAGCGCTTGTTACTCCGATCGCTCGTCCCCATGCATTTCTATTATGTCGGCAGCGCGTCTCCCTGTTTACACAGGGAGATGTGTGGCCGACAACGAGAATATGTTGGGCATTTAAAACTATACAATCAGCCGATGAACGAGCGTTTGCTCGTTCATCGGCTCATCGTTGCCCTGTTTACACAGCACAAGTATCAGGAACGCTCGTTTGCCTGATAATTGGCCAGTGTAAAAGGGCCCTTACTCTATAAATATTACATAATAAACATACACATAGGTGTAACTACCAGAAAGGCAGGCATAGCAAATGCTCTGGGGCCAAGCAACTAAGGGCCAAATTAAGCATTTACACTGACAGGTGAGGTGCAGGTAGTGATAACTATGGATCGTGAAATAGGAGTGGTAAAATGAATGCAGATCTCTGGGAGACCAAGGACAGGAGGAAAAGACACAGTTGATAGAGCAAAGAACAAAACAATCATAACCCTTTCATGTCCTGATGGAATGAGGTATTTTTTACGTTTTGCTATCGGGCCTCAGGGTTACATGTTATACCCCTAAAGATACATCTGGTTGACCATATATCATTTGAATGTTTGAACCCCATTATCAGGCCAATATTTGGACCATGTAAGGAAGTCTTCTCAATGAAAAGAAAAGGATCTGAAGTGGGAGGTCTGGCGGTGGGAGATGTCTCAGTTTTCTATGTCTTAAATGTGATGTCAGATGATGACATCATTCACATCCTTTTGTTATGTCACCTGCTTTACTTTAGACAGAGAAACGCATTATTTTTCCTCATTCTTCCCTCCTAGGGGTTTGAGCAGCAGGCAGTAAATCCACTCTGTGGAGTTAACCAGCACAAATCACTGCTTTACTCAGTATTTCTAATCATTTTTCTCGGTCTGACAAGTGTTTATAGAGAAGTGAAGACTGTATTGCCTTGTTTTGGCACATTATACATTCTTCACTTTTTATTGCGACTATCATATAAACTATCAAATAAAGCTACACTCCTTATATAGTAAGTGTCGCTGCCTTTGTACTCTTTTTGTTCTGGTTGTTTGGAAAAAAATTTGACACACTGCTTAAAGGAGTATTATTGCAAAAGAAACAAGTATAATAGGAGTTGTAGTGTTTCCTTCTGCACCACATGTGTCACTGGTTTGACGTGGGCAGGAATTACATTTGTAGCTAGTCAGATTATGATAATGTTTTAACACATATTATATCAGAAAATGAGCCCACTGACTTATGAACGGCCATGATCTCTCTCTATTTGATTCTGGCTAATAGTCTCACATGCTGTGCAATTGAGGCACGACAAATTCACTCTTATAAAATCTCATGTAAATCCCATGACTTAAGGTATGTTTGATGCTTCCGCTATCTACGACCTTACACCCCAAACCCCAATAAGAGACCACACATGAATTTTGGTGTAAAGGCCACAGCAGCCATTTATTAAACACACCTTTTTTCTGAAAAAGAGCATAACCATAAACACATCATAACTCCATGATAACATCCTGCTCTATTTCCCAACTCCAGATAAAGGATCCTTGAAGGCACTTCAATCATTAAACTCCATCGTTTCCTTATTAGGTCTGGACCCCTTACCCTACAGCCGTTCTGCACCTGACCCGAGGGCACCAACCATGTCCAAGACCTCTCTCTCCCTTCCTGGGGACCCTGCCCATCAGGAATATATATGAGCTGGGTAACCACTCCCCAGCCCCTCCAATACTATCCCGGGTTAAACGCCCCGAGTTCTCTTGCAACAATCTCCATTGTTGCTTCTCCTTCTCATTCCGTGCCTCCAAAGACCCCTCCTCCTACCGCCATTGCTACTGTGACAAAACAAAACCCCAACCGACAAATTCCCATAAACAGGAGAAAATACTGGGAGGGCGGGCGGGACAAAAATTTCTCCTGTTGTCCAGCGGGAAAGAGGGCTGCCTCTTCCCCGCATGGACTTATATACTTTATTCTCCACCCACCACATATAGATACATTTTGCCCCATGCCCCCTTTCACATAACCCTCCCATCCCTATAAATATAGCCTAAAACATAATACCTAGAACATAATAGCCTAGAACTCCCAAACACCTAGTCATGCGCTTGCTTCATTACGGCTGCGCCTACATTACGCTGGGCTTACTTGACTTAAGGTATGTTTGATGCTTCCGCTATCTACGACCTTACACCCCAAACCCCAATAAGAGACCACACATGAATTTTGGTGTAAAGGCCACAGCAGCCATTTATTAAACACACCTTTTTTCTGAAAAAGAGCATAACCATAAACACATCATAACTCCATGATAACATCCTGCTCTATTTCCCAACTCCAGATAAAGGATCCTTGAAGGCACTTCAATCATTAAACTCCATCGTTTCCTTATTAGGTCTGGACCCCTTACCCTACAGCCGTTCTGCACCTGACCCGAGGGCACCAACCATGTCCAAGACCTCTCTCTCCCTTCCTGGGGACCCTGCCCATCAGGAATATATATGAGCTGGGTAACCACTCCCCAGCCCCTCCAATACTATCCCGGGTTAAACGCCCCGAGTTCTCTTGCAACAATCTCCATTGTTGCTTCTCCTTCTCATTCCGTGCCTCCAAAGACCCCTCCTCCTACCGCCACGACAATCATGTGTGACCCCTTACACATGATTGTCCCTCCACAACTGCAGGGCTTTCTCCATGCCCTCCTTAATGTCCAAGGTCCACATATCCAGACCCACCTCGTTTAGATGAACACCATCCGCCCTGAGGAAACCTACCTCTCTACCCTCCAACTCCTTATGCCGCACCACAACACCGCCATTGCGTGCCACAAACCTGCCAACTACCTTGTTGACCTTTGCTCGCGCTTTGTTTAAGCTATGTACGGAACGTGCCTGCCGCCACACCTTGCGAGCCACAATATCAGACCATACAATAACCACTCCTGGGAACGCCGACCACAACCGCAAAAGGTCAATCTTCACATCCCTCACTAAATCCCTGGACGACCGAATGCCCAAATCATTGCCGCCAAGGTGCACCACTAAGATATCCGGCGCCCTGTCCAATCCCGCATAAAATTGTACCTCTGGTAACAGCCTACACCACAGCATGCCCCGCAGGCCCAACCATCTGACCTGCACTTCTGCGTGATCCATGCCCAACTGCCGTCCGGCCGGACGAACATCAGCACGCACACCTCCCCAGTGTACGTAGGAGTGCCCCATGATCCAAATCAAGCAGGGACCTGCACCTAAAACAACACAAAACAACAACGTAACTACTCCATATCCACCTCCAGCACATCTTATCTCCACCGCCTCAAAGCAAGTGAGGCCGCACATACAACCTGTATCTGTCTGACTCCCACCTACCAATCTTCTTAACCATCGCCGGGGATAAACCCCACCGAGCTGCTTCCGTAGCTGCGCCAATTCTAAAGGAATGAGAGCTAAAACCTGCTCCACCTCTGCCGGACAACAGGATACATTTTTTGAACACCTGTGAAAACTGGAATTTTGACAGAGACAGCCCGTCTGCATGAACCAACAAGGATGCCGGGCCCTCAGGCCTCACCGCAACAAACTCCCGAAAACAGTGGACCGGGCACACCCGCGACCCTGGTAACTCATACAAGCGCACCACAAAACCTCTCCCCTCCTGATCTGTCTTAGATCTACGGAGCAAACAAGAAAGGCAGGAGCCATCCAAATCCACATCAGCATACAATAAACCCCCTGCCACACTCTTACTGGCCGACACCAACTCCGATATCCGGAACGCCCCAAAGAAAGCCAAAGAAAAGGCCAGTGTAAATAGCCGCACTTCAAATGCTGAAACACAAACCTCCCTCAACAATTCACAAATCGCTACCAACAGCTCAAATGACACCGGCTTCCTGAGATCCCTAACTGCGGAACCCCTCCTGAAACCCTTCATTGCCTGCCGCACCAGAAAGGACTTAGTCACGTCCTCCTCACCTTTCTTCTTAAACCAAAAAGCCAAGGCCGACAAACTGCGAGCGACCATTGCTGCAGACGACCCCTCACTGTACGCATTTCCTATAAAATACAGCAAACACGCCTGCCGATCTGCAATACCTGCCTGCGCATTTTCCAACAACGTCTCCCATACCTGCCACACCGCACTGTACCTCTGCCACGTGACCGCACTAACCGACCTTTCCACAAGCGACATCGCCATTGTCACACCACCTTCCACAGATGCTCTGGACACGGCAGGCCATGAGACTCCGCCCCCGGCGCCAGCAGACGAAACCTGTCCCACTGTTGACGAGAAAGGGAATCAGCCACAGAATTCAGCACCCCAGGAATATGCACTGCCACAAAATGCGCATTTAACATCAAACCTCTCAAAACTAAATGTCGCAATAGCCGCACGACTGGCGGAGAATTAGCCGTCTGGGCATTAACAGCCTGAACGACACCTAGATTGTCACATACGAAACGCACTCTCCGGTCCCGCAGACAATCCCCCCACAACTCCGCAGCCACCACAATCGGGAACAGTTCCAGCAGAGCCAAGTTACGGACAAAACCACATTCATGCCATGTATCAGGCCAAACTCCTGCACACCACTGCCCCTGGAAATAAGCCCCAAATCCGCATGCACCTGATGCATCAGTATACAGCTCCAAGTCCACACTAGACACCGGCTGATACATGAGCACCGACCGCCCATTATAGGTCTGCAAAAACTCCCCCCACACCAACAAGTCAGCTTTCAACTCCGCCGACAACCTAATGAAATGATGAGGGGAATGCACCCCTGCGGTAGCACTCGCCAACCGCCTGCAAAACACCCGCCCCATGTGCATAATCCTACAAGCGAAATTCAAATGCCCCAACAAGGATTGCAAGTCCCGCAATTGTATCTTCTTCCTGCGCAGCGCACTCGCCACCAACTCTCTCATCTCCAGCAACTTATCATCAGGCAAGCGACACTCCATGTTATCTGAATCAATCATGATTCCCAAAAACTTAATGACCGTCGTGGGTCCCTCAGTTTTCTCAGGCGCCAAAGGTACCCCAAAATCCATTGCCACTCTCTCCATAGTGTGTAGCAATCCTGCACACACATAGGTACCCGGCGGCCCGATAAACAGGAAATCATCCAGATAATGCAGCGCAGATTGCACCTGCGCCTCCCGACGGACCACCCACTCCAAAAACGTGCTAAACATCTCAAAATAAGCGCATGAAATGGAGCAGCCCATCGGGAGGCAACAATCCACAAAATATTCCTCCTGCCAATAACATCCCAGCAAACAAAAACTATCCGGATGCACCGGCAATAAACGAAAAGCGGCCTCAATGTCAGTTTTCGCTAACAGAGAGCCCTTCCCGTATTTCCGAACCCAAACAACCGCCGCATCAAAGTTAGTGTAACTGACCGCGCACAGGGCCGGATCAATGCCGTCATTCACCGACTCGCCTTCCGGATAAGACAAGTGATGAATAAGGCGGAATTTATTCACCTCCTTTTTTGGCACCAAACCTAACGGGGAAACACGCAAATTCTGAACAGGCGGGGAGGAAAACGGCCCCGCCATGCGGCCCAAAGCCACCTCCTTCAGCAGCTTATCCGTAACCAGATCAGGCCGCGCCAAAGCAGACGACAAATTACGGACTACCCCGTCACGTCCAACCGACGTACAAGGAATCCGAAAACCTTCTGAAAATCCTAACCACAACAAATCCGCCACTTTCTTATTTGGATAGCCCCTTAAAAACGGGAGCATCCTTTCCACCCTCACCGGCGTCGCCCCTCTTCTGCTCAGCATCTCCCTGCCTGCCCTTATGCTTCTTGAAGCATCTGGACAAACCATGGGCGCCTCCGCAACCGGAGCACTCGTGCTTGTACCTACAATCTGGGCCGAACTTGCAATGCCCCTCATTATACTGCCAGCAACACCCCTTTCCTGAGGATCCTGACCGACCCGCTGCTGACCCCTGACCGCCGGCCGCATCACGAAAGGGCTGCTGCCCCTGTTTTGGCGCAGACATCAGACGCATCCATAAACTGATATCCTTGTGATCCCATCGCAACGACGGGCGCACCGACTTCCGCTGACGAAACTGTTCGTCATACCGCAACCACGCATTACCACCGTATACACGATACGCCTCCCCTACCGAATCCATATAACAGAATAACGCCGAACAGTTCTCCGGCGCCTTCTCACCCACCACACTAGCCAAGATAGCGAAGGCCTGCAGCCAATTCGCAAAAGTCCGTGGAATCAAACGATACCGCCGCCGCTCCTCCTCCTCCTTCTTACTTTCATCCGGTTTCCACCGGTCCAAATTAAACTTCTCTAGCGGCAGCAAAGAAAAAATCTCAACATATTCATCTTTCCATATCTTTTCCCTAATCTCCACCTTCAAATGTGCCCCCAGCGGGCCCTCAAAACACACATAAACCTCACCTTTAGCGGCGTCAGCCAAACGCACATCCTCCACCACCTTCTTAGCTGTACTAGCCGCCTCGTCAACTGCTTTTCCCACAGCCACTACGGCACCCACAACCGGCGCCACTTCACTAACACCCGCAATCACTGCCGCAGCTGCACCAGAAATCGCCTCATTAGCAACTGCACTCCCTGCCGCACTAGCAGACGCCTCACTAGCAGCGCCCCATACCCTCGCTGGAGACTGCTCTACGCCTGGCACAATTCTCATAAAATACTCCTGCATCCCTCTAAACAACAATTGCATCTGTGACATTGACAATATCCCCCCCACATCCCCCCCACACATCCCCGGCACCACATCAGTGGTAGACTCACCCGTACGTCCCTGAGGTGACCTCCCAGCGGACGCGTCCATCACTCCAGATAATCCCGGCGTCGGTCGTGACGATCCTAGGGAGTGGTGCTCCTGCACCCCACGCTCCCCGTAGCTCCCCGCACTTCCAGTCGCTGCTGCTCTAGGCTCCGCGGAATGCGGCCCGTCCACGATCCTGCCACCCCCTGGTGGCGTGGCATATTCAGAACGACAGCCCTGCCGATCCAGTCCTTCTGCAGGGCTGTCAAAATAAAATCTTCTTGTAGTCGTCGCTGCCTGTATAGCAGACCGCTGCCCCCCCTCGTCCGGATGGGGCCCGGCGTCATTCCAAGAAGTTGCCCGGGTACCTCCGGTCGCTGTCGCCGCCGCACGCCTCCCTGCTCCTGCAGGAGGCGATCTCGCTCCCCATCTAGATGCCGCCCGCCTCTTCCTGCGGGTCGGCGCTGGTGTCCTGATGTCTGTCCGCTGAGCTCCTCCGGCACCTGGAGCATCGGCGCCGGAGAAAGCCGTCACTTCCGGACCTGCGCGCGCATCCGGCCCCGCGCGCACATCCGGTCCTGTGCGCGCATCCGGTCTTGCGCGCGCATCCGGTCCCGCCTCCACTTCCGGCGTTGTTGTTGAAGACAGGAGGGAGGAAGATGGCCGCCGCGGCCCCCCCCCTCCTGTCACCTCCGGTCTCGCCCGCCTGATGGGATTCCTCCCAGACCTCCGTGGACCGACGCCAGGGTGCAACTCCGGACCAGCAGGAGGAGGAGGGTCCCTGGAGGGGCTCCCTCGGCGCCGACCAGACCGAGGCGTCTCTGCAGATGAAGGCCTCTCCTGAGGCCTGGAACGCCTGCTGCTGCGTCCCTCACTCTCCTCTCCAGCCGCTGGAACCGGAGGAAGAGCCCCGGCAATCAGCGCATCCAGCCATCCCACGCCGTGCTGCATCGCTGCATCCCGGATCCTGGCCATCGTTGTCTCCATCGCCGCTTCCATCAGGTAAGTAGAAATATTAATCTGTATATTTGTCTTTTAAATATAATAACAGGACAAAAATTTCTCCTGTTGTCCAGCGGGAAAGAGGGCTGCCTCTTCCCCGCATGGACTTATATACTTTATTCTCCACCCACCACATATAGATACATTTTGCCCCATGCCCCCTTTCACATAACCCTCCCATCCCTATAAATATAGCCTAAAACATAATACCTAGAACATAATAGCCTAGAACTCCCAAACACCTAGTCATGCGCTTGCTTCATTACGGCTGCGCCTACATTACGCTGGGCTTACTTATCGCTGCTACCGTCAAATGGTGACCATGCAACATTTTCACAGACTTCTAATGGAATTCCAAGCGTGGTGCTGCTACATGCAAGGCTCTCAGAAAAAGTACCATCCAAAGTTTCTAACGACTTCTGAAAGCCAAAACTGAAGGCCATTGCTCACGTTAACCCCTTAATGACCAGGCCTGAAAAGGTCTTAATGACCAGCTACATTTTTCAGTTTTTGCCTCTCTGCCTTTCAGCAGCCATAAGAAATTGTATTCTGTTTTTGCATGGTTTGGGAGTAGAAAGAATTCACTGTGTAAGTTATAGCATTTATTTTTACGGCATGAATATAGGAAAAAGCGATTCTCTGCACCGTTTTTTTTTGTTTATTTTTTATCCTGTTCACATTTCACGCTAAATAACCTGTTAAATTAATTCTTCAGGTTATTATGGTCGTATAGATACCTAATATGTGTAGGTTTTTTGTTTTTATGTAATGTATGGGCAATAAAATATATGTAATACTTTTTTTTGTTACATTTTTTTAAAATTCCCATTAGGAATAACTTTATTTACAACTTTATCTTTTACTTGTAATGTATTAACATACACCTGTATGGTAATACATAATACTGTGTCACTATGACACAGGCTGCTGTTACAGCAGCACATAGTGTGACCTAAGAGCAGGCTTACTGAACAGACAGCCCTGGGGTCCTTTCTAGGTCCCGACGGCTCACTGCAGAAGGATTCCCCGGTATTCGATTGCGTCACCGGGTTTCCAGTGACGTGATCAAAGAGGGGAGATCTCTTTGATCATGCCGTGGTCACGGCGATTAAACAGCTGGGGACGGAATTTTTTCAGATCCCAGCTGTGTTCAGCATTCTGCTCTAAGTTCAGGAGCTGTAAGTTACAGCTCCTGTTTGGAGGATGAGCGCTCAAAGGAGCGCTCATCAGCCTCTTCTACAGCGACGCCAAAAGACGGTGGACAGTCCTTAAGGCTGGGTTCACACGTGGCGGAATTTCACTTAAATTCCGCTGCGGACACTCCGCAGCGTTAATCCGCAGCGGAGCCGTTTCTCCATTGACTTCTACTTTAATTTAGCAGTGTTCGTTTAGACGATGCGTAAAATTCCGCTGCGGAGCATAGGCTGCGGAGCGGAATTTGGTGTCCGCAGCATGCTCTGTCTGTTGCGGAGCAGTGGCGGACTCATGGCGGAATTTCTCCATTGACTTCAATGGAGATTCTAATTTCCGCAATGAAGTCCGCAGCTGTCATGCACATGTTATGTGTGCTGCGGATGCGTCTTGCTTTTTTAACTTGACATTTCTTCATTCTGGCTGGACCTATGTATTTCTAGGTCTACAGCCAGACTGAGGAAGTCAATGGGGCTCCCGTAATGACGGGAGCGTTGCTAGGAGACGTCTGTAAATAGTCACTGTCCAGGGTGCTGAAAGAGTTAAGCGATCTGCAGTAACTGTTTCTGCACCCGGGACAGTGACTACCGATCCCAATATACAGCAACCTGTAAAAAAATATAAGTTCATACTTACCGAGAACTCCCTGCTTCTGTCTCCAGTCCGGCCTCCCAGGATGACGTTTCAGTCTAAGTGACGGCTGCAGCCAATCACAGGCCAAGCACAGGCTGCAGCGGTCACATGGACTGGCGCGTCATCCAGGGAGGTCGGGCTGGATGCCGAAAGAGGGACGCGTCACCAAGACAACGGCCGGTAAGTATGAAATTTGTTTACTTTCACTAGGGAAAGTGCTGTCCCTTCTCTCTATCCTGCACTGATAGGGAGAAGGGAAGCACTTTTCCCGCAGTCCGCAGCAGCTAGTCCGCATCAATTTTCTGCACATTTTGGGCAGATCCGCAGCCGTAATCCGCAACCCGGATTAGGTGCGGCATTGATGCGGACAGTTGCGGAGGAAATCCGCCACGTGTGGCCATGCCCTAAAAGGTTAAAACTGGGTTTGCACACAAATTTCTTACCAATCAGACGGATCTTACATGTATTAAAATTGCTCTGAGTTGGAAAATTTCCTGCATAGATATTTTGTTAAAATAGACTTAATTCTCGTCTTCCTCATCTTTTATGATCTTTCTACAATAAAGTGCTCCTATTGAATATAATGGAGTGGTCTCTTTAAAATACTGTTTACACTTTACAATCATGGTGATTGGCAGACAGATTTTTTAGCACATCAGGTCAGTTTTCTGATTACACACACCAATTTAGATTGATATTGGTCTGATTGGATAGAAATTGGACAGATATCTCTAAGTGTAAAGGTACCTTTAATCCGCTTGTCTGCTGATGCATTTGACACAATAGACCACCACCATGGGACATTCTAAATAAAAAAATAAAAAAAATCCTGTAATTTTTCAGCGACTTAAGGCCTTGTTCACACTGAGTTTTTTTTTTCAGGCAGAGAAATCTGCCCCAAAATTCCTTCAGGAATTCTGAGGCAGATTTTGACCTGCCTGCAAATTCTTGCCGTGATTGTCGCGTCATTATTTGCCCTCTGCCATTGAGCTCCACGGGCAAAAAACGCTGCAAAAAAAAAAGCTTTGGGAGGTCAGAGGCGGAAGCGCGGCAAGAGAGAGCATGGCAGTTTTTTTTTTACTGCTAAAAACTGCCGTGGCAAAAACGCCTCTGCCTCCCATTGAAATCAATGGGAGGTGTTATCGGCCGTTTTTTTCCGTCAAAATCAACGCCAAGAAACTCTGTGTGAACTGGGCCTTACACCCACAATAAGTTGATACTTGCTACTATATAGGCAATGCTTCTCAGATTGCGCTGCATGAATGTAGTGGACTTTTTACCTCCTATTAAGGCCGGATTTACACGAGCGTGTGCGTTTTGCAAGCGCAAAAAACGTGGCGTTTTGCAAGCGCAAAAGGCACTTAACAGCTCCATGTGTCATCACCATATGATGCGCGGCTACGTGATTTTCGCGCAGCCGCCATCATTATGACACTCTGTATGTTCATACTTCAATCATACTTTTTACTGCTGTCGCGCGAATCACGCGCGTCCCACGGAAGTGCTTCCGTGTGGTGCGCGTAATTTTCACGCACCCATTGACTTCAATGGGTGCGTGATGCGTGAAAAACGCACAAATATAGGACATGTCGTGAGTTTTACGCATCGGACTCACGCTGCGCAAAAATCACGGACTGTCTGCACAGCTCCATAGACTAACATAGGTCCGTGCGACGCGCGTGAAAATCACGCGGGTTGCACGGACGTATTACACGTTCGTGTAAATAAGCCCTAATATGTACATATTTCTGTAGTTTCAATGTATACCCTTTATACTTACAAAGCTAAGAATGGAAAAATAATGGCCTATTTACTGTTAACTAATAACTACTGCAAATCCACAATGTGGGTGTGGGACTTTTACATCTCGTAGAAATATATACAACCTATATTCAGAAATGGGTCAGAATTGGTTAAAGTATCAGTGTGCTTACTGTAAGCAAAGTCACTATCATGGATGTGAAGACCGTGGGTTGTTTTATAATTACCATATTTTACATTTAAAACTAAATATTGTTCTGTGATTATTACTGGACCTGCTACTGGATTTGTTGGGAACCCTAAATGGGTTTCCTGATGGGTTGTCATCAGTTACATGATATGTCATCACTATGGATCAGGCTTAGCTATAGGTGGTTCAGGGGGAACAGTCATACTTAAACCCTGGTGCCGAAAGGGGCCCAAAAGCCCCTCAGCCACATAAGAAGACATTAGTATTATAAATGGCACATGGTAGGTGGGGCTGATTTTGCGTTCGAGTCCAGGGGCATCAAGTTACCCCTCTGGTATGGACATTACATCAGCACGTACAGAGGAGCAACCAGAGCAGTAGGCGACACATAAGACCGGCTGCTGAGGATTGGAGTGGTATGTGCTATAAAAATGCATAAACTTGCCCATTAATATACAGATGAACACCCACTTCCACTTTTGACATTTTTCTCCATTCTGCGGAACCATTGGCAAATTTGTAAAGCCAAAAGTGCACCATGAAAAGAATGAAAAGAACACTTCAAAGACTTCCCTAAATTACCCTGGGACCGAATCATTGGTTTCAACTTTCCTTATAAAATCCTGCTTGCTCAGATTTAGAATTGATATAATAAATGAATAACATGAAAGCGAGGCGGTATCTCACGTTTTTTCCATGACAAGTCACACATTTTACGTTTTTACATATTTAATGTAGATATTCAGGTAGGTCTCCCTAGTTTCTTCCATCAGGGCTGAGAAAATATTGTATTACTTAGTCCCTTATATATTGATCTGCTAAGTCACAAAACTACAATACAAAGGCCATACTGTCACTCTAGTGCAGGTGTAAAATACAGGCATAATATCTAGTGAATGACTGTATATAGAAGTTAGAATCTGTTTTAGTGACACCAATGGAAATTGGAGTAAAATGTGTTGGATCATGGGATGGATCTGGTTGAAAATCTCCAGAATACAAACCTACTGAATCTAGTATGGTCCTGAAGATATTAATGTTATTCCTTTAGTTATTCAAACAGTATTGTGAGCTGATAAAACAAAACACATAGTAGGATCCAATGAGGTTGCAAATAAGCCCAATGGGGCTTTAATACGCCAAATGCATTTTGAGAGTCCCTGCTCCCGGTCACAAGGCCGTTGCCTTTTCTCCCTATGTCGGGATCAATGCAGTGAGAAAATGATAGGCTGAGCATAATAGACTTATGTATTTTCAGCAATATATAACATTTCAGTCTGTACTTAGTTTGTCATTAATGCAGAACTGACTTTTGTCTCATATGCCACCATATCACAATTTTCGGTAAACCTATTACATTATCTTAACTACTGCAAAAAAGAAAAGATTGTTAAATGAATGTAATAATTGCTATTTATCATTTTCTGATTTGTTTTTTTCTTTTGCTCTTAACCAGTGTCCAATATTTACCAACAAATACATATATTTGTACCTTAAAATACTTTTTTTTTAATAATATCTGCTTGCTGAACCAAAACATGTTCAACAGCATCCCATACTAAATCGGACTTTATGCCCTTTCATACCCCTACCAGGATACACAAATAAAGAAATACAAGGGTAAAGACTCAGGAGTAGTTTGCGTAAACTTTTTCCTCATGCCCCACAAGACCTACAACTGAGGGACAAGATGGCACCACTGGTCCTTGTTGCCTAAACTCTGTTTTACCAAGATACTCTCATAGACCCAGAGTCTTGGGGTACAAAATGTTTTTCTGGAAGCTATTCACACCCAGGTGAGCCCCACCTTTTTCCCCCAACCTCTGAAGCCCTATTCCTACTCAAGCCAGTAGTCCCTGACAATCATATGCAGTTTGTTTCAAAGTTAGATTTTTAAACCAGAGACACCTGAATTCCACATTGCGACTTCCCTAAAGAGACAGGATCATTTACAACCTGCTAGCCCATTCCCCCCTAAAGGATTTAAGAGGCCTAAATTCAATCTATAAAGGCCCAAACCAAATGTAGGGCCCGTAGAGCATAAAAAGCTTCTATTACGGAAGGAGGTCCTGAAAATCACCACAAATGAGAACGGGTCCTGACTGACAAAGACCAATGTACCCTGCAACTGTCAAATATTGCAAACAATCTCATCTTTATTGAAATACTGGGTCACCCCAAAATTTCAGAAAAACATTACTAGTAAACGAATATAGGATGTCTCAATTCAAAGCTCTCCAAGGTCTTGTAAGTAGAATGTGTACCAAAATGAGAAAGAAAAGCGTGGTCATGTGTGAGCTGAGGTCAGGGTAGGTGACGGTCTTACAGGACAAGTTCCGAGACACTGGGTCAGGGCAGGTAGTCAACAGAAGGGAGGTTAGAGATCAAGCTGGGTTGAACCAGAGAGACGTAGTTGAAGAAACACCTTAACAGAGTATTGGCATCAAATAGACCTATTACTCAAAAAGAATCTCAATGAGGATTAAATGGGGATATTTTTAAATTTGCAGCTGGCGCTTTAAGGGATGAGACGCAGAGCACACGCGTTGCAGCAGAAGACCGGCAGCACGGAGAAGGACGGGATGTCTGCTGCAAGGATCGGGTAAGTAGCCGGCCTCCCGTTATAGCTACTTTGTGATGATGTGATAACTTTTCTAGTTTTGTTTACCAAGTAACTGTTATTACGTACACTCTATCATGAAAAAAAAAACAAAAAACAATAAAAGACGCAACAAGAATACAAAAAAAAAAACAACAAAAAACATCCTATAAGATCCTAGCATGTTTGCTGGTATTTAATCTCTTGCTTATACTCAGCCTTGGCTTATATAGTCTCGCTCTACTGTATAGCTTAGTGGTCGAGCTCATCCCCCCCTTGAAACTGCTTCCAGGCTTTCTTGTTTCCTTAGCTCTTTACTTCACAACTGCAGCCTACACCAAACAAAATTATTTTTAGCTTTCTCAAATTCTTACAATAGGTCCGTTTAGCACAGCTGTGGCATTTATTGCGAAGATAAATAGCATTTTCCATTAGAAGTCTGCTGAAAATCCTTATTCCTTTGCCAGCCACTGAAATAAGGATTTCAGCATCAGCCAATCAGAAAACTCCGCTGCACAATTTAATATGAAATGTTGAGGTATACAATGGCTTATAACGGCTCCCTCCATCATTGGATTATTATGGAGCAGAGCTAGAAAGACCAATTGTTAATGGACTGATGCCAAGAAAGCTTTTATCAACAAACTCTGTAACTGTTTAGATGAAGTTTTTCCTTCTTGGATTCACATTTTACTTTTGACCTACCGATTTATAAGAATTTCTGTATTTGAACAAGGGGATAGTGACTGGGTAAGCCAATAGATATAATGTTGTCCAACTGTGCATATTGATGGCTTACAATCTGTCTGCTGAAAACAAATTGGTATTACAATAAGATACCAAAGTAGTCTCCAGAAAGTTTACTGTTTCTGGATAGAAGAAACATATAAGCAGGGCAAGATGAATGATTCGGCCATTGGACTTACATTAAAGAAAACGTATCCCCAGAAAATACACATTATTTAAATAAAATTAATTAATTATATTTATATCTATATATTTTTGTACAATTTTGATGTTTTTTTTATAAATATATATACATATATATGCCTAAACCATATAAAAAATGATGAAATATTCCAGTTCTCACACTTTCCACTGGCGCACACACACAATAGGCTGACATTTCCTGTTTTCTAGATCTCACTTGTCAACTTTGCTGTATAGACTGGGACAGAATTAGCAAAGGACAGGGGATTTACTTACAGCTTTATTGTACTGCTGGAGTCCTAGATAAGGCAGGATAGTAACACTATACACCCTTGCCACTCCTTGGTCACACAAAAAGTTTGGTAACGTTTAGAATGTATAACATTACTTATCTTGTACTGATTCTGAGTTAAAGCCTGTAATTTAGTCAATAGCTGCATTCACAATTCTGCAGTTGTCACAGCTGAAATCTCACATATACTAGTACTATTACAAAACTACTTGTCCCACTGTATTACAAGAACTCAGTCAAGCTGTTGTAGATCTGTGTGATGACAAGGTTACTGACTGTTTCCAATGGCAACCAACATAATTGTGAATGCAGCTCTAAATTATAATATAGGCTGCAACTTAGAGTCAAGACTAGATAAGTAATACCAAGTACTTACAACGTTTTTTGTGTATGAGATGAGGCAATTGTCAAGTCTGTGAGCTTACGGCAGCAATTTTAGCATTGGTGAAAATGGTTATATGGGTTAGGTGCCATAACCTCCTGCAGCCATGCTTTGTTCATCACAAAATATTCAGGTCTGGACTGTAGGAGGTGAGAAAATAGGACTACTTACTTACCTGCACAGACTAGACAAACTATATCCACTGGGGCACTGCGGGCCACAAGTGAGGAAATTAGAGGTGGGTCAGAGTTTTTATTTTTGTCTGGAGATAGACTTTTCTTATTTCCTGAAGTTAAGCTGTTTCAGTTCTATGTGAGCTTTGATGACATCTTCATAGTGTCCAAAAAAAGCCCTATTATTTCGTAAGATCACATCATTGCATTTGTTTTTTAATCGTGGGGGGTCCTCCATTTAGGACCCTGATCCAGGGGCGCCGCTAGCACCAGACCTCCGGGGCCCAAGCCCCAGATCTTTGGCCCGGTGCCCCCAATTACCAGGCGACTGCCGCTACAGGGGTGGCAGCGGTCGCAATTGCGATTGGGCAGCGGCTCCTGCCCTGCGTCTATAGAAACACTATAGCGACTGGGGCCTATGTCATAAAATACACGGGCTCCTGTTACTATAGTAACGATACAAATACCTACCCTCCTTCCCGAGCGCAGAGGAAGTCCTGACGTCTTCTCGCGTCATGATGCTGTGCGCCGCGCATGATGTCACAACGCTGGATGGTGTCGGGACATCCGCTGCACCGAAGAACTTAGTAAGTGTATCTAAGTTTACCACAAGGCAGGCTTAGATACAGGACCCCAGCAGACAGTAATCTTATGCAGTATAATATTACTGCCTGCTGGGGTCCTGTATCTAAGCCTGCCTTGTGGTAAGCTTAGATACAGGGTCCAACAGACAGCATCACACATGGGCTTAGATACAGGGCCCATGTGTGATACGGTCTGTTGGACCATGTATCTAAGCTTACCACAAGGCAGGTTTAGATACAGGACCCCAGCAGACAGTAATATTATACTGCATAAGATTACTGTCTGCTGGGGTCCTCTATCTAAGCTTGTCTTGTGGTAAACTTAGATACATGGTCCAACAGACAGCATCACACATGGGCTTAGATACAGGGCCCTTGTGTGATGTGGTCTGTTGGACTATGTATCTAAGCTTACCACAAGGCATGCTTAGATACAGGACCCAAGCAGACAGTAATATTATACTGCATAAGATTACTGTCTGCTGGGGCCGTGTTTCTAAGCCTAACATGTGATAGGCTTAGATACAGAGTGCAACAGACAGTATTACACATGGGCCCTGTATCTAAGCCTACCACGTGTTACTAATCAGATTTTATTTGTGTTTGTGTATTTTTTTTACAGATTTGGTCGTTGGACTACGTCGGATTCCAGGACTACTTCGATGACAGCTTTTTTTATTTTCAATAAAATGGTTAATGAGGGTTGTGTGTGGGGTTTTATTTGAATAAAATATATTTTTTCTATGTCTTTGTATTATCTTTTAAACGTCATTACTACCGCCTTAGTAATGGCCGCTGGCTGATTGACAACGTCCATTACTAATGCAGGGCTTAATGTTAGCCGGTGCAGAGGTTAACACTAACCCCCATTATTATCCCGGTACCCACCATTACCAAAGGTACCGGGAAGATCTGTGTACGATCCAGTACCCGACCATCTGTAGTGATGGTCGGGCACTGCGGCGGCTGCAGGCTGGTATTACTAGGCTGGGAGAGGTCAAAAACAGTGGCCCTTCCCACCCTGGTAATGCTAGTCTGCTGCTGCTTTGTTGTATCTGGCCGGTTACCAAAAATAGGGGGGACCCCACGTCATTTAAAAGAAAAAATGGAATAAACGTTTTTCATAACTAGCCAGATACAACATAGCAGCAGGCTAGCGTTACCAGGGAGGGAAGGGAAGTTTTTGGCCTTTCCCAGCCTAATAATACTGGCCTGTGTCCGCCCCAGTCCCCGACCTACACTACAGATAGTCGAGCACTGGAGCATACCCAGCTCTTCCCAGCACCCCTCTGTGGCAGAAGATATAGAAAAAAAATATTTTATTGAAATAAAAAACAAAACACACAACCCTCATTAACCAATTTATTGAGAATAATAAAAAGCCGTAATCGAAGTAGTCCTCGAATCCGGCGTAGTCCAACCTGTAAAAAAACACAAATACACCCAAAAATTTTGTAGCACATAAAAAAGCAAAACAATTATTATTCTTACCTTTCCTGTGTCTAGCGCTGGAGCCGCAATGTCAGCGAGTACAAGGATACTTACTGCTGGGGCCCTGTATTTAAGTATCATGTGTGATACTGTCTGCTGGGCCATGTATCTAAGCCTATCATGTGTGATACTGTCTGCTGGGGCACTGTATCTAAGTCCATCATGTGTAATACTGTCTGCTGGGCCATGTACCTAAGCCTAACATTTGTGATACTGTCTGCTGGGGCCATGTGTCTAAGCCTATCATGTATGATACTGTCTGCTGACACAAGATGGGTATGTGGGACTACCTACAGGGGACTGCATGGCACAGTCTACAAGGGGGGCTGTATGGCAGGGGGACTGTGTGTGGAACCATATAGGCGGGGTGTGACACTGTATACAGGGGGCATTGTGTGGGGCACTCTATACAGGTGTCTTTGATTAGATCCCCGAGACATAACTTTGCTTGGGGCCCCATAAATGCCAAATTTGCCCTTGAGGTTTAGTGCAAGGATACTTACTGCTGGGGCCCTGTATCTAAGCCTATCATGTCTGATACTGTCTGCTGAGGCCATGTATCTAAGCCTATCATGTGTGATACTGTCTGCTGAGACAATGCATCCAATTCTATCCAGTGGTGTGGCTATAGGAGCCTTAGTCTTATAGATATGCTATCTCTGATATGTAAAAAATGTATTTATTTTTGGGAAATATATGTCTTATGGCTTGTGCCCCTGATCTTTTAAGACCCTAGCAATGCCCCTGCCCTCATCTATTACACATAGAAGCTACGAAGGGTGTTTCTTGTTCTGGAGAACCCAGCATGCGCCCTACTGTGTAATTCTTAATTTCCTTTGTGGTGGCGCTGTAGGGAAGTACAACAATTTCTACCGGTTTCCACCACATATTACATCTGATCAGCAACAGAACATCCTGTGATCAGCTTATTATTTTGGACCCTACTAACAAATTTGGACATTCCCTTTAAACAATGTTAAGACTTTTCCATGATTAACATGCTACAAAACATCTACTTGTAAGGCATAGTTTACATTCATATCTTTATCCAGTAGGGAAAAGTATGACAGTTATATCAAAATCAGAATATACAAAATATTAAGAGCACCCTATCATTTTCATCAGAAATGACTCACTGTAATGTGTGGGTGTTTACTGTGGAAAAATCTATTATTCTTTGCAATCTGTCATAGCAAGTGCTGGTACACCTTGTATGTTTTGTTCAGGTAATAATGATGGAAGGCAATGTTTGTCAACTTCACGCGTTTATTGAATAGATCAGGTGTCTTAGAAAGTAAATGTAAGGAAAGAGGAGATAATATTAGGACTATTGTTATCAATATCCTCATAGAAATGATCCATATCCACAGAGTGTAAGGATATGAAAATAAGTCTATAAACTGGGACACAAAGGAAACATGCTCGGCATCTATGAAGTTTTCAGACACAATACTTAACTATGGCTACCCACTTTTCATCTAATCTGAAATATATAATTAATAATGAATAATTTAGAGCACACATTTGAATAAAATTATTTTGCATAATGATAAATATGCAAAAGCTCCTGTTTTTGGTGTTGATTTAAAAAAAGTGAATTTAGAGGGAAAAAATTCAGAAACTGATTGACAAGTGGTTTGCTGTTTACTCTGCTAAACCTAGGACCAGAGTCAAGGGCATGGAAAGATGTGCGGGGGCCCAATAGCAAAGATTAAAATTGGGCCCCTTCTGATGTTAGTTAACATAACCACATCCCTAACCACCTGGGACAGGGGGGCTTGGTGTTTGGTTGCCCCCTACAAACATATTGGGTAGAATTCCCACAACTTTGCTAAAGTTGTAAGATCTGTGGAGAGGCGAACATTTGCACAGGTTCTCACCACTAGAGATAAGCAAATCAATTCTACACAAATCGTATTCGGTCTGAATTTTACAAAAGTTTCGGACTCTGTAAAATAGGAGACTTTTGGAGTTAGTGGCGCACAAATCGCGGCAGAATGGTGTCCGCCGGCTAGCACCGGTCACCATTTTACAGATTAAAATAAGGATCACCACGGGCGCACTTCCTCATAATGCCTTATGAGCTTGCAGTTATCCCTTCCTCTAGAGCAGTTAATCATGAGGGGTATAGGTGAATGACATTACTGATGCTGGCTTTGGGTTAAAGAGCTTGAAAGGGATTGGAATCAGACCTAATAGACATCAGATAGTCAGACACGAGTTGTAAAGGGCAAACGGGGCACTGCGAATTTATTCGGCAGAATCGAATCAAATGGTCATTCGAATGAATCGGACCCAAAACATATTTTAGGAAATTCCTGTAATGGCAGGAAGGAGGTGAAGGGAAAGTGAGCCCTAATCTACCCACCGCCCTGTCCCTGCCTACTTGCAACGACCCGCCCTAGGCGACGAGGTACAACTGGGCGGCGGTCCCTACGCTGTCTAAGTGCACGGGAAAACAAACAGGGAACACGCAAGGGAAGGGGCAGTAGCCACGGAACGCCACGAGGAAACGGAGCGGCGAACGAACAGTCAGGACCAGGACGAAGTGAGTACACCCGAGCGGGCACGGAGACAGAAGCAAGCCAGGGGCAAAGCAAAGCAGGTCAAGCAGAACTGCAGCAAGGCAGAAGCACGGCAGAAGCAGGCTGGAGCAAGCAGCAGTGGGGCCAGGAATCCAAAAGAATTACAAGCACTGAGGGAGAGAACAGGGCAGGTAATAAAGGACAGGGGGCGGAGCTAACTCCGACAGACCAGGCCGCGATAGGCTCTCCCACTCCTGAGCCTGCCACCCTGGTTGGTGGGAGATGGTGTCAGTCGAACAGGTCTGACCTCAGGTGTGGATTGATTAATCCCAGGAGTATACCTAGATGAAGTACCTGGCAGATCCCTAACAGTACTCCCCCTTTTATGAGGGGCCACCGGACCCTTACTAAGGGGACCCGGTTTAGTGGGGAAGAGAAGGTGGAATCTCCTGATCAATACCCCAGCGTGAACATCACGGGCAGGTACCCAAGTCCTCTCCTCCGGCCCGTATCCTCTCCAATGGACCAGGTACTGGAGGGAGCCCTGGACCATCCTACTGTCCATAATCTTGGCCACCTCGAATTCCACCCCCTCAGGGGTGAGAACGGGAACAGGAGGTATCCTCGAGGGGGACCAGGACGGGGAGCAGCGTTTAAGGAGGGAGGCATGGAAGACGTCATGTATGCGAAAGGATGGGGGGAGCTCCAGACGGAAGGAAACAGGGTTGAGGACTTCAATGATCTTATAAGGTCCAATAAATCGGGGAGCAAACTTCCTGGACGGGACCTTAAGGCGCAAGTTCCTGGACGACAACCAGACCAAATCCCCGACGACAAACCGGGGGTTAGCAGAACGTCTACTATCCGCCTGAATCTTTTGTGCGCTCTGGGACGCCTCTAGGTTCTTCTGAACCTGGGCCCAGACATTGCACAGTTCCCGATGAACATCCTCTACCTCAGGATTATTGGAACAACCAGGGGAGACGGAGGAGAACCTTGGGTTAAACCCGAAATTACAGAAAAACGGGGAGACCCCTGACGAGTTACTGACCCGGTTATTCAGGGAAAATTCAGCAAGGGGAAGGAATGAGACCCAATCGAATTGACAGTCAGAGATGAAACACCTTAAATATTGTTCCAGGGATTGGTTGGTCCTTTCCGTTTGGCCATTAGTTTCGGGATGGAAGGCGGAGGAGAAGGACAGATCAATCTCCAACTTTTTACAAAAAGCTCTCCAAAATAAGGAAACAAATTGTACCCCTCTGTCAGAAACGATATTGACTGGGGCCCCATGGAGACGCAGGATGTGTTTCACAAACAAAGAAGCTAACGTCTTGGCGTTAGGTAGCTTCTTAAGGGGCACAAAGTGGCACATCTTGCTGAAGCGGTCGACTACCACCCACACCACCGACTTGCCCTGAGATGGAGGCAAATCGGTGATAAAATCCATGGAGATATGGGTCCAAGGTCTCTGGGGAATGGGCAAGGAACGTAGTAGGCCCGCAGGTCGGGACCTAGGGGTTTTGGACCTAGCGCAAACCTCACAAATGGCGACGTAAGCCCTAACGTCTTTAGGCAACCCAGGCCACCAATAGTTTCTGGTAATGAGGTGTTTGGTGCCCAAGATGCCAGGATGACCAGATAGAGCGGAGTCATGGTTTTCCCTGAGTACCCTCAGCCGGTATTGCAGGGGAACAAACAGTTTGTCCCCAGGGACGTTCCCGGGAGCTGCACCCTGATCAGCCGCGATATCAGAAGCTAAATCAGAATCCGTGGCAGAGACGATTATACCAGGGGGTAAAATACAAGCAGGATCCTTCTCGGAAGGAGGATTGGCCATGAAACTACGTGACAGAGCATCAGCCTTAATATTCTTGGACCCAGCCCTATAGGTAACCAAGAAATTAAATCTGGTAAAGAATAGTGCCCACCGAGCTTGTCTAGGATTAAGCCTCCGGGCCGATTCTAGGAAAACCAGATTCTTGTGATCCGTAAGGACCGTTACCTGGTGTCTGGCCCCCTCCAGGAAGTGCCGCCACTCCTCAAAAGCCCATTTAATGGCTAGAAGTTCGCGGTTGCCAATATCATAGTTACTCTCCGTGGGCGAAAACTTCCTAGAGAAGTAAGCACAGGGGCGGAGATGGGTGAGGGAGCTGGTACCCTGGGACAAGACGGCCCCCACTCCCACCTCGGAAGCGTCAACCTCCACAATAAATGGCTCCTCTTGGTTGGGCTGAATCAGCACGGGGGCCGAGATAAAGCACTTCTTGAGAGTCTCAAAGGCCTGGACGGCCTCAGGGGGCCAATGGAGGACATCAGCACCCTTGCGGGTAAGGTCCGTAAGAGGCTTAGCGACGACCGAGAAGTTGGCAATAAATCTCCTGTAATAGTTGGCGAACCCTAAAAAACACTGTAACGCCTTAAGGGAGGCAGGTTGGACCCATTCCGCCACAGCCTGAACCTTGGCAGGGTCCATGCGGAATTCATGAGGAGTGAGGATTTGCCCTAAAAATGGTATCTCCTGTACCCCAAAGACACATTTTTCAGTCTTAGCAAACAGATTATTCTCCCGAAGGACCTGGAGCACCTTCCTGACATGCTCCACGTGGGAGGACCAGTCCTTGGAAAACACCAGTATGTCATCAAGGTACACAACAAGAAAATTACCCAGGTACTCTCTCAGGATTTCATTAATAAAATTCTGGAAGACAGCAGGGGCATTACACAACCCAAAGGGCATGACCAGGTATTCGAAATGACCCTCGGGTGTGTTGAACGCAGTTTTCCACTCATCCCCCTCTTTGATGCGGATAAGGTTATATGCCCCCCGTAGATCGAACTTAGAAAACCATTGGGCTCCCTGAACCTGATTAAAAAGATCCGGAATCAAAGGAAGTGGGTACTGGTTCCTTACGGTGACCTTATTCAGGTTACGATAATCAATGCACGGCCTAAGACCACCATCCTTCTTCCCCACGAAGAAGAAGCCAGCACCTACAGGAGAAGTCGAGGGGCGAATGAAACCCTTGGCCAGGCATTCTTGGATATACACCCTCATAGCTTCACGTTCAGGACATGAAAGATTAAATATCCTACCCTTAGGAAGCTTGGCACCAGGCACCAAATCGATAGCGCAATCGTAATCTCTATGGGGGGGCAACACCTCGGAGGCCTCCTTAGAAAACAAATCGGCGAAGTCCTGAACAAACTCAGGAAGCGTGTTTACCTCCTCCCGGGGAGAAATAGAGTTAACAGAAAGACATGACATAAGACATTCATTACCCCATTTGGTGAGATCCCCAGTATTCCAATCAAACGTGGGATTATGCAACTGCAACCAGGGAAGACCTAATACCAGATCAGACGATAATCCCTGCATCACCAGTACAGAGCACTGCTCCAAATGCATGGAGCCAACCAGGAGTTCAAAAACAGGAGTATGCTGAGTAAAATAACCATTAGCAAGGGGAGTTGAGTCGATTCCTACTAAAGGGATAGGATAAGGTAAATCAATACAAGGCATCTTTAGAGACATAGCAAATTCCACAGACATGATATTAGCAGATGAGCCAGAATCCACGAAAGCACTGCCCGTGGCAGACCGGCTAGCAAACGAGACCTGAAAGGGAAGCAGAATTTTATTGCGTTTCACATTAACGGGAAATACCTGTGCGCCCAAGTGACCTCCCCGATGATCACTTAGGCGCGGAAGTTTTCCGGCTTCTTATTCTTGCGCCTGGGACAGGTGTTCAGTAGATGCTTGTAGTCCCCACAGTAGAAGCAGAGACCATTCATTCTGCGAAACTCCCTACGTTGTCGAGGGGACATGGAGGCCCCGAGTTGCATAGGTACCTCCGAGTCCTCCGTAGAGGGGCGAGGAGACGGGACCTCGGGGGGGATCGCAGAAAAGTCAGAGGGGAGCACACTGAAGCGTTCTAGCTGACGTTCCCTGAGACGTCGGTCAAGTCGTACTGCTAGGGCCATAACCTGGTCAAGGGAGTCAGACGAGGGGTAGCTAACCAGCAGATCCTTCAGGGCGTCAGATAATCCTAACCTAAACTGGCACCTTAGGGCCGGATCGTTCCACTGAGAAGCTACGCACCACTTCCTAAAATCAGAACAGTATTCCTCAACCGGTCTCCTACCCTGACGTAAGGTCACCAGCTGACTCTCGGCTAAAGCAGTCCTGTCAGTCTCGTCGTAAATGAGTCCGAGGGCAGAGAAAAAACGATCAACAGAGGAAAGTTCAGGGACGTCAGGAGCCAAGGAGAAGGCCCACTCTTGGGGCCCTTCCTGGAGTTGGGATATGATGATACCCACCCGCTGGTTCTCGGAACCTGAGGAGTGGGGCTTTAGGCGGAAATACAGTCTGCAACTCTCCCGGAAGGAGAGAAACGTCTTACGGTCCCCTGAGAACCGGTCAGGTAACTTGAGGTCGGGTTCTAGAGGTGGGGTGAGGGGTACTACTAAAGCAGCGTCACCCTGATTGACCCTTTGGGCCAGGGCCTGGACCTGTAGGGAGAGGCCCTGCATCTGCTGGGTCAGGGTCTCAAGGGGGTCCATGATAGCGTCAGCGTAGGAGAAATGGTAGACTAGGTAAGGGCTTGTAATTATGTAATGGCAGGAAGGAGGTGAAGGGAAAGTGAGCCCTAATCTACCCACCGCCCTGTCCCTGCCTACTTGCAACGACCCGCACTAGGCGACGAGGTACAACTGGGCGGCGGTCCCTACGCTGTCTAAGTGCACGGGAAAACAAACAGGGAACACGCAAGGGAAGGGGCAGTAGCCACGGAACGCCACGAGGAAACGGAGCGGCGAACGAACAGTCAGGACCAGGACGAAGTGAGTACACCCGAGCGGGCACGGAGACAGAAGCAAGCCAGGGGCAAAGCAAAGCAGGTCAAGCAGAACTGCAGCAAGGCAGAAGCACGGCAGAAGCAGGCTGGAGCAAGCAGCAGTGGGGCCAGGAATCCAAAAGAATTACAAGCACTGAGGGAGAGAACAGGGCAGGTAATAAAGGACAGGGGGCGGAGCTAACTCCGACAGACCAGGCCGCGATAGGCTCTCCCACTCCTGAGCCTGCCACCCTGGTTGGTGGGAGATGGTGTCAGTCGAACAGGTCTGACCTCAGGTGTGGATTGATTAATCCCAGGAGTATACCTAGATGAAGTACCTGGCAGATCCCTAACAATTCCCTTATCTCTACTCACCACCCATTAAATAGGGGATCCAGCCGACCTGGGTCCCTTCTCTCCAGGGACCCTCTTAGCATCCACATTAGCTCCCTATGACCAGAACATAGAACCTAAGCCACAGTCCTTTGAACTACCTCAAGCCCCACTCTCCTCCTCAATTCCGTCTACACACATGCTACTTCTCAAGCTGTTTTTCTATATGTGCATTAGCTGGCCACGGATCAAACTGATGCCTTGCCGATACCAACCATTGGATACCTGGCTGCTCTTGGAACCGCTGTTGCAGATTCATCATCACGGATCTTTTACTATGAAAAAGGAAAATATTGTTGAATGGTTTGGAAATTTACAATCTCAAGAGCGCTTGCGATCATTAGAAGAGGTCAATTGCATTTGATCAAATGCTTTTCACTCTGATGTTACCCAAAAATACAAAAGGGAGATAAATGAATCTACAAATCACTCACGCCGGAGTAATGGATTTTACCATCTCCAGAAGACATCTTATGCATCTTGAGGTCAAAATGTGCTTTAGGGCTTATTCACACGAACTGTATATTCGTCCGTGTGACGGCCATTAAAACAACCCGCGACACACGAACGCATGCTTTTCAATGGGGTCATTTACGCAGCCGTTGTTTCAATGCACCATGTGAAGAGTCCATTGGAAATAGAACATATATTCTCCCTATATTCTTCCGTTTTCACTCGATAGACTCAAGTCTATGAGGGATCCGTGAAAATGGGTACCGCACATGTGCAACTCGGATGTGAAAAACGTCCGTTTTTCACATCCGAGTTTGCACTCGTTCCATAAGCCCTAACTGTAAGAGTGGTAAATACTATGGAATATGCTACCTCTGTATATGGTTTTACCAAAAACATTAGATTGCATCAAGAACATTTTGGGGAATTTCTTTAAATAAATAAATAAAATAAAACTATAAAGTTATCTAAATTAAGGCAAAATCGTGAATTGTTTTTACTTTTAGATCAATTTAGACCAAACTTTAAGTGAGGTTTTTTTTACTTCTGGATTATAAAGGGTTTACTGACTTTTTCCTCCCAACAAACCCTCTCTTTTTGTTTTGTTGGATCCAATGGGCATATGCCTTCTTTTTTTTTTTTTTTTTACCAATACCGAACTTTAAAATTATGTAAATTATGCTTGAAGGAGTGCACAACAGAGAGTATTTACCAGTGCCTGTGTGACACTTTTTCTCTGCTATGGCCTCGTTCAAACCTAATTTACATTAGCAGTAGGAATGGATTTGGGGCTCACATGTCCGGATTAGAAATAAAGACCATAGACAGATGTGGCGCTGTTTCTGGAAAATAAAATAAAAGAAACAATTAAAAATTTTTCTAATTCTGGACAACCCCTTCAAGGAGGAAAGATGTCACATCTCCTTATTTAAGATTTAAGTCAGCAATTTACTCTAACATGGCCTAAATGGCTTGTTCAAAAATGTAGGGTTTATGGGCAATATACAACCAAAAAATAAGTGATACTAAAGTTCATTCAGAGAAAGGTAATTGTGGTAGCATGTTTGCTTCAAATTCTATACATTTTTGATCATCTATTATCCACTTCAGACGCTTAAACACCTGATTCGAAGGATAATCTTTTTTAGACAACTTTCTCTTCAGAAAAAGATCACAATACCAAATATTATAGACACAGGGGGGAATTTATTCACTTTTCTACGCTAGTTTTCTGGAGTAGAAAAGTCGCAAACAGCCCAATAGTCGAAATTTGCAGGAAAAAATTAGACTTTTGTGCAGTTTTCCGCAACTGAACTTATTTTCACCAGAAACTGGCAAAAATTTGCTCTACATTAGCTCTCAGCTTAGATTCCACTCCGTGGTGCACGAACAGCAGAAGATGCGACCAAAAATTTGCTCTACATTAGCTCTCAGCTTAGATTACACTCCGTGGTGCACGGACAGCCGAAGATGCGACTAAATTATTAGGAGACTTGCACCTCTTAATATATGTGTCGCATATGAAACGCCAGTCTTAATAAATTCCCACCACAGGGTCTATCTTAAGGTATAAAATCGGAGGCTACTTTTATCTTCTAATGCGTTTGTCCAGTAAAACAAATATTTATTGTAAATGACTATTATTGCCACAATACTGAAGAATAATTGACTTCCTTACTGTGCCGGTAGAATTGCACCTGTAATGAAATTAGCAGCTTGGTATTTATGGGAAGTAACTGATTCCATTCTGTGCCTCCGCCGCTTCTCTATGCTGCACCTGCCCTAGATTTATCTCGAATCCTCACTCAATGCCAGGTAAGATTACCAGAAAGAAAATGAGATTACTGGAATACATGGACACTATAAAACACTATAATGCAATCTGGTCGTTTAGTGGTATATGCATGTGCTAAACCATGTGGACAGTATTGCTATAATATAATGATTTGCAAGCCTATTAACTTCTGAACCTTTCGAGTTGAATACATTGTAGAGCATAATCATACAGTTAAAAGAACATGCAGAAGACTAGTGGAAGAGGTCATGTAATTGTAAAAGAAAAGTAACCCAACACAAAGTTACCATAGTGTACATTGTGTATGTTAAGCTGTTCCCAGATACAAGGGCGTACAAGTCATAGAGGCAGACCATGTGGCTGCTATAGGGATCATGGAAATAGAAAGCCCAGACCTGGGTAGTCTCATTTACTTTACTACTGAGTAGTGAAAGATTCAGGGGCATAACTAGGAAAGACAGGGCCCAATAGCAAACTTTTGACTGCCCCCCTAAGTCCCGCACGCAGCCCCCCTTATAGATAGTGCCTCCTGTAGATTGTGCCTTACAGCCCCCTGTAGATTGTGCCATACAGTCCCCCTGTAGACAGTGTTATACAGCCCCCTGTAGACAGTGTCACACCCCACTTGTAGATAGCGCCCCCCACCTCCCCCATGTAAATAGTGCCATACAGCCCCCTGTAGATATCGCCATAAAGCCCCCTGTAGGTAGCGCAATACAGCTCCCCTGTATATAGTGTCATACAGCCCCCGTACCTTGTATATAGTGAAACACAGCCCCTCCCTTGTATATAGTATCACACAGCCCCCTGTAGATAGTGCCACACATGGAACCCTGTAGATTGCGCCACACAGAGCCCCCTGTAGATTGCACCACACAGCCCTCCCCCTTGTAAATAGTGCCATACAGCCCCCCTAGTAGATAGTGCCACACAGCTCCCCCCTTAGTAGTGCCACACAGCTCCCCCTTGTATATAGTGCCACACAGCTCCCCCTTGTATATAGTGCCACACAGCTCCCCCTTGTATATAGTACCACACAGCTCCCCCACTGTGCATAGTTCCACACAGCTCCCCCATGTATATAGTGGCACCCAGCTCTCCCCTTGTGTATAGTGCTACATAGCCCCCTTGCGTATAGTGCCACACAGCCCCCCTTGTATATAGTGCCACACATCCCCCCTTCTTTAGTGCCACACAGCCCCCCTTGTATATAGTGCCACACAGCCCCCCGTGTATGTAGTGAAACACAGCCCTCCGACTGTATATAGTGCCACACAGCCCACCTCCCTTGTATATAGTGCCCCACAGTCCCCTGTAGATAGAGCCACACACAGACCCCTGTAGATAGTGCCACACACAGATCCCTGTAGATTTGCCACACACAGCCCCCTGTAGATTTTGCCACACACAGCCTCCTGTAGATAGCGCCACACAGCCCTCCCCCTTGTAAATAGTGCCATGCAGCCCCACAGTAGATAGTGCCACACAGACCCCCCATAGTAGTGCCACACGGCCCCCCCTTGTATATAGTGCCACAAAGCACACCATTGTATAGTGCAAAATAGCCCCCTCCCTTTTATATAGTGCCACACAGCCCCCCTTGTATAAAGTGCCACACAGCCCCCCTTGCATAAAGTGCCACACAGCCCCCCTTGCATAAAGTGCCACACAGCCCCCCCTTGTATATAGTGCCACACAGCCCCCCTCCCTTGTATACAGTGTCACACAGCACCCCTCCTTTGTGTATAGTGCCACACAGCACCCCTCCTTTGTGTATAGTGCCACACAGCACCCCTCCCTTGTATATAGTGTCACACAGCACCTCTCCCTTGTATATAGTGCCACACAGTCCCCCTTGTATATTGTGCCACAAAGCCCCCCTTGTATAGTGCCACACAGCCCCCTTGTATATAGTGCCACACAGCCCCCTCCCTTGTATATAGTGCCATACAGCCCCCTGTGGGATAAAGTGCCACATAGCCCCCTCTTGTATAAAGTGCCACACAGCCCCCCCCCTTGTATATAGTGTCACCCTGCTCATCCCCTTGTATATAGTACTACACAGCAATCCCCCCTGTATATTGCCACATAGTACCCCAAAAAAAATAAAAATATTGTACTTACCTTGCCCCGTGACAGACGGAGCGCTGCACATACCCCGGGCGGGACGCTTGCGCAGGCCAGCGTGATGCAGTGATGTCATCACGTTGGCCTGCGCAGGGAGTCTTCCCAGTGCTTTATAGTCTGCAGGCCTAACGTGGCCTGCAGCCTATAGTAATCAATTGTATCTAAGTGAATCGATGGCCAGGTACTGGGGTGGCCGCATGCTGGTATTATTAGGGGGACCCCATGTTGTTTTTTTCAGTTATTATATATATATATTTTTTAAAACGATGTGGGGTCCCCCCATTTTTCCTAACCAGCCACCGTGCCGACTGCACCTCAAGAGAAGCGCCGAATGATGAGGAAGAAAACGGACGTTCCTTTGCCTCACCCGCAATTTCAATTGAATCCGCTTCCTGAGGACGCGGATACAATTGAAGTGCATTGCATTACACAGTACATTACATACCTGACGTTTTGCGGTGCTCTCCTGCTCTGCTGTCCATTCCCCACAGCGCTTCACAGACTATGAGCCTAAGACATGCCCACTATGCTCGGATTGGCCGCAAATGCTTACGTGAGCAGTTATGACCAATCCATTAACAAAGGGCGTGTCTTATAGTCAGAGGAATGCTGGGAAAGCACACACCCCTTTCCTGTGAGTGACTTGACCACTGGTCGGCAGGTCACAAGTTCAATTTTGAAGATTTTTTTTACAAAAAATAAAAAAAAACAACATCCTGCCCCTCCCCCCCCCGCTTGCTGGTGCCCTAGGCACTGCACTGCACCCCCAGTGCCTCGTGGCAAATACGGCGCTGGGTGTGTCCTGACACAGTCTGACATTGTCTGTGAGACTGTCAAGGGACACGCCCCTTTGACAAGTGGACTGATAACACCCAATTGCCAACTTATTCATAAATTTGTATGAGGAATAACAGAGGAATGACAAAACGCAGAGTTCTAATAATAAAGATATTCCAGTACTGTATTTTATGGGGAATGCAAGTATTTACTAAAACAGACAAGTCAGGAGAGCTTATGGGATCTCTTGTAGACACCTTCACAACAAAAATATTTACCTATATGGCAGGTATATATACATAAATAAGTATATATATATATATATATATATATATATATACATATATATATATATATATATACACATTATTTATATCAATAATACAGTAGATATTACAGAATGATACCAAGTGGTGCTTTATATTCTGCACTAATTTTCTGGAACCTGAAAACCCCCCAGAAATAAGTCGAGGTTGATGGAGGAAAATAAAGGTACAATTGTGGGGGTGGCAGATAAAATAAATGTATTTGTGTCTGCATTACTTTCGGTAATGACCTAGAAAAATACAGTCTTACTAATCATAGCGCCGGAGTGCTGAAATTTGTGGCCTCTGTAAACTGCTGTTTAAAAGCTAAAATAACTGCTTATGTAATGGGAAGACAGAGCCATAAATATTGTGTAAAACACACTGCAGAGCATATTTTAAAAAATGATTTGCAATTGAGAGTCCATTAAGAGAGTTTACTGTGGCTGATGTCAGGATGGAACTGCTGCAGAATTGTAAAACCTTCAATGTGTTTTTTTTTACTATTATTTTACAGAAAAAAGTGAAACACTGAAACCTTTTTCTTGTAAACAATTCATATTTGATAGATTGAAACCACTCGGGGTAATGCACCTCCGCAGTTAACGAAAATCCCTTAAGATGAATCTAAAGATTAAACACATCTCCTGGAAGGTTGGGGGGAGAATTCTTGTATGTTCCTGTGTGTTCTAGGGATTGTGGGTGGCTTGGAGCAAACATATATTCATCAAACAAGGAAAAGAAGCCTAGAACTGACTCCATTTCTGCAATTTTTCATTTGCCCTTTTTTAAAAAAAAAAAAAATTTTTTACCAACCTGAATGAAGAGCGGTTTATTCCTATAATCTTTATAGTCCGGAGAGTAAAAACAATTTGAATGGGTTGTGTGACACTAGAAAAACATGGCTGCTTTTTTCCAGAAACAGCGCCACTGCTGTCCATAGGTTGGGCCAGGGTGTGTGAGCTGTGTCGACACACAGGATGCACTTGACCCTCCTTCGTTGGGCGGCACCATAGATGGCCTGATACCCGAGACTTGCGTCCAATATGAATGTTAATATTAATTGTATTGAAGTGTTATTTAGACCTTGTACTGCTATTAGATTACACATGGAGCTATTATGTGGTTATTGTATGTTGGTATTATATGAGCACTCTATGGTGGTATTAACTTGTGTGTCACTGCTATGTAGGTCCTTTATAGTATATTATTTTTGCAGTATGTGGTATTGGAGGCACTGTATTGCAATGTTATTTAGGCAACTTAGTGGAAATGTTATTTGGCCAATGAGTGTCACTGTAATGTGGGCACCAGGCTGTATGGAGCTTGTGATAACACACTGTATGGTATTATGTTTGGAAGCGTTCTGCTTCCGATTTTTCAGCTCTTTTTCGGGACGTTTACGTCCCGAAAAACTTCTGAAAACACTCCGTGTAAACATACCCTTAGGGTGACAGCGGTCGCAGTCCTCTTAATGGGCTACTCTACTACTGGACAACTGATGACCTATCCACTGGATAGGTCATCAGTATATGATCTATTGGGGTCCAACACCCGGACCCCGCACCTGTCAGCTGCTCCAGTGGCCTGCAGGAAGCGGATGTCATTGCACTGTATGCAATGTACAGAGCCGGATGCAGTTGGCTCTATACATTGCATAGCGGCCTTGCTGCAGAACTGTAAATCTCTTCTCCTATTCACTTGAAAAGGGGCAGAGCTGTAGTACTGCAGCTCGGCCGCTATTCCGTGTCCGGAGCAAACTGTTTCCGTTATGGATGTCCAATGCCCCGGAGGCCAGCAGAGCAGCTGATTGGTGCGGTGTCCGAGTGTCTGACCCCCACAGATCATATACTAATGACCTGTCTGGTCGATCGGGCATCAGTTGTCCAGTAGTGGACAACCCCTTTAAGGGATATTTCTTTAACTGCAGTGGTGCATTACCCCAAGTCTTCAAAGAGTCTAAATTAATTTAAGGGTCTGGTTTGGGATCTGAGTTTATTATTGTTTAGTCTGATCTGGGGTCTGAATGAAATTTGAGGTCTGAATTTATTTTGGGGTCTGGTCTTGGGTATGATGTCTCTCATGCCCCATCCTACACTTTCTGCTTATGTGGCTGTTAGTGTGTGTGGTACCATTTTTTCAGCATGCACTTATCATTTATCAGGTCATGCTGGGAGTTTTTGCAGAAGTTGTGTTTACTTTCCGTGACTTGGTTGGAAGTGTGCCCTTAGTTCTGATGAGGGCTGGTAAATGCTTGGGAGGGGGGCCCATTCCAAAATTAGGTATGGGACCCAGCACTTTGCAGTTACATACCTTCCTTGTATCCCATATCCATGGACCATGAAACGTAAACAAACAATATCGCTCTTCTACCCCTTACATCCATGGACCCCGAGACCAAAACTCAGGCACCAAAGTGTGGGCTCTGTTAATGAAATACTAATTCGATCTCCCATAGAACCCCTTTAAGTTATTTTATGTTTGAAATATATAGGGATAGTCATAATATACTAACAGAAATGCCAGCATAAAACAGAAAACGTTGCACACGCAGGTTCCGTATTTTTCAATTAACCTCTTTACAACATTGGTGTTGGTACGAATGGAATGCCCTTCCCCAAGAAGTAGTAATGGCAGATACTGTGTCAGCATTAAAAAAAGGCCAGATGTTTATTTACTGATGAATGGCATTGAGGGTTATAACTAATCTAGCAATGTAAGACGTGTAATGGATTGAGAAAGGTTGGACTTGATGGACTTGTGCCTTTTACAACCTATGTAACGATGGATCATATTAAGAGATATGAAATTGAGGAAACCTTATATTAGCCAGAAAGGAGAGCCGTTATGAAGAGCAAATTCTGACTCAAGGCTGCCATGTATTACATGGTCGCCCGTTCTTTTAAATAGGTGTCATGTAATACCACATTTCTTCTGCAGGGTAAAATGTATGGGTGCCTACATCCGCCCCTGGTGTTAACGGGCTGATCCCTGGGGGTTACATTATTCATGCATCCATCAACCAGGACGGCTGCATTCTGAATGGGGGTTGTTATTTGGGATAATCCCTTTAAGAATATGCTGTTTATTCAATCCCCTAACATATGCTTTATTGGTGCTCCAAGGGGCAACATATTTCATTAGAAGAAATCTATCTATCACAATGTATGACCCGCTCAATGACTTATAACTATAAATGTACAAATGTATACTGCAGTGCGGTGGGAGAAGAAATTCAAGATAGATAGAGAATAGGAGATAAAATAATTTTTGCAGAGGTTTGAAAAGACCTGGAGTGAAGCAGAAAGAGTGATACAGTAAGAGTAATGCATGAGAATAAGATGGATAAGCATTTTTGTTGTTATCGCTTTTTTTCTGCTTTACCATCTTATAACAGATTGCCTACAGCTTTTTCTGCATCTAAATATCTTGCTGCAGTTTCATTCATGCTGTTGTGTGTACATATTAAAAGATGGACAGGGCTAGTTTTAGAGGGTGGCAAACTAGGCAATTGCTCTGGGTCCCCGTTACTTGGGAGCCACTGAGAAGGGAATCCCAAAAAATGAATCCACCCTGTAATTTTTAAAGGGAACCTTTTACGTGGAAAATTCAGACTAATCTGTGGGCATCATGTTATAGAGCAGGGACAGCTGAGCAGATTGATATATATATATTTGTAGCAAAAGCTTCAGTATAACTTGTAATTTATTTATTTAAACCTCTGCTCATTCTGGGCTTAGGAGTTCAGGGGGCGGTGCTACTCACTGATTAAGAGCTCCCTCTGTATTCACACTCCTACAGAGAAGGCTGTCAATCAGGGATTAGGACCGCCCACTAAGTCCAGAATGAGCTTGGACTGCATTTTCAGCGTGACAGGTTCTCTTTTACAGTGTATGATAGTATTATATGAGAAATGAATGAAGTTCTCTTAAGTTGGACACTGCACACTACATGGTGTTATTATGTGGTCTGTATATGGCAGTATTATCTTTGCACTATATGGCTATATTATGTGGCCTGAAATTACAAGAAAAGCTAGAATTTAAAAATGGAAAGCGGGTACAGTAGGTGCTTACGTTACTTACTACCCAGGACTTGATTTCTTATTAAACTGGCCCTAGAGATGGATGTACAGTATAAAATTATACGTTCAGTATAAATCTCTATACAATTTCTCAGATAGTGTTGGAATTATCTCAGCACGTTAGAAGAACAAGCCTTGTCCCATGAGCTCTCCATTGTTGTGTTGGGTGCCAGGATGCTCAATGATGATGGCAGAAGCAGTATATCAGGTGGAATCCCCTCATTCCTGATAGCTTACCGGAACTTTACCTACAGATTGTCTTTAGAATTTCTGATCATGATCCTGTATCCGTATTTTGGTTCCTGTGGCCCTCTTGCTAGGTTCTGGCTTCAAAAGACTTGTTCCAACTGTTTGTTTTAACTTTGGTTCTGACAATGTTCCTGACCTAGCTTGGTCACCTATCCTGAATTATTTATATTCTTAATGTGTTTTACACATTTGTAGAATAAGAACACTGAATGTAAATTCACTATAAGTAATGGACCGATGGAAGGTAGTATGGCTGTAGGATTAGACTACACAGGGTTTATTAATAGTCTGTTACCATGGAGACACATAGGTCTGAATAGGAACTGTATACACAGAACGGTAATTTTTAATCAGGGGAGACGACGTGATTCTAGAGCTCCGCTGGCAGAAAGCATCATCCACCTCCATCCTTGCTCCCAGAGCCCATCACCATCTTGGCAGATGTCCTGCTGCATTGCCTCTGTCGGTGGGAGCAGTTTGAGACCTCTTTGGCCCGGATCGGAAATATTTGTAACTTTGGGCCTAGTGAGGGGATTGGATGCCCGGCCTAAATTTCTGGTGGAAGCCAGACGGCGGCTACTTCCGGCAAGAACAGAACGGCGGAGGACCACGATGAGGATGTGGCCGCCATTTTGTGCACAGGAATGGGGAGCGACTTTAGCAGCTTGCTGCCATAAACATTCTGGGTACGCTACGACCTCCCTGCTGTCCCTCCCTATACTGCAAAGATGTAATCTGGATATAATGAGACACATGGAGAATCTTCCCCATTCATATAATCTTCTAACGTATGTTTGGCTGTGCACTGGTCTGAGGTAATTCTCTGTTCTTACACCATCCTGTAACTCGGGGTACTCCCATAATGGCCTCCTCAAAGCAATCCAAAATTACAGACAAGATGGACTAATCCACTGGTCCTGTATCTAGACCCCGTGCATCGCGGCCTTCTGAGACCTCCACATCTTCTACCACTCCTGTCGACTCCACTCCTGAACCATCCATGCTAGACGTACTGAAGGCTATTACGGAACCTCGTACGGTTCTGAGAAAATTGATGTCCTTCAGACAGACTTTGGTCTTCTCAGAGCCGATGTGCATACACTACTCGAAAGAGCTACTGAGAGTCTGAGAGGCGCATTTCTGACTTGGAGGATGTAGTGACTCCACTGAGATCGAGGGGCGACACTCTAGAAATGCAACAGTCCACATGGCAGGCTAAAATCGATGACATGGATAACCACTTGCGTAGATGTGACATCGGCTTTATCGGCCTGCCCGAAGGTGTGGAAAAGCCAGACCCTGCTATGTTCTTCGAAAATTGGCCAAAATCAAGTTTGGGGATATTGCCTTTACTTCCTATGTTCTGTGTGGAGCGTGCTCATCGGACCCCGACTAGAGCTTCTTCACCTGGGGTGCTTCCACGTACTTTCATTGCCAAGTGTCTGAATTTCAAACACAGGGATAAATTGCTTGAACTTGCAAGGAAACATGGGGCTTTGAAATATACCAACCACGATGTGAGAGTCTTTCCCAACTATTTGTTGGCGGTACAAAAACAGAGGCAGCGATTTACGGAGGACAAGAAATGTTTGAGGGAAAAAACAATCATCTAATTTATGGTATACCCCACCAAACTCAGATTGGTGCACAAAGGCTCTGCAATATTCCTCGACAAGCCAGAAGAAATCTTTGCTTGGTTAGAACATCATGGACTCAATAATCACTTTACTCCTGTGCTACCATATCTCTATGCTGTAAGGAAATATAACAGAGGAAAATTACTCTACACCATGGAACGCATTCCTAGCTTTGGTACTATGTACAGATTTTAATCTTCTTCTCTGATGTCTTCAGTCGTGATGGGTGTCGGGAGATATACCAGGACTTGGATATATTACCGTAATACTCCTGTCTTCCATGTTATAGCTCTATTGAGCCTATTTGTTTAATTTGAGAATCCTTGCTGCATTCTAGGGGAGGGGGTTGCCCACTTTCACTAACCATTTAATCATTCCTTGTAGTTCTGTTTCTGTTTTTTGATACATGCTGCAATTGGGAATGAAACCTGTCTGAAAGTTCGGGGGGATGGGTCGGGTGGGTTTGGCTTGCGTTTACTTGTTTTTGCCTTTCATACTTATCTGATGGTATATGTATAAATTCTCTGACCATGTGGACTAGTGATCTGATCTCTGGGAGTGCTGGAGTTGGAAAATCTTTTAAAAAATATATTTTTAATCAAGACTATTTGCAAAGTTTCTTCATTCTTTATTTTAGACACATTGGAGAAATAACAAATGAAAGCAAAGGTGTCCATAATATTTAATACTGTCTATGTGGCATTATAACAAATCTAGTCAGAATTCCATTTTATTGAATATTTTACTGTTGCAACCTGTAAATATCTCGGCTTCAGCCAGACTGATCACTTTAAAGGATTGTCAACTCTTCATTGTTAGTCATCCTTTTGTCACGTTAACGTGCCTTTTAAACAAAGAAGAGTTCACCCATATATAGGAGCAATGTATAAAGCATCAATTTTGCACTTCCCGGCCAGTGTCAGTGGCAATGGTGAATAATAAATGAGGCAGGTCAACTTGAAAAGTAATTACAACAAGTATATAATGAACTTTGAGCCAATGTATTGATCCGTGTATACTAACAAGGCCAGATCCACCACGATTAATTATATATACTGCCTCGTCCGGCAGTCTTGAAGCTGAGCCTTTCGAGACAGGGGAACACTATGGCACAGACATGTAGCTTCTGACCCCATTGACAGAACAATCTTTTAATTGACTTCCTCTCAGGGACTGTAGGTCTCTACCCTGCCTGGAAGCTGAGACACAGAATTAGAGGTTAATTTGTCTAACAGATAGCTAAAGAATTAGGAATTGGACTTCACTGTGTTGCATATTTAATTCCATGTGGTGACTATCATACCTAAAAAAACAAAAATGTCTATATTTCTATCAATTATTTCGGTTGATGGAAAAGCATCATGTTCTTTATAGATTGCAAATATATTAAGGGAAGTGCAATAAACTATTTACTCTCTCAAGTGTTCTCAATAGCTTGGTACAATGAAGGTAGCAATTTTATAGGTTGACCCAGTATTGAGCTGTTCAATGCACAGGGGCCTAGAATAAGTCATTGCTGAAATAAACGTAAGACGCTGAATATATAATAATGGCATTGGGGAGAACTAAATCAATTATAAATGCTGTCAGGAATGTGACCATCTTTCTACCAATAGTTGTCTAATCTATGACTGCAAAATGCTGGATCGGGAATATCTCAGTCGAGTCTACGTTTAAAGTGGACCTGTCATCTTAATTGACATGTTAGTTTTAGTAAATGCTTGTATTGCCTATAAGGTAACAATTCTGGAGCACCTTGTCTAAGAACTCTGCATTGTATCTTTCCTCTGTTATTCCTCCTGGAAATTCATAAATATACTCTTCAAACATTGAAATTGCAACAGCCAAGAAGGGCAAGCTGTAATGTTATGCATATCGAGGAAGTAGCAGGTGTCGCTAAGATCTGCAAATGATCACATTTTCAAGCATTTCGCTCCAATCTGTGGCATGTGGGAGGGGAATAAAAGCCAGATAGAAAGCATTTTTTTAGCCACATGAAACCTCAAAAATGGGATCAAGTGGTGTGGGATTATTGTGCGATGCCTCCTCATCGATGCGCCAGTTATCATCACTTGTCACAAACTGAGAGGGACAGAATCCTTGAACTCAGAGACCTTGGTTTGTCACTCCGGCAGATCGCAATGCGCCTAGGCCGAGATGTCAGCACTGTACAACGTTGTGTGTCCCAGAAGTTTGGAGAACAACAATGAACAGGAATGACAGCAAGAGGTGAATGGAGGCGAGCCTCTGTATGGACGGATCTTCTGATTAGAAGAATGGAGCGTAATGATCCATTCTGTACTGCAAGTGAAATTGGACGTCACATCCCAAGCCCAGGGCAGCAACAAGTTTCGACACAAACCATCAGAAGGCATTTGCACGACATTGGGCTATGAGCCAGATGTCCAGCTACAGGTGTTCCATTGACCACAAACAACTACTCTCAAAAGCTAATATGGTGCACAGCAAGACGGCAATGGAGGCTGGAATGGAGGTCTAGCCTCTTCAGCGATGAGTCCTGCTTTTGTCTTGGACATAATGATAGCTGGAGATTGGTCCGGAGGCGACATGGGCAACGCCATGAAGAGGCCTTCACAAGGGAACGTCACACCAGCCCTACTCCTGGGATTATGGTGTGGGGAGGCATAACGTAAGGCAGCTGGACCCCTCTAGTCTTCATTTCAGGTACACTAACAGCTCGGCATTACATTGATTTTGGTAATCAAACCAGTAGTACGGCCATTTCTCTAAAGTGTCCCAGAAACCGTTTTTCAACATAACAACGCCAGGCCACATGTTGCTCGTGCTAATGTGAACAGCCTGCATGGCCTAAATGTGCTACCATGGCCTGCAGCGTCTCCGGTCTTGTCTCCCATCAAGCACATTTGGGACATCATTAGTTGGCAATTGCAAAGGGAGCAATCTTGATGATTTGCGTTCCCAAGTGCATTCAGCGTGGCATAACATTCCTCAGACAACCATTAACCTCTCCCCGCCGCAGCCGTTTTTCAGATTTTAATTTTCGTTCTTTACCTCCTCCCCCCCTTCCAAAAGCCATAACGTCTTTATTTTTCCGTTGATATAATACTATGAGGGCTTGATTTTTGCGGGACGAGTTGTCGTTTTTCGTAGCACCATTTATTTTGCCATATAATGTACTAGGAAACAGTAAAAAAATTATTTGTGGGGTAGAAAATGAAAAAAACAGCGATTCCTCCATGGTTTTTTGTGGGCCGTTTTAACGGAATTCACTGTGCAATGAAAACAACATGTTAACTTTATTCTGTGGGTCAATACGATTATGGCACCAAATATATATATCGTTTTTTCTATATTTTACTACTTTTACAATTAAAAACCTAAGTGTAAAAAATAAAATGTCTTTTGTGTCGCCAAATTCCTAGATCCATAACTTTTTTATTTTACCGTCGATTAAGCGGTATGAGGGCTTATTTTTTGCGGGATAAGCTGTAGTTTATAAAAATACCATTTTGGGGTACATGCAATGGTTTGATCACTTTTTATTAAATTTTTTTGTGGGAGATTAGGTGACCAAAAAATAGAGATTCTGGCGTTTACAATTTTTTTTTACGTCGTTCACCGTGCGGGTTAAATAATGATATATTGTAATAGATCAGACTTTTACGGACGCGGCAATACCAATTATGTTTATTTATTTATTTTACTATGCTCTAGGGGGAAAAATGGGAAAAGGGGGGTTTTTTGAACTTTTAATTTTAATTATTTTTTTTTTACACAAAAAAAACAACTTTATTTAAATCATTTTTACTTTTTTTATTAGTCCCCTTAGGGGACTTCAACCAGTGATCGTTAAATCGCTTGCACGATATACTGCAATGCTAATGTATTGCAGTATATAGTGATTCTGAAGTGTCGACTGTAACAAACAGCCAACACCCGCATCGTATGGAGCGGGTTCACTCGGTGAGCCCGTTCCATACTTCCCCTACCCGACTTTTGCGTATGGATATGTCAAATGTCGGGAAGGGGTTAATAGCCTCATTGATAGCATGCCAAGGCCTGTAAGTGCATGTATTTCTGTGTGTGACGCTCATACTCGATACTGAATAAATCAAGATATTTGAAATATTTTTTCCATTTTCTTATCATTTGCATATCATTAACATATAACTAACATGTCTATAGATCCTGTGATTTCCACAATTCCAAAACTTTTCCTTCTTGGTGCTGCAATTTCAATGTTGAGGAGTGTTTATTGAAAACGGTGCATTGCCATACTCCTTGTCGATAGGGTGTGTCCCTTCACAGTCTTAAAATATCAGCACAGTGTCAGAGTATGTAGGGACATGCCCCATTGACAAGGGGAAGGATGACTCACAGTTGGCAATTTGTTCATACATTTCCAGGAGGTATAACAGAGGAAATGCAACTCTGTCTCCGAAATCATTTAAAAAATATATCACAGTATATGTGCAAAGAATTGGATGCTGACAAAGATTACTATCTACAGGTAAAAAGAAGGTGAGCATAACACCAGAATCTAGGGGGTAAGATATGTTGTGGAAATTCTCAAAAAACTAGTGAAAAGTTTGAAATATTCACAAGTCTTTAATAAAAAAGGAGCTTGTGCTCCATGCTGCGCTAACTTCTGCAATTTGAAAAAGAAAATATATACTTCGTTTTACCAATGGCAACTAATCAGATCACTTCTTTCAGTACCAAAAAAGATTAGGGAAAATAAAAACTGAAATCTATTGGGTTCCTATGGACAACATTTTTACACAGGTTTTTAGGAAGGAGTTCCATGGTGGGTTGAGACTTTCCATTCAAAACTATACAATATATGACTGTGCAGTAAAATACTAAGGGGGAGCTTTATTAACCCTTTCCTGCTGCCGGCCACTTTTTACCTTCCTGACAGAGCCTCATTTTTCAAATCTGACATGTTTCACTTTATGTGGTAATAACTACGGAATGCTTTTACCTATCCAAGCGATTCTGAGATTGTTTTCTCGTGACACATTGGGCTTTATGTTAGTGAAAAAATTTAGTCGATAAATTCAATATTTATTTGTGAGAAACACCAAAATTTAGAGAAAATGTGCTAAAATCAGGATTTTTCTAAATGTAAATGTATCTGCTTGTAAAATTGATAGTAAGGGTATGTTCACACGCTTAGGAAAAAAAAGTCTGAAAATACGGAGCTGTTTTCAAGGTAAAACAGCTCCTGATTTTCAGACGTTTTTTAAGCAACTCGCGTTTTTGGCATCATTTTTTACAGCCGTTTTTGGAGCTGGTTTTCTATAGAGTCAATGAAAAATGGCTTCAAAAACGGCTCAAGAAGTCACATGCACTTCTTTTTACGCGCCGTTTTTTGAAAATGAGGCGCAAAAAAACGCCCCGTCGGAACAGGACGCCGTATTTCCCATTGAAATCAATGGGCAGATGTTTGTAGATGTTCTGCTTCCGATTTTTCAGCCGTTTTTCAGGACGTTTACGGATTGAAAATAGGTCGTGTGAACATACCCTAATACCACACAAAATAGTCACTAGTTAACATTTCCCATATGTGTACTTTATGTTTGCATAGAGGAACATCCTTTTATTTTTCTAGGACGTTACAAGGCTTACAACTTTAGTAGCAATTTCTCACATTTTCAAGAACATTTCCAAAACCTATATTTATAGGTACCAGTTCAGTTCTGAAGTGGTTTTGAGGGCCCTATATATTAGAAATCCCCCATAAATCACCCCATTTTAAAAATGGCACCCTCAAAGTATTCAAAACAGCATTTAGAACGTTTCTTAACCTTTTAGGCGTTTCACAAGAATTAAAGCAAAGTTGAGGGGAAATTTACAAATTTCATTTTTTTTGGTTGATACATTCAGTATTTCATTGTGGAAAAACACCAAAATTTTGGGAAAAATTTCAAAAATTTCCATTTTTATCAAATTAGATGTATATGCTTGTAAGACAAATAGTTATCACACAAAATAGTTGCTGATTAACATTTCCCATATGTCTACTTTAGATTGGCATCGTTTTTTGAACATCCTTTTATTTTTCTAGGACGTTACAAGGCTTAGAACTTTAGCAGAAATTTCTCACATTTTCTTTTTTGCAAATCTCTTTTTATTAATTTATAACATAAGAGAACAAAGGTGCAGATCAAATACTCAATACAAATATACATAGCCAAAGACAAATGGCAGGTAAATCAAGAAGGCACACAGGCCTTTGTTCCAAGGAGAACTGTTGTATGTGTAAATTTTGTTATACATACTATATCAAAATTGAACCATTTACAAGTTCCTATTTGAAATTATACACAAAGCAAATGAATCTGAGACAAAGCGAAATGATAGAGCATTCTAGAGCGTGTAACCCTCATATCTTATAAGTATGATGTAGTGACTAATAGTTAATCTTAACAAGGGAGGGGCAGTAGAATTGCGGTAGGTAGTTGTTTCTTAAAGATCAGCCAAGGGAGCCAAACTGTAGAAAATTTGTGGTAACTGCGCAATTCCCAACTCAGAAGTTCTTCTATTCTACATATCATACCTACTTTTTCTACCCAGGCTTGTACCGTAGGGGATTCCTTAGATTTCCAATGCAACGGAATGAGTAACTTAGCTGCCGTGATAAGTTGTCTCAGTAAGTTGTGACGGTTGGTGCGGAGTACTTCAGAGGGTAGCCAAAGAAGTATCAAAGAGGGGGAGAAGGACACATGTTGGTTAGTGATTCGAGAGCACAACGTCTCTATTAATTTCCAGAAAGGCTGTATGCGGGAGCAGTACCACCATATATGAGAAATAGAACTGCTGTGATTCTCACATCGCCAGCATCTATCTGTTATAGTAGGGGCAATTTTATGCAAAAAGGCTGGAGTTCTGTATCATCTTGACAGCGTCTTGAAGGAATTTTCCTGAATGCGAACATATCTGGATAAAGTGAAAAGTGAAAAAAGCTTGTACCTCAAGTTTTGCTCACCTCATAACCAAGTTGCGTTTTTCCAATGCGTTTTTTTCATGCGTTTTGTGTAAAGCTTGATTGATGCCTGAATGGGCATAAGAATCCAAAAAGCTGTGGGTGCTCGTAGATCCTCCTGAGCTTAATCCTGTGTCGACAGCAGGTTTTGGTAACAAAAATAGTGTGAAGGAAAGGCAGATCCAGCACTCCAATGATTAAAAATTCAGTTTTATTAGGTCATGTTTAAAAGGGATAAAACAACAATCCCGGGACCACGCTTACGCGTTTCAGACCACTAGGGTCCTTAATCATAGCTTGCTCTAAGCAGATAAAATTCACAAATATATAGTCAAGAAAATCTATCATGTGATCAATTTGGGCTGGGTTTAAACATTTTAACCCTATCCAATCAGTACCAAAACTTGTGTCGTAGTTTCCTCTTGGTGTTTGAAATCATAGAATTATATTATAGGAGTAATCTATATTCTCACAAATAGCGCAAAAATAAATGACTGTCACAACAGAAGGAAAAAATTACATACATCAAGTGAATGTATATACATCTCTTAGTTACATTTCCTTGACAAAAGCCTGGTATGTTAGTAGACTAATTAATTTAGATATCAGGTGTGCATTGACGTCAAACATGATTGTAGGGTGTTTTACTTATAAGCGGTTACAAAAATGTAGATATATGTTCGTAAATGACAAACTGTTGTCATAATATTTTGCTGTTAAGAATGACAAAAACATTAAACATCAAGAACAATTAACAATCATTGTTAGTATGGAGTTAACTTTGTAAAAAATATATATTGTTCTGAAATGAGTAAACCTCCTAGTTTTTCAAAAGCAAAAGAGCAAAAAAGCAAAAAAGCGAAATTAACGCACCTCCGTTTTGTCTCGATCATTATATACAATAATAAGTGCATGGTATCTACTGAGAAAATGAGTATAATTCAAAATAGAAGAAATGTTGGTAGAAAAATAGAATAACTACCGCAGACAGTGGAGTGCTGGATCTGCCTTTCCTTCACACTATTTTTATATCTGGATAAACCCTGTGAATTGTGTAAAATATGTCTTACTTTAGTTTTAATTTGAAACGCTATTTTTTCAGGGACCAGTTCAGTTGCGAAGTGGCTTTGAGAGGCCCATACAATACAAACCCCCATAAACCAACCCATTTTAAAAACGGAACCCCTCAAAGTATTCAAAACAGCATTCAGAAAGTTTCTAAACCTTTTAGGCGTTTCACAAGAATTAAAGCAAAATAGAGGTGAAATTTACTAATTGCTTTTTTTTTTGGAAAATTAATTTTTAATTCATCTTTTTCTGTAACACAGAAGGTTTTACCAGAGAAACACAACTCAATATTTATTGCCCAGGTTCTGCAGTTTCTAGAAAAACCCCACAAGTTGCCCTATTGCACTAATGAACTGAAGCACAGGCCTCAGAAGCAAAGAAGCATCTAGAGGATTTTGGGTCCTTCTTTTTAAAAGATTATATTTAAGCACCATGTCAAGTTTGAAGAGGTCTTGTGATGCCAAAAAAAAGGAAACACCCCATTTTGGAAACTACAGCCCACAAGGAATTCATCTAGGGGTGTAGTGAGCATTTTGAAACCACAGGTGTTTCATAGATTTTATTAGAATTGGACGTGAAAATAAAAATCCAATGAGATGTAGATTTAGCTAAAAAAAAACAATTTGCACAAGGAATAAAGAGGACAAAGCCCCCCAAAATTTGTAACGCAACTTCTCCAGAGTATGTAAATACCCCATATGTGATCATAAACTGCTGTTTGGGCACATGGCAGGGCTTAGATGGGAAGGTGTGCTATTTGGCTTTTGGAGCGCAGATTTTGCTGGATTGGTTTCCCGGCACCATGTTGCATTTGCAAAGCCCCTGAGGGACCAGTGCAGTGGAAACTCCCCAAAAGTAACTCCATTTAGGAAACTACACCCATGAGGAATTTATCTAGCATTTTGACCCCACAGGTGTTTCATAGTTTTTATTAGAATTGGGCAGTGAAAATAAAAAAAATATAATTTTTTTCAATAAAATGTAGCTTATCTCAAAATTTTTCATTTCCTCAACAAGTAAAAGGAGAAAAAGCACCCAAACATTTGTAAAGCAATTTCTTCCGAGCATGGCAATACCCCATATGTGGTCATAAACTGCTGTTTGGGCACACAGTAGGGCTCAGAAGGGAAGGAGCGCCATTTGGCTTTTGGAGTGCAGATTTTGCTGGATTGGTTTCTGGTCGCTATGTCGCATTTGCAAAGCCCCTGTGGGTCCAAAACAGTGGAAAGCCCCCAGAAGTGACCTAATTTTGGAAACTTTACCCTTAAGGTATTCAAATAGGGGTGTAGGAGTATGTTAAACCTGCCTGTGTTTTTCAGAAATTAGTGTGCACTTGATGTTGCAGAGTGGAAATGGCAATTTTTCAATAGATATGCCAATATGTGGAGGCCAGCTTGTGCCACCTTGAAAAGACAGCTCTCGAAATATTATGCTGTGTTTCCCGGTTTTAGAAACACCCTACATGCGGCCCTAATCTTTTGCCTGGGAGATCAACAGGGCTCAGGAGTGAAAGAGTACCATGCAAAATTGAGCCCTAATTTTGTGACTTACAAAGTATTGGTTCACAATTGCAGAGGCTCTGATATGAAATAATAAAAGAAACCCCTGAGAAGTGACCCCATTTTGGAAACTACACCCCTCAAGGCATTTATTAAGGGGTGTAGTGAGAATTTTCACCCCACAGGTCTTTTCTAATAAATTATTGCAATGCAGATGGTGCAAAGTAAAAATTGCAATTTTTCCCTAGATATGTCATTTCAATTGGGAAAGTGTTGTCCTGGTATAATACGGGCACCCTCGCTTCCAGCAGATATGTTTGGGCCCTCCCCTTCCTGGTTCCCTAATTTTAGGGCCTTGATAAATCGCCTCGTGAAACAGAAGAAATGTTCCCCTCAGGCCTGCACAACTCCATCAATTTCTTTCCTAACTTATGGGAGACTTAACTTATTTTATTTTTTCATAGACGTAGTGGAATGAGGGATTTTTTTTGCGGGACGTGCTATAGTTTTTATTGGTACTATTTTGGGGTACATGCGACTTTTCGAGCACTTTTTATCCTTTGTTTTGGTAGGCAAGTTGACCAATAAAAAGCAATTCTGGCATAGTTTTTTTAGGTTTTTTTTAAACAGCGTTCACCATGCATTATGAATTACATGTTAACTTTATTCTGTGGGTCAGTACGTTTCCGGCGATACTTAATTTATAGCACTTTTTATGTTTTACAACTTTTTGCACAATAAAATTACTGACAGCAAGCCCGTTTGGCTCTACCTCCTGGCGGGGCCTAATCGGCTTCCGTAATGGGCAGAGCAGGAGGCCATTGTTAGGCCTCCTGTTGCCATAGTAGCCGTCGGCAGTCCAAAATTGCTACAAACCACTAGGATGCAGCGATCGGAGGCTTCTGTTGCCGACAGACCGGGAGGCCAGTATTAGTCATTGCAGTCATCCCACAGGTGAGCCTAATCGTGAGTCTGGGGTGCCGGTGGCTAAAAACCCCTGATGCTGCGCTCTCTAATCAGCCGGATTAGAGACCAGCTCTGGTCTTGGCTATTACAGCAGGGTGTCAGCTGCAACATACATCTGACACCCGGCGGTGATGGTGCGGGATCAGCTTCTGAGCCTGCACTATCAATGCGATGTAACTGGACTGCGCTTTGCGGGAACCCCTTCCCGTTTCAGTCTTTATACACAGATCAACGGAGTAAGATGCACCTAATTTATTAGAATGCGCACTCCTCTTAATAATTTAGATTTGCGCCCCATCAGCTAAGCTCTGCTCATTTTTTTTTTTTAGAACAGTACTGTGAGCAAAAGTCTACAAATTACAAATTAAAAATGTTGTGCCGTGTGCGACTTTCTACGCCAAAAATTAAATAAATTCCCCTATGTGTGTAAAGAGACCCTAAATATTACCCACATTATATCAGTATAAAGTACCATTTATAATCTACTTCACAATTACTAACCCCAGAGCAAGCTCTGTGCAGATACTAATCAAACAGGGGTACTGAAAGGGCCGGCCTTAGGTTGGATGGCGCCCTGTACGAGACTCTCTAGTTCTGCTCTCCACAAATAAAAAATTAACCCCATATATAGACACGCACAAACTCGAACATGTATATACTGTACATACATAGACATATTTGGACATACAGGCAATTATAAGTACACACATACACATTGGTAAATATATAGACATACAGACACATACACACACACATACATATATATATATATATATATATATATATATATATTTATATACACACACAAGAGGCACTTATATATGTATACATACACACACACACACACAAGAACATATATACACATACTGGAACATATACACATACATAAAGGCACATATATAGACACACAGAGACAGTACACAAGAAAATGGCGACAGCACTCTGCGAACACCAATTGCACCTAAACACCATAATTTAAATAAATATGCAATGAATCTACTTACAATAGGGAGGTTCTTAGCACACATTTTTTTCAAATTGTGTGAGTTCACGGGCCATGATAAGGCATCCTTTATAAGGTGGGTCCCTACGCTGCACATACACCCTGAACTGGGACTAAGCCTACATATACTTGGGGATGGTAGCAACCAGCATTAAACTAATTAAAATCACCCGGGGCAAAATAGGAGGAGTGCAAGATCAAAAATGGAGGCAGTCATTAACTCCACATGTATGCAATAGCTAAGAGAAAAGAAAGTTTGATCAGAACATTTCAGAAAAAAGAAACACGTGTATACAGGTGCAAGTACGCCTGTGACTGCAAAACAATACCGTACACAAGAAAATGGCACACAGACACATATACACACACAGACCCATATATATCTCCAAACAGCCACACATATACACAGTACAGATAATGTAGTAGATGTTTTTTGCTGTCCTATGCAGTGGCGGATCATCATATGGGCGTGAACCGCACATCATTTTGAAAAAATCAGCATTGCAGCACGCAAGCGCCAATAATGGGGAGAAGAGGCGGGTGGGCTGGGAGGAAATAGGGGCGCCGTTAATGGGGAGGGCAGAGCCCTACCGTCCGGCCTGCTGCCTCTCTGAGGGGGCGGCGGCGCAACTGAAACCAGCCGCCGCCACCCCCTCCTGCACTAATAGTACCTGCGTCTATAAAACACAGGTACAATTACATGCATAAGCGCTAAATGGCCTGGTACTTTCCGTGCCCGACCATTTAGCGACTTAGAATGAGGCTGATTGGCAGGGCAGAGTGAGTTGTCCCGTCAACTTGTTGTTGAAGCGTTTCCCCTACTATAACAGGAAGCAATCTTCGCACGCGCCGGTTATAGCTGAAGACGCTGCTCTAGCAGTGAAACATGTCGTGGGGGCTAGTGCTTTTTTAAAATGAAACACAGTCGTTGCTTAGCTCCTGCACTTTACTCTACGTAGGACAGAGGCTCTCTAGGCAGTCTGCAGCTGCCGCACATGCTAGCCATATCACGTCCATGAGATGTCAATACCTCTCACATCTCCAATGCTATGCTAACCGACTCTGTACATTTTAATCCTAACTCAATGTTGTACGTCTACCTTTTTGTCATGGCACTCTATTTCTAAAGCTAAATATTAAAAGTTATGTTTTACTACATGCCATAATTCAAGTAGTAGCTGGGAAACTGGGATACTTGTGCTAATGCACACCAATTCGTCTCTTTGAGTTGGAAGGAGGGGGCCAATTTGTGTCAACAGCCCAGGGCCCATGGTACACCTAATCCGCCAATGGTACTATCTAACACCACAAATCACACACAGTAATATCTCTCTATTTCTCAGAGTACAGATAATGTAGTAGATGTTACCTGTAGTCCTATGTAGCATCACAGATAACACAGTGATAACTCTCTGAGTACAGATAATGTAGTGGATGTTACCTGCAGTCCTATGTAACACCACAAATAACATGTAGTGATATTTCTCAGAGTACAGATAATGTAGTAGTGTTACCTGCAGTCCTATGTAACACCACAGATAACACGGAGATAACTCCCTGATTACAGATACTATAGTAGTGTTACCTGCAGTCCTACGTAAAACCATAGATTACATAACACACAGTGATAACTCTCTGATTACAGATAATGTAGTAGATGTTACCTGCGGTCCTATGTAACACCACAGATAACACAGTGGTAACTCTCTGAGTAAAGATAATGTAGTATATGTTACCTGCAGTCCTATGTAACACCCTAGATTTCACAGTGATAACTCTCTGGGTACACATAATGTAGTAGTGTTACATGCAGTCCTAAGTAACACCCCAGATAACACAGTGATAACTCTCTGAGTACACATAATGTAGTAGTGTTACCTGCAGGCCTATGTAACACCACAGATATCACAGTGATAACTCTCTGAGTACACATAATGTAGTAGTGTTACCTGCAGGCCTATGTAACACCACAGATATCACAGTGATAACTCTCTGAGTACACATAATGTAGTAGTGTTACCTGCAGTCCTATGTAACACCACAGGTATCACACTCTAACTATACACAGGCAGGCACATACACACATGCGCACACACACACACACACACACACACACACACACACACACACACACACACACACACACAGTAGTGTTAAAAAAAAATAGCAGTGAGTTTAAAAAAAGAAAATAAAGCAAAAAATCATTATAACAACTTTATGTGCCTAAATGCAAATGCACTGGAAATACTACTCATTCAATTCCAGATCAAAAGAACAACATTTAACCAGTTTGTGTTAATACTTTACAGAAAGAAAAGAAAAAGGAATATTAGGCTGTTCAGAAAAATAGCAATGTCAGAATTTTTCTTTAAAAACTCAAAAACTCAATGTATAAACTGAAAAAATGTTTCAGATTTCACTTTACTGAACTAATATTTAGTGGCATAACCGTTGTTTCTGAGAACTGCTTGACATCTGTGTTGCATGGAGTCAACCAACTTCTGGCACCTCTCTACAGGTATTCCAGTGCAGGGAGATTGGACGACATTCCACAGTTCTTCTGCATTTTTGGGTTTTGCCCCATAAACCACATTTTTGATCTTACCCCACAAGTTCTCTATGGGATTGAGGTCAGGGGATTGGGCTCGCCACTCCATTACCTCAATCGTGTTTTTCTGTAACCAAGATGTTTTTCGCTTACTGGTGTGTTTTGGGTCATTGTCGTGTTGAAACACCCATTTCAGGGGTATTTCTTCTTTGGCATAGAGCAACATGATCTCCTCATGTATTTTGATATATTCCAAGTATTTTGGATAAATAGGCCCAATACCAAGGTATGAGAAACATCCCCATATCATGATTCTTGCAGCACCATGGCTTTACTGTCGTCAGTGTACTATAGCTTGAATTCAGTGCTCGGGGGACGTCTGACATACTGTCTGCGGCCACTAGACCTAAAAGGAACAATTTTGCTTTCATCCGTCCACAAAATGTTGCGCCATTTTTCTATGGGCCAGTCAGTGTGTTCCCTGGCAAATTTTAACCTATTCAGGACATGTCTTTTTTTCAACAACGGGACTTTGCGGGGAGTTCATTCTGGTAACTTGGCTTCACGTAATAGTCTTCTGATTGTAGCAGTAGTCACTGGTAACTTCAGATCTTCTTTGATCTTTTTGGAGGTGATCAATGGCTGAGCCTTTTTCCATTTTTGCTATTCTTCAATCCATTCAAACAGTAGTTCCCAGCTTCTTTCCACGTCTTTCAGGTTTTGGTTGCCAAATCAAGGCATTTTAGATCCTTTTAGCTGAGCAGCCTATAATTTGCTGCACTTCTCTATATGTTTTTCCCTCTTCAATCAACTTTTTAATCAAAGTACATTTTCCATCAGAACAATGTCTGAAACGACCCATTTCCCCGGTATTTCAGAAGGAAATGCACTATAACCAACATGTGCAGCATTTGCCACCCTCCTACCTTAAATAAGGGCCAAAATTGACACCTGTTAGTCCACAGAATGAATGACTTCACCAATTTAACCCCTCACTGCTATTATTTTGAACAAGCCCCTTTCAATGAATGATTCAATTCCTCAGAATGAGCGGCATGTAAGTCCTAATTGTTGTTTTTCCACTACTCTACTACACTTACAATTAAATTATTTGCTGTGTAGAAATATCACTTCTAACAAAGACATTGATTTATCAGGTTAATGATGTTGAACTGCTATTTTATTGCACACTACTGTATATATACACAAAGACACACACACACACACACACACACACACACACACACACAGAGCTTCCTCCGTGTGTGTAAGGAGAAACAGAGGATATAGAGCTCAAATGGATGGCCCACTAGCGCCCCCTACATGTGGGGTGGCTGCAGCGCCCTCGCACAGGTCGCACACCCCTAAGGTCGGCCCTGGGTACTGATAGATTTGAACTCGGCAAGCAGCAGAATTGTGAGTGCAGCTGTTGATGGGAATGGACATAAAAGCCATGAAACTAATGCACAAGATAAGTAAAGCAATATATTTGTAATGATGCTCAAGTTTAACTTTTTTACTTTTTATGTAGATTTGATCTAGATTCAAACAGTAAATTGGGGCATAAAGGTGACAATAAACTGAATGTTCTTTTAACTTCTTGAGGAACTTTGCACTTACAATGTTCTTACCAACACTGGAGTTATGTTTCTGTCTTTTACATTTTGTTTGTCTTCTCTGTTACAAATAAGAGACGTGTGATTATATGATTCATAAACAGTTGTACCTTATAAGATTTGTATCTTATAGGACGTGCATACTATATCCGTGTTTAACTGTCCTTATTCCGAATACAACACCTGGACTAAACTTACAGAACCACAGATCCCTATTGTGCTGTAAATATGGCTCAGTAGAACTGCGCACGGGGGGAGGGGGGATATTTTTGAGTGTTATATTTGGAATATGGGGAGTAAAGCATAGCTACATTTCGCCCGTCTGAATGAGGCCTTCTAGTGATTTGTAATATGATTCGATTGATTGTTTCCTGTTACTGCTGTTAAACAGACATTTCTTACAAGTCCACTTCTACCAGACAGCCTTTGTTTTATCTTTACTGGTAACAATAAGATTTTCTAATTACTTGACAATAAACCATCCTTTGTAGTAACATGTGATTGTCATTATTTTGGTCACAAGAAGTGATTTGTCCTGATAATAATGAGCATTAACATTCAGTAATCGGTGACTCCCAAGGCATGCTGGGATTGTGCCACTCTCACTAACTAAACATTCCTTTCTAGTGATGACATTGGAATAGAGGGGCTCTTATTGACCTCAAACTTAATGTATTCTGTAACTGGCATAACTGTGGAATTAAAGAGGCAGCAAGCAATGTATTTTAGAGGTCTGAAAATCCTTCATTCCCATATAAGACATTCATGTGTGTTTAACCATTACTGTGCCATTCATTGCCTGAATACCTTAATACATTTTTTTCATTGTATTAAATATACTTGCTTTTACATGAATTGATGTTAAATGCACAAAAAGCATTCTTGTAGTATTTATAATTAAAGAAGCACTAAGCCTAAAAGACTGCAGCTTAAAAAGTACTGTTTATATAGACATTTTGAATTCAGATATTTCTGGAGGTTCTCAGAACTGGACATATATGAATATGGTGATCATACTTAAAGGTGTATTCCCATCTCGGACATTTATGGCATATCTTATAACTCAGTGGCCCGGAGTCCAGTGACATTGGGAGAAGTAGGATGAGGGTCAGGGGGCCCTGTTCTAGAAATAAGTGTGGTCCCAGAGGTGAGACCCGCATCTATTGGACATATATGGCATATACTGTGGATATGACATAAATGTCAGAGATGGCAATACGCCTTTAATTTCTGTTATTGCTTTAAAGAACACAACAACCAGCCTCTCACCGGCTTAACATGGCTGATAATGGGAACAATAGATTGTGTATATCAGCCCAGCATGTGATGATAACATAGTCTTCAGTTTACTGTCCCATTACATTCTGCTGGGGAAAAAATCTATTATGCATGGGGATTGTCTGGTCCCACTTGATCAGAATTGGTTTTGTACCGGATAAATCAAGGCAGAGTGGCTAAAAGATCTCCCTGTTCTCCTCCCATACCTTCCTGAAGGAGGTCCGGCCTTCCTGGGTCAGATCTCCAAGTTGCAGCTCTTGGAACAGTTATCACTTGATGATCACTGCTGTTATGGAGAACAAGCAGCTAACATCGTCCAGGAGTAGAAAGACCAGCTGAAATAATGATGATGCAAGTTGTAGTAAGCAGTAGTTAATGGAAGGCGACCGCATGGGAGGACTAGTGGCAATATCTGAGATGTGTTCAGAAATCTGGACAGACAGGCTGAAAGCCATAGGGGTAGGCCAGCATAAGTAGGGGTGTAAGAAGGGGAGGATCTAGTTAGCGGGAGGAGTAAGGGGTGGAGGGTTATGTTACCTGGTGGGCAAGGGGAATTGGCACCATTATCGGTGAAGACAGCTAAATGAATGTTGTCCCGATTTCTCTCCCTAATATTTTGTACTGTTTCTTTTCTGTGTTCGTCTTTGTTTTTCCTTTTTCCGCAAGGGTGTGGATGGCTTATTAGTTATTGGTGAGGAGTTGAGGCAGCGTGTTGGAGGGTTAGGGGTTCTTGGTGGTAAATTGGTGCAGGGGGAAATTTATCATGGGTATGGTCCCTTCCAAATTATAAACAATTGGTAGTCTGGCTTAATTTTGGGGTCCTACTGGGGGGTGGCCATGTAGCAGTTACAGTTATGACAGCACGATGCAGTTAATCATGGTGGGAAATCAGCTGGGGATAAATGGTGTATGTGGGCAAATTGGTGCCAGATTAGTAGCTCCAAAGACTCACCTTCCGTCATTGTTAAAATTTTTATATTGTATGCAAAATTACATTTATTTATGGTTATGTTTGTGTAATGAAATGGCTGCTGTGGCCAATTTTATCCATTCCAATGTTTCTGGGATTATTTAATGGGGTTTATTGATAGGGTAATTAGTCACAGGTTATGGGAAGTTTGAGGAGGGTAAGGAATGGAGCAAACTCTACAAGCCCATAATCATTGACATACTCGGTGCAAGCCAACCAAAGTAGCAGAATAGGTGTAGTCAGGAGAATAGGAGCCAGAACCAGCAATGTACAGCGGACATAGTCAGACCAAGGAGATAGAGACATGAAGGCCAGAGCCAAAGGTCATTACGAGGGATACTGGACAGAATACCGACACCCAGAATGCTAAAGCTGGCCATACACATTAGATCAAAGTCGGCCAAATCTAAAGATTTAAAAAAAACAAATGTTTTAAATACATTGTATTTAATGTAAACAATTTAAACAGAGCATCATTTCCATTTATAACATGTCTAGATGTCATCAGAATCGTGATAGCTCCTTAAGAAATCCTCCAATACTAAGAGAGGTTAAACAGGAGCTGACTATATAAATTGTACTGCAATAAGTAGGATTACAGTGGGCAGAGTAATTTCTCTTGGGTACTTACACTAACCAGCGTTTAAATGTAAATCCAGCTTAGGCCAAAACACAGAAATGAATGCAGCAAGCGAGCTGATGGAGAAAGTGAGCCATGCATGCCTTAACCCCTGTAGTTCCCTTAACAGTTTGGTAATGTGAGGTTAATTGTCATTATAGGGCTTATAAAATGTTTGGTGTGGATGGCCGACTGTGACGGACCCTATTACTGCACCTGTGCTGCAGTCGCTCTTTTCACTGTGGTTTTTTACAAAAAGTCACACTTACTGACCACGATTTGGACTTGAACGGCTGGTTGGAGGTGTCATTGCAAAACCCTTAACACCCCAACAAATCACACCTACAAGTGTACAAAATAGAAATGCTAGAATTTGAAATGTGTTATAACCACAGTTAAGAATGAAAGCAAGAAAATATTGTTTTCTCAAACCGAGCATTATGTAAAAAAAAGGGCTTTCAGGAAATCAATATATTATATTATTGTGCAGAAGTAAAAGTATTATTAGGCTCTGTTCGCAGTCCGTTATAATGAAAACCATGACAGCAATGGTGGTTGAGTCACACGGCAGACAACAAAAGCATCAAATGGAACCCATTAACTATTATAGGGTCCGTTGGGATTCCGTCGCATTGTCCGTCGCTTTGATGTTTAGAATAGCGATACATGCTGCGCTATTCTTTCTGTCAAATGTGATGGAACTGCTGGAGGGAGCTCCAAACCAAGCCTTTGACGGTAGTTAAAACTCAGCTATAGAGCCCTTTCCTTCTAAAATAAAAAAAATACCTGTATATATATTTGTCAACAAATATGGTTGTCATTACAGCCCCCAACGAGTTTGTCTTCCTGCTCTTTAGACTACTGAAGGACATTCCAGTGATGGGTGGGAGCAAGGGACGGGACACCACAACTAAACAGATATGCCATTCAGGAGTCTGAGATAAATGGGTGACCGCTTTGTAAATGCTATTGCTATGTTCACATCTGCGCTAACTGCTCAGTTGCAGATTCCATAAAATCTAACAAGAAAAAATAGCTCTTTTTCCTGTCAAAACAACGGACACCTGTGCAGATCCCGACAGACCCCATTGTAGGTCAGTGGGTTCCATCGTTAGCCGTGATATCTGTCGTGCAAACATAAACTACAGTGACATCATTAGGCACCGGGGCATGTGCCTCAGGTCTTTTGCCAGACACCATCAATAGGCACTTTTAATTGTACAATAATAACCTTCAACACCAGCTAAGGCTTCATTCACATCTGCGTTGGAGGCTCTATTAGGGGCCTCCATCGCAGATCCGGCAGGGATTACCGGAGATTACCAGAGGCAATAGCGCAGCATGCTGTGCTGTTGTGACTGGTAAGATCATGGACACCTCGACATACACCCCGTTGCTTCACTAGAACTTCCCTTTGGTAGTACCTCAACATGCCCCAACTAATAGCCTAACAGTGTTCAACAATGCTACTGAACACATCACTAGAACCCCCCTAATGGTAGTGCCTCAACATACCACAACTGATAGCCTAACAGTGTTCAACAGTGCTACTGAACATGTCACTAGAACCCCCTAATGGTAGTGCCTCAACATGCCCCAACTGATATGCCTCAACTGATAGACTAACAGTGTTCAACAGTGCTACTGAACATGTCACTAGAACCCCCCCTAATGGTAGTTCCTCAACATGCCCCAATTGATAGCCTAACAGTGTTCAACAGTGCTACTGAACATGTCACTAGAACCCCCTAATGGTAGTGCCTCAACATACCCCAACCGTTTGCAGAATCCAGAAAGCTCCCCTGGTGGCCCTTATGGTTGTCACCAAGCTTTGCCAAAAATATATAAAACTTGAAGAAAAGTATGTAAATATATCTTCACTGTATCTTTCTTTTGTTTGTTTAATTATTTCTCATTTTGTTTTTACTTCTCATTTTCTCATTTTGTTTTTACTATTTGCAGTGTAGAAAAAATATCTGTTGTTCCCTGCAGCACTTAAAGCACTTAAAAGAATACAACAGCAGCTTGTTGATAGTATCCAGGAGACAACATGATATATTTTACTACAGATTTAAAATGAACAGAAAAGTGAAAACAAATAAGGAAATGAAGATACCGTACAAAGATATTACTAGACTTTATACTCAATGGTGACCAAAGGTGGAGCTCCGTACAGATGTCTGTATGTGCTCTCCCTTCTAATGCGGAGTATTATTTACTGTCACATACATATAATTCAACCTATGTAATACATGTTTCCTCCAATGTCTCCAGTCGAGCTGTCCCAATGAGATGGATCTCATGAAGGAAATATTTTTCTCCATGGCCATCATTAGAAGAATTGTAAAGTCTTATATATATTAGGTAATAACTTTTTATCCTTTCTTTTTTTAACTGATAATCAATATACCGTGAACATTAGACATCAGGGCTATCTATCTATCTATCTATTTATCTATCTATCTATCTATCTATCTATCTATCTATCTATCTATCTATCTATCTATCTATCTATCTATCTATCTATCTATCTATCTATCTATCTATCTATCTATCTATCTATCTATCTATCTATCTATCTATCTATCGTAAAGGTACCTTGCAAGAAAGAAAAAGAACCAGGTCAACAGACTTGGATTATGCACAATTTCAAGTTATTGCATTAGTTTTATTGTTCACATATCCGCGAGTACTATCATAACATACTTTATTTGCCAGTCTTCATCTCGCTTCTGCCAAAGAGGCAGTGAAGGGTAAGGGTTGTTATGCTTATAGAAGCCAAAAAATCCAAATGATATCTGCAGTGCAGCGTTAAAATGTGTGGAGCATGGGTAAGAAGTAGAGGAGAGGGAGGGTTTGAGTATACATGTATGTGTGGTGTGCATGTATGTATGTCTAGCTCATATAATTTTTCTGCTAGAAGCAGATGAAAGACAGTTATTAGCCAGTCAACAACAATAAAGATTTGGATATTTTAAAATATATGAGATAATATAGCTACAAAAGGTGGAGCTTCCCCTTACAGGAACACTCTGATCAACATTCATACACTGTATTTTGTCTAATGGAGAACCAGAGGCGATAATGCATGACATATGGATCACAAAAGAGAGAATCCCTGTGTCATGCTCCGCCTATTGAGGCTCTGCACTAGATGTGACACAATGTATCAGTTTTGCTTGGAGTGTTTCTTCAAGTTTGGACTTCTACAGTCTTTCTTTAGCTAAGTGGGGAATCTATTAAAGCCTTTATGCCATTTTTTTGGCATAGAAATGACGCAAATTACAATGCACGCCATATTTCCGCTGTAATTTGCGACTTTTTACACCTCTTGCCACATTTAACGAGTGGCAAGAAAATTAGGCAATTGATTGAGATCTCTAGCACATGGTCACCCAAAGATGCAGCAAATTCATTAAGAGGCATGGCGCATTGTACTTCAGCGCCCTTGCGTTTTAGACTGGCGTATGAAATGCCGCTCTTAATAAATTTCCCCATAAATCTTTTGTAAACATAGCTGGAAAAAAAGTTGGAGGAGTTCATAAGCTTGGAGTCTAAGTGCTGAAGCATAGAGAAAAGTGATAGATAAATTAATAATCACCAGTGACTATACAACAATGATATCAAATGATCACTTGATCATATGATCAACGGCTGAAAACTAGATCACAAGAGACTGGACACTGATACCACTAAGGCTACATTCACACAACAGTGAAAAATGGCTGTGTGATGGCACATGGCCGTTTTTAGAACAATGAAGTTCTATGGGTGTATTCACATGGCCATTTTTTTAACGACATGTGAATATTGACCGTCAAAAAATAGGACATGTCCTATTTTTGGCCGTTTTCACGGCCAGACGGCTCCCATAGAAGTCGATGGATCAGTTTTTAACGGCCGTTTTTTACTAAACAATCCTTGTAACGGCCGGTAAAAACTAATCCTGACCGAAGACTTCCCGCACACAGCTCTACTTTGAGTTCTGAGCCCAGGGAAGCCCTTGACATTACTGTCCATAGAAGGACAGCGATGTCGGGCTTTCAACAAATGAATTCCCTGGCCAGAGCATCAGAAGATCTCTAGCCGGGGACTTCAGTCTTGTAGCTAGCACCCCTCCATGTAGATAGCTCCCTCCTGCCTGAAGATAGCAAACCCCCCCATCCACTGTAAATAGCACGCCATTGTAGCTCCCTGTAGGAGAGGAATCCCCATATATGGACAGTGACGCAAGGTGTTACTCCTAGAGCGGAATTCCCGGTCCACTCTGGCAGGGGATTCCGCTCTGTCTATAAGGAATCCCCGGCCAGAGGGATTCCGCTACTACAGTGAGCTATAGTGGCGCAGTCTACAGGGAAGCGGGTTGTATCTACAAGGGGGGGGGTGCTATCTACAGGGGGTGTGCCCTCTACAGGGGGGTGCTATATGGGGGGGTGGCACTATCTGCAGGGGACACTGTGGCGCTATCTACATGGGCACTGTGGCACTATGTGGGCACTGGCACTTTATATGTGGGCACTGTATCACTTTATATGTGGGCACTGTGGCACTATGTGGGCACTGTGGCACTCTACAGTGGGCACTGTGTTACTATGTGGGCACTGGCTCTATGTGGGCCTTATCTACAGTGGGTACAGTGGCACTATCTCCAAGGACATTGCAGCACTATCTACATGGGCACTGTGGTGATTTCAGGGGGTTGGGACAGAAAAAAAACCTGACAAATCAAATCCATCCTTTTTTTTACGGCCATGAAAAACGGATGGCAAACAAATTATAAACGGCCATTAAAAACGGACAGACGGACTGGAAATGGATTAAAATTTAGAGACACACTGATGCAAAATGACCAAGAAAAACTGACAGTTGATCAGTTTTTAATGGCCATTTTTTTTCACTGTCGTGTGAATATAGCCTAATGCCTTATGCACACGACCGTGTGCGCCGGCCGAGTTCTGTCAGTGATCCGAGGAAAGATAGAACATGTCCTATCTTTCCTCAGATTGGAGACTCGGATCACTTTTCACAGACCCAATTCACCCGCTAAAGTGAATGGGTCCGTGAAGACTATCGGGTGCCACTCGGATGTCGTCAAAAACACCCCGAGTGGCACAACAGTCGTGTGCATGAGGCATTAAAGTCTTCATTCACATCTGTGTTGGGACTCCGTTCATGAGTTCCATCTGAGCTTACCGTCAGGGGAACCCATGAACGGAATCCAAACTGAAACAAATAGAAATCATAGGTTTCCGATTGCATTTCAATGGTGACAGATCCGGTAAAAATGGTTTCCCTTTGTCACCGTTGTGTAAGGGTTCCATCATTTTGACGGAATGAATAGCGCAGCCAACTACGGAATTTATTCTGTCAAAATGACGGAACCCTTACAAAACGGTGACAAACGGAAACCATTTACACCGGATCCGTTACCATTTAAATCAATGGCGATGCAAACAGAAACCTATGGTTTCCGTTTGTTTCAGTTTGGATTCAGTTCATGGGTTCCCCTGACGGAAAGCTCGGATGGGACACATGAACGGAGTCTCAACGCAGATGTGAACGAAGCCTAAGTTACTAGGGACTGGATACTACAAACTAGATGATCAGATATTGACTACAATGAAAGCCACTACATTCATAAGAAATTAACAATATATATGCTGTGAATCAGGTCCAGAATTAGCCTAAAATGTGGGTGTGGTAAAATGTGAGTGGAGTTTAACGTGTGAATTTAAAAAGTAAGATATGTTGTATCCTATGCTTACTATAGGCACTGTATTGACATGGTAGGGTTACTAATGCATACGTGTCAAGTCGAGTCCTAGTGGTGAGGTACACTTAGTGTTCCTAATGCTACCACAACTAGAAAATGGGAGGAATCTATGTTTGGTAGATGGAGATAGAAAGCAAAAAAGAGTGCCAAGAGGAAGGAAGAGCCAGGCAGCGGGTAATGGAATGCAGAAGGCTGAAAGGCCAAGGAAAATAGGAAAAGACATGGGGGCAATAAAGACCAAGACAACCATAATATTTTCATTTGCTAAGCACATTGCTGCTGTTGGTGGTAATGGTGGAGCTTGGAAACATTTAAAATTATGCTATGGTCCAGTGTCGAACTAAGGTTTCTTGGGCCCACAAGAGGAAATTATTCAAAGTGGCCTAAAATCCATCTACGCATCATGTCCACTTTTAACTGCATTGTTATCTATGTTATCATTGCACACGTAAGACATATCATGAATAAAGACATGTAATATCCCATATGAAATAGACCCTAGTGGCAAGGGACTTGCACCAAAGTCACTTCCAAATGGCATTGTCTTCTGCTGGACCTTTGAGACCCATTAATGTTTCAGAACCTGGACCTACTGCGAGATCCTTTGATACTCTGATGGGCCAGTCCAACACTGCTATGTCTCAATGGCTTCTTGTTATGACACGGTCCATGTAGGTTGACCGTCCAAGTTCCCTGTTGAAATCAGCAAGTAGGAAATAAGTACAATATTGCAAACCCTCCTTGTCTAGTCTCCCTTGAAAGATTTGGACTGAAAAGTAATGTTGTCGGAGGGCCATGGGTTGTTTGAACCTGTTACATAAGCCACTGCACCTTTTTAACCTATATAAAAGAGCAACTACACATGCTAGACTCAAACAGGGAGGCTATTTTATCGGTTTTATTATGGACAACTAAATCCAAGAATATTTCCATTCAAAGATCCTTGCTCGGTATTGATTCCCACTTCATTATAACCTTAGAAAGGTAAGGAGGGATTATAACACTTAGAGTTATCTTAATAAAAACCGTACAAGAGCAACATAAAATGTAGCATTTTATTCAAACACCTACCTGAATAAAGAAGAGAACAATTTTCTAAAAAGCTGTTTACAATCTGTGGCCTAGTTATGCAAATTGGGAGACGAATAATTAAAATCTGCCGGTGGCAAAATATGTTTTTGATTTAAGATAATTGTCAGCTATTGCTCAATTGTACGTTATAAAACAGCATGGCATAGATTGTTACACAGGTACACAATGCTAAGCGAGTGCTGGCAACCAAGTGGACAGAAGTACGGCCCCAGCACAGTGTAACCAAAGTTATTAAGTGTAATCCGGTTTCCAAACCTTAAAAAATCTCAACTGTTGGGGTCTATGAGCTGGAAGCCAAATGTCTATCATGAACAAAGAGTCCCTGACACTGGGTAAATGGTCAATCCCCTTTGGTTTTTATTGAAGATATTTTCTCTGATCAGTAAGAGCTATAGAAAGCCATGGAGTTCAGTCGTCTCATTACCCATTTATAACTATCGAACGAATTAAATAAAATGTGAGATAGAGCCAACAGGTTTTACTATGCATAGCTAATAACTGCATAAAGATATGATGATTAATTAACAATGTATAGATGTATGAAGGATTATATACATATACATTATATGGAGGCTAAAAAGTCAGCCTTACGGCTATACTGAGACATGACAGGCTTTAAAAGAGTTGTCCAGGACTAGAAAAACATGGCTACTTACTTCCCAAAACACTACCACACGTGTCAACAGGTTATGTGTGGTATTGCAGCTCAGTTCCATTCACATTGATGGACCTGAGCTGCAATGCCAGACAAAACCCTCGAACAGGTGTTTCGCTGTGTCAGGCGTGTCGCCTGTTCCCTTAAGTTTACCATGACTATGGTTCTGGCTTCTAGGCGTGTCTGTCTTAGCTTGAACCTTTATCTTTTGTCTGTATTTCTGTCTTCAGGTGTAGAATTTGTATGTATACCCAGCCTCCTCCACCTGTCAGTGCTTGTGAATTTTCATGTCTTCTGGTGTCTGATCAAGCTTCCTACATTCCCTGCACTCCTGACTTCTGGACCTTTTGGAAACTGACCTCGGCTTATCTCTTGTTAACTCCTTGTTTGCTGATTTTAGATTATCTGCTCCCAGACTGTTTTGACCTTTGCTATTCCAGATATCGCTCAAATTGCAATTCCATAGCACGCTGTTACTGCAAGAAAGCAGCAATGATTTTGTAATCCTAGACAACCCGATTTTCATACCAAAGGTCACAAAATTCTGTTAATAACGGTTTTAAAGTAATTTGCTGCTTTTCTAACATATATAAACATACCTTTTTCATTAGTTTATTTTTGTTCCCTGTTTCGCCCTTGGTTCTGCTGCTAATCTGTGCTACTAGGAGAAGTGCTCTGTTCAGGTTTATTTCCTCCTATGGCAGCTGACAACATAGTCACTTTTATTTTCCCTGAAGATAGGTAACATTGCATCCTGTGGTGAAGACATATACTATGTGCACTCCCTTAGAAACCAATCAAACATATAATTAATTAAAACAATAAAGACTAAGTGGGCATGTGCAGGGTACATATCTGTTGTCACGATGTAGAGCTTTACAAACTGAGAAAGAGTCTCCTCACCTATACTGCCTTGGTACTGCAGAGGCACTGTTCCTTCCCTGACAAGCAGGGCTGAAAGCTATTTCTACTGACTGCTCTGCAGTGAACAGAGGATCACTATGCAGAGACCTGGCTGTGTGGAGAATGACTGAGCATGTATGTCCACCAGCACTCAGCTCATTAGGTGGATGTTCACATTTCTATACACTTTGAACACCAGGTGGCGCCATACTATGTAAGTAAATGTCATAACTCTCCACTGGATATATCTATTTTGTATTTATTATGTAAATGGAAAACATTGTTAATTTTTTACAATCTATACAATGAATATGATATATAATTGTGGGGAAACCTCTTTCAGTCCACAATATTTTAAACTTTCTTAACATGCACAAAAGTAATTATCAGATTTCTCCATACACATTAAAGGGAATTTGTATTTTTCAGCAACTAACCTGGTCTTTCTTGTATGTATTCTGCACTATTACATTGATATTTCTATAGGGAACACAGCAGTGTTGTGGAAATGTTGTTATATTTCCTATGACGATAAGGACATACTAGGACATATCCAAGGCAAGAAAAATTCTAGTCTCAAGGCCCAAGAAGAGCACAAACCTCTAAGAGGACCTGTCATCTCTCCTGACGTGTCTGTTTTCGTAAATAGATTACATTGCCTATAAAATGAAATTTGGGAGCATCTTTTCTGAAAACTGCATTGTGCCATCCCTCTGTTATTACTCTAGGAAATGTATAAATGCATTGACAACTAGGTGTTATTGGAGCACAACGCAGATTTCTAAGAAGGGTTATTATTTGGGGATTGCAAGCATTTACTAAAACAGACATGTCAGGACAGCTGACAGGTCCTCTTTTTAGTATACACATGGTATATAGGCTTTATCCTGTTTGTATTGTACTGGGATGGTTACATTTCATACTTGTTTCGATATTTGTTGTGGAAGAAACCCTAGTATTTTGGAGAAAGCATGGTTTAGAGATGATAAAATCTTGAAATTTGCAGTTTGCCTATTCCCCAACCTATGAATCTTGTAATTTAGAACTGAATCCCCTATTGGAGGCTAAAACATGAATCCCTATTATTATATTGCTAAAATATGGTTCTGTAATAAGAAAAACATTTTTTTTACCAGTTTGCAAATATGCAGACAGGAGTTAGCAAGGAAATTTGCCTATCTCTAGCAATGAACATAAAATTGATTGTCTAGTTTAGAAAACTAATTTTCACTCACCATATAAGGGAACTCTAAGTTAACAGAAGGGGGTCGACTGTTTAGGATCCTCTTTAATTGGCCAGAGTGGAGAGAGACTACAAAGAGCATCTCTCGCTTTGGAGGACCTGCCCTGTTCTATATTACACAAACAAACCACTGATTTGTATGGACAATGTGTAATGCTTGATTTCTCCTATGGTGTCGCTGCAGGGAATATGAACACTTACTGATTCCTGGGGGTCCCAGCAAGAGGACACTTTGTGTTCAGCTTATTATCAAGGGATCCTTCTAACAATTGGGGATTGTTCAAAGCAGACAACCCCTATAAGAACAAAAGTAATCACTCAACAACCAATCAAAGTGTTTTTTTTAATTAATCCTTTCCATATGCAACATTTTTCATGCTTTTAGCTTATTGTTAAATGGTGCCCACTGTATTACCTCTGTGTAGCATTTTGTGCTATGATTCTGATGCCTCTCATCTGTTCTTCACTACCTCTATATACTGATCTCTGAAATCCTTAGTTACAGCACTAAATGCATCATTTTAACCTTGTAATTCTCCTATGACCTGGCTTCTCTGCTGGATACGCTGATTCTCCTCATCTTACTAAAAAAAGAGTTAAACCTCCTGAAATCTAAAACAATGACTGCATTTTCTGGGAGTTGAGGAGTTAACTTGACTCCTTCTGTGGAAGATTACAATCTCCCTCACAACACTAGTGGGGGGAGGGGAGCCTGCTCACTGAATTATTCATGAGATGCTTGAATTTTGCATTTAAATCTCGTATCCTCTTGATCTCAATACTATATATGCAAATCCTCTCCACAAGTCTCGTTCACTATACCACAGTGTTAAAGAGGAAAGGAACACAGAGTCCAATGCTGAAGTTTGGAAGATATTCCGGCAACCTGCTAATTTGGTTAACCACGAGTATATAGATATCGACCCAAGGAAATATTATACTCATTCTATTATGTTTTCTTAAAAAATATTGGGTCCTTTCAATGACCACATGACAAGAGTCAATAATTAAAGAGTAGATAGTCAGCTAATTCGGACATCCCAGTATCTGAGCACGAGGGTGGATATTATTTTTGAATTTTGTGAATTCTTTAAACGATGTGTAAGGTTCTCACTTCATACACCCATTTGGGTTACGAGTGTGACATCCGGAAGATGGACAGTTAAATGCTCCGATCTGAATGAGACCTTATAATGTATATGCTTGTACTGAGTATCTTCTTCATACTAGAATAAGAATGATAGTGATGGTCCATGATGTTTTTGAAAATAGGGCAAATGGAAAGTGCTATTGGCTCGTCTACTATTCTGTTTCTACATTATTGAGCATCAAATGCTAAATGCAAATTAGCAGAAGAATTTGTCTCCGGGATAAGAGTTGGCTATAACACATGGCTGACATTACCCTATAAACACACCTGGCACACAGTGTAAACATATAAAATCGCCAGATTTCTTAACATGTTTTCTCTTGCTAAAGCACTTCATGTTTCCAATCAGTCAATTTTACTTAGTAGTTTCCTTCAGAACCAATTCAATTTCCTACAATTCATTTTGCTGTCAAATTCTTGGAAGCCAGATGTTGTTTTATGTGATGGAAATTAAGATTTGTGATATTACATATAGCTTTTCCACGTATCCACACAAAAATATAGGTTTTCTACAGTGATCTATGATTATTGTTCTGGACAATCATGTTAATATTGGATCCAATTTTATTTACAAAAATAAATAAAAAATAGATGTAGCTTTTGACTTGAAGGTCTTGAGTTGGTAAATTAGTATCCAGTTTTAGGTCCACAGATGTGTAGCAGCAGTGTCTCACATCTCTACATATTGGAGCAGAATCCTGTAGTCCATAGGAATATGGCATGGGCAAAGGGGTAATTACACCTGCTACCCTACTGTTTAGTAGCTTCTATATTTTATTTTAATTTACAGTAGATTTTAAAATAATTATATAATATATAAGGTGTGTCAGATGAATCTGGCAGCCTCTTATCCAATTTCCTCTATTGAAAAAATATACTGAATTCTTATGTAGGAATCAGGGTGATAGCGGTCAGCTAAACGGTTGTTGGGCTGATAATTGTGTTATGTGTATGAACAGATTAAGCCCTTTTCATGACAATTTAAAGGGAATGTGTCATCAGAAAATGTCCTATTGTTTATATCAAGTTTTTATGTTAAACATATTTTTTAAGAACTTTTGGTAATTTTTTTTTATTATTCTCCATGTCATTATCTATATTACAAAATAATCCTAAAATCTTGCAGTTTTCACACTGGCCACTAAACCTCATAATACACTTCCTGTTCTGTAGAGATCACTTCTCAGCAGACATCTCATTATCATCACAGGCAGAAGTACAATGACAGGTAACACTTATATATAGATAAACACAATTGACAATAGGTGATAGACACAGCTGCCCTCCTATCCCTTCCTGCACAATTAGGGTATGTTCACACGAGGGCGTCCGTTACGGCTGAAATTACGGGGATGTTTCAGCCTGAAAACATCCCCGTAATTTCAGCCGTACCGGCATGTGCAGGCGCTTGAACGCCGCGTCAATTACGGCCGTAATTAGCGCTGCTATTCATTGGAGTCAATGAATAACGGCTCTAATTACGGCCAAAGAAGTGACAGGTCACTTCTTTGACGCGGGCGTCTATTTAAGCGCCGTCTTTTGACAGCGGCGCGTAAATATACGCCTCGTGTGAACAGACAAACGTCTGCCCATTGCTTTCAATGGGCAGATGTTTGTCAGCGCTATTGAGGCGCTATTTTCAGACGTAATTCGGGGCAAAAACGCCCGAATTACGTCCGTAAATAGGCCGTGTGAACATACCCTTACCTCTACACAGGTCACAGAGCATGCCTACAAAACGCTACCATAGAATTCAAGGAAAATCTGACCACAATGTCAATGGTCCACATGGCTGTTGTTAGGCATATATCGAAATGGTATTAACAGCAGCACAGGCAAGATGGCAGCCCCATAATCATAAACTGCAATAAAAAAAATGAAAACAGATTAGAAAAAAAGAATATGCTTTACTACCCGATTTAGCTTAAAAATATAGGTGGTACATTCCCTTTAAGGCTTAAAGGGAACCTGTCACATCAAACATACTGTCCAATCTGTAGGCATCATGCTATAAAGCTGGCGAAGCTGAGCAGATTGAGATATAGTTTTATGCAAAAAAATTTGGGATAACCTGTAAGATATGTATATAAAATCCTGCTAACTCTGGGCTCTAGATTCCAGTAAATGGTCCTACTGAATCGTTGAGAGCTATTTATTTTTGCACACCCATACAGGGAAGGCTTTCAATCAGTGGTTGAGACTCAGGGCTGCACCGTCCATGAGGGGAGTGGGCCGCGGCAAGACGGAGTTATTATAATGTTCTGGATCGGATGGAGAAGAAAAGAGAAAAAGAACGACTAGAATCTGAGAAGATATCACCTGTGAGTCACTCAATGTAAATGTTTATTCTGCCTCTAATCAGTACTGTAGTCACTGTGTGATCTGCAGCGAGATGATGGGTGGAATGTACTGAGCTTTGTTCTGGTGATGTATATATGTACTGAGCTCTGTTCTGGTGCTGTATATATATATTGAGTTTGGGTCTGGTGTTGTATCTATGTATGGAGCCTTGTGCTGTATATAGGTATTGAGCTTTGTTCTGATGCTGTATATATGTACTGAGCTCTGTTCTGGTGTTGTATACGATGAAGGAAATAAGTATTTGATCCCTTGCTGATTTTGTAAGTTTGCCCACTGTCAAAGACATGAACAGTCTAGAATTTTTAGGCTAGGTTAATTTTACCAGTGAGAGATAGATTATATGAAAAAAAAAAAAAAGAAAATCACATAGTCAAAATTATATATATTTATTTGCATTGTGCACAGAGAAATAAGTATTTGATCCCTTTGGCAAACAAGACTTAATAATTGGTGGCAAAACCCTTGTTGGCAAGCACAGCAGTCAGACGTTTTTTTGTAGTTGATGATGAGGTTTGCACACATGTTAGATGGAATTTTGGCCCACTCCTCTTTGCAGATCATATGTAAATCATTAAGATTTCGTGGCTGTCATTTGGCAACTCGGATCTTCAGCTCCCTCCATAAGTTTTCGATGGGATTAAGGTCTGGAGACTGGCTAGGCCACTCCATGAACTTAATGTGCTTCTTTTTGAGCCACTCCTTTGTTGCCTTGGCTGTATGTTTCGGGTCATTGTCGTGCTGGAAGACCCAGCCATGAGCCATATTTAATGTCCTGGTGGAGGGAAGGAGGTTGTCACTCAGGATTTGACGGTACATGGCTCCAGCCATTCTCCCATTGATGCGGTGAAGTAGTCCTGTGCCCTTAGCAGAGAAACACCCCCAAAACATAATGTTTCCACCTCCATGCTTGACAGTGGGGACGGTGTTCTTTGGGTCATAGGCAGCAATTCTCTTCCTCCAAACAAGGCGAGTTGAGTTAATGCCAAAGAGCTCAATTTTAGTCTCATCTGACCACAGCACCTTCTCCCAATCACTCTCAGAATCATCCAGATGTTCATTTGCAAACTTCAGACGGGCCTGTACATGTGCCTTCTTGAGCAGGGGGACCTTGCAGGCACTGCAGGATTTTAATCCATTACGGCGTAATGTGTTACCAATGGTTTTCTTGGTGACTGTGGTCCCAGCTGCCTTGAGATCATTAACAAGTTCCCCCCGTGTAGTTTTCGGCTGAGCTCTCACCTTCCTCAGGATCAAGGATACCCCACGAGGTGAGATTTTGCATGGAGCCCCAGATCGATGTCGATTGACAGTCATTTTGTATGTCTTCCATTTTCTTACTATTGCACCAACAGTTGTCTCCTTCTCACCCAGCGTCTTACTTATGGTTTTGTAGCCCACTGCAGCCTTGTGCAGGTCTATGATCTTGTCCCTGACATCCTTAGACAGCTCTTTGGTCTTGCCCATGTTGTAGAGGTTAGAGTCAGACTGATTAATTGAGTCTGTGGACAGTAGTCTTTTATACAGGTGACCATGTAAGACAGCTGTCTTTAATGCAGGCACCAAGTTGATTTGGAGCGTGTAACTGGTCTGGAGGAGGCTGAACTCTTAATGGTTGGTAGGGGATCAAATACTTATTTCTCTGTGCACCATGCAAATAAATATATATAATTTTGACTAGGTGATCTTCTTTATTTTTTTTTATATAATCTATCTCTCACTGGTAAAATTAACCTAGCCTAAAAATTTTAGACTGTTCATGACTTTGACAGTGGGCAAACTTACAAAATCAGCAAGGGATCAAATACTTATTTCCTCCACTGTATATGTATTGAGTTTGGGTCTGGTGTATCTATGTACGGAGCCTGATTCTGGTACTGTATATATGTACTGAGCTTGGTTCTGGTGCTTTAATATATGTACGGACAATGGTTCTGGTGTTGTATTTAGAAAAAGCACCGTAGGCAAAAAACACTGCGAAATACGCTTTCTCTGCCTCCCAATGATGTCAATGAGAGGTCAGAGACATAAACGGGCAAAGATAGGGCATGCCGCTTCTTTTTCCTGCGAGACGTTTTTTCCGCATTTTCGGCCATTTTTTGGAGCATTTTCCGCGTCAAAAAACGTGTGAAAACACTGTGTGAACTTACCCATAGATAGTTTTAACCTCAGTATATATGTACTGAGCTCTGTTCTGGTGCTGTATATACTGAACTTGTTTCTGGTGCTATATATATGTACGGAGCTTTGTTCTGGTGTTGTATTTATGTACTGAGCTTTGTTCTGGTGCTGTATTTATCTACTGAGCTTGGTTAGGTGCTATATTAATGTACTGAGCTTGTTTCTGGTGTTGTATATATGTACTGAGCTTGGTTCTGGTGCTGTATTTATGTACTGAGCTTTGTTCTGGTGCTGTATTTATCTACTGAGCTTGGTTAGGTGCTATATTAATGTACTGAGCTTGTTTCTGGTGTTGTATATATGTACTGAGCTTGGTTCTGGTGCTGTATTTATGTACTGAGCTTTGTTCTGGTGCTGTATATATGTACTGAGCTTTGTTCTGGTGCTGTATTTATGTACTGAGTTTTGTTCTGATACTGTATTTATTTACTGAGCTTGATTCTGGTGCTGTAATTATATAGGATATATTTATAATAACAAAATTGCAGGGCAGATAGCATTGTTGCAATTCATTGTATCTTTAATGGGAACCTGTCAGGTAGTTTTAACTCCTTGCGCCACCATGCAGTATTACATGACCTGACAATATTTCCAAACATTCCCCTGTATGTTTTTTTTCAAATGCAACAAAATCCATAAAATCAACTTTTAAAACGACACACACTGTATGCTAATTACTCTATAAAGGGTTTAAAGGTGCCGCTATCCTGAAGAGTCACATAGTCCTGATTCCACCTTTCCATGCTTGATTGATATCTTGATGGCTGTTCAACATCACTACCGGTTCACCAACTTTCTCGGATGCACCATTGCCATGGGCACGCTCTGCGCAGTGAAGTGTACTCTGACCGTCTTCATCTCTCATTACGCATTCCGTGAGGAGTACAAGGCAACGGCGCATTTGCAAGTGTTGGAGGAGGCTGATATTGATGTAGAACAACCAGAGGGATTTTAATCAAGATCTGGGGGGCGCCATTACAATTTTCGCTACAGGCAGCATAAAAGCTAGAATCGGCCCTGCTGAGACCACCCACTGAACGAACTCTTTAGCCCGCCGTGAGTACAGTGCTCAGCTGTTTTTATAATTCCCATAGAAATTAATGGAGAGCCGTGCGGCCACACCTCCATTCATTCTGCTCCTTAATGTGGTGGCCAACACCTCACCAGGAGTAAAGGGAGTCGGGGACCCGCATTCTTGACAGAGGTGGAACTACATCTATAAGACATTTATGGCATATCCTATGGATATGCCATACATGTCTGTGATGTGAATACCGCTTTATTGTATACCTGCACACACTAGTAAATATTCCATAGCCGTTTAAATGCATCTATGTAGTTTGGTTTTTATTCCATATGACTGTGTCCAAAATTGTCCAGTAATACAGCAAACTGGAAACAGAAAAATTCCACACATTATTATAAGATGTGTTATTTCTATGTATCTCACGGTTACGGATCAGAGCTCTGAACATTGTAAATCAAGACACGCTACAATTCTAGAAATACTGTAGGGTTAATTTTAAAAAGGAAAATATATAGCTTTCCAGTGTGGAACCGTGAAAGTTTCTGCAAGAAGAACATGTATCAGAATGGCTTTACATATATACCCAGCTATGTATGTACCAGTGTGTGGTGTTATCCAACGTAGTGTGTGGCTTCACCAGGTTGTATAGTGTATCATTATAGAAGAGTACATAAGATCGTAATGCTTCTTGTTATACAAGGTGCCACACTGCAAATCATAGGATTTACTCTTGAGGTGTTCATGTTCTATATTCCGTATAATTAACTCAACAAATCAATTTTCATTCTAAATCTTAGCAGCATTTGGCCCAATTTATTTTTATATAATTTCACTTCAGGTAATAGGACTGCAGAAAAACCTAGGGCAGATTTTAAATGGGTTTCCAAGATTAAAGGGGTTGTAAAGGATAGGAAAACATGTTTGCTTACCTACAAAAACAGCGCCACACCAGTTCACAGGTTATGTGTGGCATTGTAGCGCTGCCCAATTTACTTCAACAGAGTTGAGCTGCAATACCAGATTCAACCTATGGATAGATATGGCACTATTTTTGGAAGAAAACAACCATGTTTTTATAATCCTGTACAGGATTTTTTTCTGCTTTTTTTTCCAGACCAATACTTTGGTCCATTGGTTGTGTCTGGTATTGCAGCTTAACCCCATTCACCGGAATAGGGCTGGACTACAATACTAGACACAGCTTATTGATAGGGTTGACCATCTTTTCTTATATTATACTACAATATAATATTTTTCACATATTAGGCTCCTGGACAATCAATTTATGTCAAAGTTATGGTGACATTACACGGCCCGATGTGGGCCATGTAAACGAGCGCCAATCAACAAAACAGCTCGTTGATCAGCACTTGTTTGCTTCTTTCACAAGGAACTAGTATGGGGACGAGCGCTCGTTACTAGGATTGCTCGTACCCATACATTTTTATCATGTTGGCAGCACATCTCCCTGCTTACACAGGGAGATGTGCTGCCAACAACGATAATAGTTTCGTTATTTAAAGCGATGCAATTAGCCAATGAACGAGCGTTTGCTCGTTCATCGGCTGATCGTTGCCCTGTTTACACAAGGCAATTATCGGGAACGAGAGTTCTGTGAATGTTTGTTTGCCCAAGGGATTAATTTCTTCATCTTCTTCACTTAAAGAGGACCTGTCAGTTCCTAACATCCAACTTACATTTATTACCTTTTGCCCACTCTCTTCATGTTCCATTGCATTTTTTTTCTGTTCAGCTCCTCCCGTTCCTGAGTAATTGTTCCCCGTTCTGTTTGCGCCCGATATGTAGTTAGCCAATGGGCCATGAACTACAGTGAATCTTTTTGGGTGGAGCCCTTTTTACTGCCTCTGTAGCTGTTCAATCAGTGGGAGGTAGTTTATGACAAATGTGCTTGATGAGAAGTCTTCTCCCAGCGTGGTCTCACGAGATCATGCTGGGCGAGGCTTGTCATAAGCTGCCTAGCACTGATTAGACAACGTTAGAGGCAGTGAAGAGAAGATTCACTGTAGTTCACACCCCATTGGCTAACCAGAGTGAATTACCATATCTAGCGCCAAAAGAACGAGGGACAATTAATCAGGAACAGGGGGGAGTTGTACAAAAAAAAAATGGCGAGAGAAACTAGGAAGGAGCGGGCTAAAGGTAATATATACATAGTCTTCTTTAACTGGCCAGCCTCAAGGCATTTGTAGAGACCCTTAGTCCAATATATTGGAGTGATCTAGAAGGAGAGGGTTTTATGATAAGAGCTCTATCTTCTCCAGGTCGAGTAAATGTAACTAGACCTTCACAGTCCGCTCATGGACTAAACTGCTAATCAATTGCACATGCTTGTTTATTTTGGCTATAGCGGTGTGACGCCACATGTACTGTTTGTTACTATACCTGCTGGACTGTCACACATATATACTGTAATTTTACCTACATTATTTGTAGTTGCACCTAGATTTTGCATTCATTGCTGTATTCTGCTGCTTGACCTACTTTCTACAATAAAGAGTACTTGTTTGGTAAAATCCGGGTCTTCTCTTAGTTCTGTTTGAAGTTTTACCTATTTGTTACATTACCCAGCTTCAGAGTGCAGTATATTAGAACATTTACTATTAACCTGTTCTGTTGGTTTATAGTCACCTGCCCCGCACTCCGCTTTAAGCTCCAGAGTTCAGATAGTGTGACTCAACAGAATGTGCCTATAAGTAAAGACTCTTTTACACGGGCCAATGAGTGGGCAAACGAGCATTCATATAAATGCTCGTTCCCAATCTTTGCCCTGTGTAAACAGGGCAGCGATCAGCCAATGAATGTGCAAACGCTTGCTCATCGGTTGATCTGCTCGTTTATGCAGCCAATAAAATTATCGCTAGTTGGCAGCACATCCCTCTGTGTAAACAGGAAGATGTGCTACCGACATGATGGAAATGTATGGGGTAGAACAATCCTAGTAATGATCGTTCGTCCCCATACATTACAGATCATAGCTGTGAAAGTAGCAAACGAGCGCCGATAGATGAGTTGTCTTTTCGATTGATGCTCATTTTCACAGCCTGTATTGGGTCATGTAAAAGGGCCTAAATACTGGATAGACAAGGTACAGGCCCTGTATAAAAATAGAGCAAATGTCCCTGTATTCAACACTTAGTACTGGATATACCGATGGGTCACCTGGGACTAAATACGATTGTCGCCAAAGAGATTTATCTAAAAATCCTAGAAATCCAACATATTTTACAGACAAATTAGAAAACAATAATGAATCATATTTTACTGTAAGTAATAGGTGTATATAGCTTAAAATAGTGATGTTAACACATTAGTAGCATTTACTTTAACCTCTAAATGGATGATAATTACAACCCCAATTATATGTACAAGCTCCTCCGACATAAAAAAAAATTGTGGACACTTAAAAAAGTGCCCTATTTTTACGGACAGTACAGGAATTTAAGGACTTTTATCAACCCAGCAAGAAATTGCATAGTATACATTTACTAACTAGGGACTAATCATTATCTACAAGATATGGCCAGAGCCAGACCAGTATGTGTTCATGCAATGCACAGCTTGATAACCTACATTTACAAACTCTACATTGGTAAAAATTCTAAAAAAAATTCCAATAATCCAGGCTGGTTTATGTGCAAAGGAAGCAATTGCCCTGAGGTCTCTCCCACCACACTGCTGCCATGTGTAGCCCTGACATAACAAGACTCTTGAGGCCCAGTGTGGTAGCAGAATAAAGCTAACAATGCGGGGGAACAATTTCTTCTTTACTGACTTCCCTATCGACTCCGCAAACTTAATATACAAGTGATTACTAGCTCAGTGGTTTGTACTGTTGCTTGCAGCACTGGGGCCCTGGGTTTCAATCTTACCAAGGACAACATCTGCATGGATATGTTCCAAATAGAAGAATACTAGGCTGGCAATATCGAATATAAAGGACCCAAAACAAATGGTGAGCGCTGCTGGTGCTCTGTGTAAGGGTATGTTCACACGGCAGCGTCCATTACGGCTGAAATTACGGAGCTGTTTTCAGGAGAAATGGAAAACGGCTCCAATTACATCCCAAGAAGTGACAGGCACTTCTTTGACGCGGCCGTCTTTTTTACGCGCCGTCTTTTGACAGAGGCACGTAAGAAAGATGACCGTCGGCACAGAACATCGTAAAGACCATTCAAATGAATGGGCAGATGTTTGCCGGCGCATTGGAGCCGTATTGTCGGATGTAATTCGAGGTTAAAACGCCCGAATTACGTCCGTAAATAGGGTGTGTGAACCCAGCCTTATTAGCAATAACAGTTCCAAGTGAATATATCAAGCAATGATAAAAGTAAAAGTCCATCAGCCCGGGCAGCTCACCTCACTCAACCTTTATTGATCATGTGAAGATATTCTCACAATCAAACGAATGCTAATGGCATCATATTACAGATCTGCACCACAGAGATCCATTATACAGTCTTGTGCATAAGCCTTAGGATTTTTCCTTTAGGCCGCTTTCTGATGAATTTAATAGGAGTGCTTTTTTATACCCGTATTAAGGATGCAACAACCGGTCCTTTCACGGGTTCATGAGAACCGGAACTACAGAAAAATAGAAGTCAATGGTGCTCGAACTCTGGTTATTGCATCTGTAATACAGGTGCAAAAAGCACCAAAATTACGCCCATCCAAAAGTGACCTTACAGCAATTTTCTCATACATACCTATTAGTTAAATCATTCATTCTACGAGCAGTATTATGTAATACACATGGCTCAGTTTTTGGCACGACATAGGTTAAACATTATCATACCATTCTTGCGTTTTCTTTGATATTCGGGTTGTATTGTTGTATAAGAAACACTTTAGTGTGCAAATCTTGCGGGATCCATCACCCCTTTCAACTACAAGAAACAGAAAAGGGCATTTTTCCCATAATGTGCCTGCTGTTGACAGTGTGTAAATATGATTATCAGATCACTCAGGCTTGTCACATCTGTACTTTACTGTGCAGCCACCATGGTATTATTATTTTGCTTTTATGTAATATATATAATTTAAGTTCAACATTACCAAGACTTCACAAACTGAAGTCACGAGACAAGTAATGGTCAGAATAGCACTTATAAGTAAGTGATACTGAACAGATGTTTAAAGGGAAATTCCACTCTAACTAGAATTTCCATTGCTGGTTACAGAGAATGGTGTTGATGACCACATACCATATTATCAGAGATAGGCAATGTGAGTAAGCTAGGACCCCCGGCTGATCTCACCAGCCAAGCCTAGCAGATCGATTATCTAGAGAGACGCTATCCTGTATTAAATCTTCAACGGACCTTACTGTGAATGGCAGCCAAGACAATCACAGATGTTGTCACATTGTTATTGAGCCTGGTCAGATTCCAAGTAAAGGATCATTTTTGGAGCAGTAGAGATGAGCAAAACTATGGAAATTCCCCTTACCGCTAACATGCATGATCATGTAACTCCCATTACAGAACTGTAATACTTCCCTCCAATACAATAGGCTTGTCTTATGGTGAGCAATGAGCGTATCGATTCCACACAAATCGAATTTGGTTCGAATTGTGAAAGGTGTTGGATATAGTCCTAGAAGACATCAGAGAGTCAGACACGAGCTTTCAGGGCAATAGGGGCACTTTTGATTTGCGGCAAATATTTTGAACTGAATTGAATCGGATGGCCAATTTGGCTGAATCGGACCCAAAACAATTTTCGGGACGGAAAATTAGTTCATCTCTATTTATGGACTTTATTTTCCATGGTCTTATATGAGCAGCATATGGTTTCATAATAGGAGATTTGCTGGTTAGCTGATAATCAACAACAGGGCACATTTTTTGTTTAGCGTAAATGTAGCATCTACAACAGTATCATATAGGGCATAGTTTTTAAAACCAACAGGAAAGTTTATAATAGCTGCTGGTTTACTAAGGAATTACAGTAAAAGCATATATTATTAATTACTAATAGAATTAGTGTTGTAAACAGCATTCTATAGTCGGCTCTTATAAGCAAACATGGAACATTTGTAATATATTCTGGAAAAAAATAGTGCGTGGTCCATCAGATACTGTATTATGCATTGTTTCTAGAGGGGTGTTATAAGGAGGCACCATACAGCAGAACACAGAGGCATGAGGCGCCTAACTCAGACTCCTCAATCATATCTATGTCCTAGTGGAGCAGCGCTAACACCATGGAATTAAATTTTTAATTACCGGAATTTTATGTAAAGGGTTTTCCCTACAACAAACATTTATGATAATGAAATATCAATTTAATTTGTCATAAATATTTTATTGGTGGAGGTGAGCTGTTTCTGCATCTCCCATAGAGCTTAATGAAGGCTAGCCAACTCTGCCACAAATCGGTCGGTCCCAACGGTCGAACCTTGACCAATCAATATTTATGACCTTGATCTGCCATTATTGCGGAAAAAACCTTTTGAAGGATTTGTAAACCTTTGGAATAGATTCGGCTCAGGGAGAACGATACGGCTTCTATGTATACAGGATACATAGAAGCTGTATCGTAAAAAGTAAAACATTTTTTGTAATAAAGATTGATTTGAAAGTTGCTTAAAAAACACATAACACATTGATTTTTAAAAAAATAAAAAAAATAGCCTTTAGGTAAAAATGTAATTCACATCTGCGTGTTTTGAGCTGTTTCGGGAGGGTCTGAATTGTGATGTGTGCATGCACTCCCAAAAATGTGCAAAAAAAAATGCACATCTGTCTACTAACAAACAGCCAATTCTTCATTTTTTACTTAGTAAACTTAGCTCTCAAAACATTTTAGTCTTTTAAATGTGAAAAACAGCTTCTAATTTAAATGGTAAGATTTGTCAAGAGTTTGATGCAAAAATTTGAGGTTAGAATGAACATTCTCGCCAATTATCTTTAATTCATCTTTAATTTCTAGACATCTGTAGATATTTGCTTAAGCAAAGAAATTTCTTTTTTTAAACCCTAATCTGCAACTCTGAGAGTATTCAGTGTATTATTAAATATGACGGAGCAGAAACTGGTTGCTCAGTTATACAGCTGCAATTTCAGCCTTTACCGGAATAAAGAGCCGCAAACATCAAAAGTGAAAGAGTCGCCCATAGTAACAAATCAGATTCCATTTTTTATTTTTCCACTGAAGGATATAAAATGAAACAAGTGATCTGATTGGTTGACATGGAAAGCCATTATACTTTTGTCTGCATTCGTTTTTAAACTTATATGTTCACACAGCGTTTTTTGTAAGGCCTTCAGGAATTTTGAAGCAGATTTTGAATTGACAGCATTGTTTGACCTTTTTTTTTTGTATTTTTTTATAAAGCCGTTGAAGCTAATGTATAAGACGCAGGCAAAAAAAAGCACTCCAAACGAGCGCCAGAGGTATTTTCTGCCTCCTATTAATTTCAATTGGAGCCCAGAGGTGGAAACCACTTGAAGACTATCAGCCTCCCACTCACAGTAAATTGACCATCAGGCCACCACTCACAGTAAAACGACCATCAGCCTGCCACTCACAGTAAAATGACCATCAGCCCGCCACTTACAGTAAAATGACCATCAGCCCACCACTCACCATAAAATGACCATCAGCCCACCACTCACAATAAAATGACCATCAGCCTGCCACTCACAGTAAAATGACCATCAGCCCACCACTCGTAGTAAAATGACCATCAGCCTGCCACTCACAGATTCCCCCTGTAGATAGTGCCACACAGCCCCTTGTAGTTAGTGCCACATAGCCCCCTGATAGGTAGTGCCACACAGCCCCCTGGTAGGTAGTGCTACACAGGCCCCTTGTAGGTAGTGCCACACATCCCCCTTTTAGATAGCAACTCCCCTTCCTGTAGATAGAACCACCATAGCTCCATGAAGGAGCAGAATCCCCCTGTGCCCGGGGATTCCGCTCTTGGAGCGCTCTGCTTGATGTCTCAATATATGGACAGTGACATCAGGGGCAACTCCTAAAGCAGAATCCCCGTCCACAGCATTGCCGACGCTGTGACCAGGGATTCCACTCCAGGAGAAGCCCCTGTCGTCTGTATCCATTTATGGACAGTGACGTCAACAGCTTAGACTGGAGTAGAATCCCTGGTCACAGCGTCGGGGATCCACTCCAGGAGAAGCCCCTGACGTCTCTGTCCATTTATGGACAGTGACGTCAAGGGCTTCGACTGGAATGGAATCCCCGGTAACAGAGTCGGCAATGCTGTGGACGGGGATTCCGCTTCAGGAGTTGCCCCTGATGTCACTGTCCATATATGGACAAAGACATAAAATGCTCCGTCCAGGAGTGGAATCCCCAGCCAAACCTCTATGATGACTTCTCCTGGCCACGGCCCATTCGCCTCATTGACGGTGCGGCCCTGGGTGTCAACCACTAATTGACAGCCTTCTCTGTATGAGTGTGCATAAAGAAATAGCTGTCAACAATTCAGTAGACCTAAAAGAAAGAAGAGGAAAAAAAAACATGGCGCCACATGGTGCAGATTACAAGGATGATGTAGGTAGATGAACAATGGTAGCAATTGTGCTCACCTATTAAGGTTGTGCAAGAGTAGGCACAACTCTACTGCAGACAAGGTAATAGTTTATGATGAAGCTGCAGCTAGGTCCAAACCGGTAACACACATGACAACCGCTCGTTTAGGCATGTATATATATATATATATATATATATAAAGGGAAAGCTGAACCAAATACAGCGCTGCTATCATCAAAGCAAATCCAGGAGAAGGGGGTATATAATAATAATTATTTATTTATTATTATTAATCTGTATTTGGTTCAGCCTTCCCTTTTTTTGTTTATATATGCCTAAAAGATTCAGTAGGACCACGTACTGGATTCTAAAGCCCAGAGTTGGCAGGAATTTATATACATAACTTACAGGTTAGCCCGAATCTTTTAGCATAAAACTATATATCAATCTGCTCAGCTCCTCCTGCTTTATAACATGCTGTCTACAGATTGGATAGTATGTTTGATGTGACAGGTTCCCTCTAAGCCAGGGGCCTCAAACGTGCACAGGCCACATATGGCCTCTGAGCCGGTCATCTGTGGCCCGCAGTGCACCGAAGCTCCCTCAGGAGAGGAGAGAGCAGGCCAAAGGAGAAGCACCATTGGGGCTCCCTCCATAAATGGACAGTGAATTCAGGGCCTCCTCCAGCAGAGGAATCCTTGGCCGGAGCGCTCTGGCCGGGGAATCCGGTCCAGGTGGATCCCCTGATGTCACTGTCCATATATGGACAGTGACATCAGGGGCTACATCTAGGAGCGGAATCAACAGCCAGAGCGTGGGCAACTCTCTAGCCGGGAATTCCGCTCTTGGAGGAGTAAATGGAAGAGCAGGGAGCGGATAGTTTTACTCCTCTGCCATAACATTCAATTGTATCTCCGTCCTGAGGATGCAGATACAATTGAATATGGCAGTTGCCAAGACACGCCCGGGACAGTAATTTGCCGGGACTGTCTGTAAATTCGGGCAGTCCTGGCATATTCGGGACTGTTGGCAACTATGTATCACACATGGTAGGCTTAGTTACAGGGCCCCGCAGACAGTACCTTACATGGTGAGCTTAAATACAGGGCCAAGCAGACAGTATCTTACATGATAGGCTTAGATACAGGGCCCATCAGACAGTATCACAAATCATATGTGATACTGTCTGCTGAGCCCTGTATCTAAGCTTACCACATGGCAGGCTTAGATACAGGGCCCCAGTAGACAGTATTCTTATATCTACCCTCCTCACTCCTTAGCCGGGTTCTCTTCTGCTCTGGGAACAGCGTGGGTCCTGACGTCATTCAGCATCACGACGTCATGATGCTGAAAAGCGTCTGGTCCCGTGTTGCATCGGGACCCCAGTCAGGAGCGAGGAGGCTAAGTATGTTGTTACTGTAGTAACAGCGGCCCATGTAGTTTATTACATAGGCCCCAGTTACTACAGTAACAGTGGACAGTCGTGCTGCGGGGGTCCATGGGCCCTCCTGGCCAGTTTCGGGACTCGGTCGCAATTGCGACCGCTGCAGCCCCTGTAGCTACGCCACTGGGTTATCCCCCTGATGGCGTATCACTATGAGTTAGACCCCCGCTTTTTAGTAAGTGGAAGCATAATCTTAAAATGAAGAAGCACAGTCCAGGTTAAGTTCTGCTGCTTCTCCACAGTATTTCCCAGCAATCGGGCATAACTAGGAAAGACTGGGCACCATAGCAAACTTTTGACTAGGCCCCCCTCCTCTGGCTGCCACGCACAGCCCCCCTTGTAGATAGTGCCCCCTGTAGATAGTGCCATACAGCCCCCCCATAGATCATGCCATATAGCCCCCTGTAGACAGTACTATACAGCCCCTCTGTAGATAGTGTCACACCCGCCTTGTAGATAGTGCCACCCTTCCCCCTGTAGATAGTGCCCCCTCTCCCCTTGCAGACAGTGCCGTACAGCCCCACTTGTAGATATTGCCCCCACCCCTCCCTTGTAGATAGTGCCATACAGCCCCTCCTGTAGATAGTGCCCCGACCTCCCCCTTGTAGATAGTGGCACACCCCCCCTATAGATAGAGCCCACATCCACCTTGTAGATAGTATCCCCCACCCCACCCTTGTAGATAGTGCCATGCAGTTCCCCCCTTTGTAGATAGCGTCCCCCAAACACATAATACAAAAAAAATTAAACTCCCCTAGGCCCCTTACCGGCAACAAGCGGAGTTGCTCCACAGCATCCTCAACGCCAATGAGATCCTTGAGTAGGCCAGCGTAATCCAGTGATGTCCTCACGCCGGCCTGTGCAAGGATCCTGTCCCTGCGCCTGATAGGCTGCAGGCTGAACGTAGCCTGTAGCCTAGTAAATGAAAGAGTAGGGGGATACAGCCCTACTCTGCCATAGTGTTCAACAGTATCTGCGTCCTAAGGATGCAGATGCTATTGAATGTGGAGTCGCTACAGCTGTAGCAGCAGTAGCTGCTACTAGCACTGCCACCAGGCATGGAGCGGGCCCCGTAGCAGCCACTATGGCTGCTATAGCGGTAATTAAGCCACTGACTGCAAAAAGACGCCCCCGGCCAGCCATGTTCCAAAATGCAGTACCAAGCTCTTCCTGAGGAACAACACCATGTCCATGGATTTGGAATGAGATGTACAACAAATACAAATGGGTGTGATGTTCAGGTGTCCAGATACTGTTACCCCTGTAGTGTACACTAGAAAAAATATAATGGCCCATTTACACAAATAAATATTTTGTGTTAAGCACTTTGTAATAAATAATTAAAATTGGAAAATCAAGTTTTTACTACATTGATCTGACAGATTCCAAGGCAGGCTTTATATATTGGTAAGGCTACCTTATAATGGTCCATATCACTAATAGTTACTTTGCATTAATCTGCATATTATACAGGGTCAGCCTGGCCCACCAGACGATCTTCCAGTGGGCCCAAACATACATAATGATAAAACATGGCCCCAACGGTCCTACAGAAGACAACTTCATTTGAGTTTGAGCTACATTTGAAGCATAATTCTTGCCACTAGGGTCTATTTCTTATGGGTTTATTCACAAATAACATATTATTGATAATATGTCCTGTGTGTGCAATTAGAACACTGCTTACGTTAAAATTAAAAGTGAACATGCACATGTTCAGAGTAGTTGGAAGATGGACCATCAGAAATCATTTTCTTTGGTGGGCCCAAAGAACGCCAGTCTCATTCTATACTTGTATGTATCCTAAATTATATATGATCCCTTTTCTAGCTCTGGGAACCATGTTCTCAAGAAAAAAACTCAGAAGTGCTTGTTACAATCAAGTGGTATGTGGACCCACTAGGCCGCTCCGCCGTAGCAGAGTGGAAGCTGGCCAAACAACAGTCTATATAAAGTCTATGCAAAGTCTTTAGCACAAGAGTACCTGACAGACACGAGGTGTAGCAGAGGCTTAGGCATGGATGGAGCGTGGCGAGGCAGATGACACCAGACATGGAAGATGACACCAGACGTGGCAGGCGACACCAGATGTGGCAGACAATACCAGACGTGGCAGATGATAACAGATGTGGTAGGTGACACACTCGACTCCAACTAAAGGCTTAGGCTCAGGAAACAAACACAGCAACAGGATACAGGAAGCAGGATACGAGAACACTGGGAGCAGGAAACAACTAAAGGACCGTTTGCAATATGAACATCGGTGGACATCAACAATGCTCAGGCAAGGAATGGAAAGGCAGAGCCTTTTTTATAGTCCAGGTGGATTGGTCTGGGAAGATTTCACACATGCGTGCGCTGGCCCTTTAAGGACTGAGGGTTTCAGAGCAGAGCAGGACAGCCGCGTGTGCTTGCATCTCCTAGGAGGGAGACTCTGCGTCACGAGATGAGGAACGGCGGTGGTCAGCGACTGTGGCCGTTATAGTGCTGGTGGAGTGTCATCAGTTTTTATCACCATTGCATCTAGGGACTAGTGGGGGACTACGTCAGTTTCCGCAAGAACAACGAAACCCAGTATAGCCACCCACTAACTGCAGCACTTGTTGTTTCTAGGCCATGGTCTGAACATATTCAGGAACTGCTTAGCACTTCAACCTCAATTAAACCTCATTTAAAAAAAAGTTATATGGTTGACTTGATCCATATAACTTCATCCCAGGATATCATCAAACCTTTTCATCAAATTGCTTCCAATTCCGTTGGCGCAGGGATGCTACTAGGCCAGTAAACCACCGGCCCAGCAGGTATTTACACTCGGTGGCCGATAAAAGTAATGTTTTTTTTTTCCGGAAAAAGCAAGTTCTGATATTTTTGCATAATAAAACTGTGTGTACAGTCATGTTACTTAATATTTGGATTGGATATTACTCCTATACCAGGTCGCCCAGACCTGGGAATGTCAGCAGCATCCGGACTAGGTCAAGTGTGAGATGGCAGCAGTGGGAGATTGTAGCGGGTAAGGCAGGCAGAAGCATGCCTGTGCAACCCTGAGAGTCAAGAGCGGAAGTTGGAGGAGGATACTGTTTGAGTTACATTCATTGTCTGCCGCTCCCAGACCTACCCTACCCAGTTTGAAGTCACGGCCCCAATACCAGAACCATGTTCTCAAGAAAAAAACTCAGAAGTGCTTGTTACGATCTAGTGGTATGTGGACCCACTAGGCCGCTCCGCCGTAGCAGAGTGGAAGCTGGCCAAACAACAGTCTATATAAAGTCTATGCAAAGTCTTTAGCACAAGAGTACCTGACAGACACGAGGTGTAGCAGAGGCTTAGGCATGGATGGAGCGTGGCGAGGCAGATGACACCAGACATGGAAGATGACACCAGACATGGCAGGCGACACCAGATGTGGCAGACAATACCAGACGTGGCAGATGATAACAGATGTGGTAGGTGACACACTCGACTCCAACTAAAGGCTTAGGCTCAGGAAACAAACACAGCAACAGGATACAGGAAGCAGGATACGAGAACACTGGGAGCAGGAAACAACTAAAGGACCGTTTGCAATATGAACATCGGTGGACATCAACAATGCTCAGGCAAGGAATGGAAAGGCAGAGCTCTTTTTATAGTCCAGGTGGATTGGTCTGGGAAGATTTCACACATGCGTGCGCTGGCCCTTTAAGGACTGAGGGTTTCAGAGCAGAGCAGGACAGCCGCGTGTGCTTGCATCTCCTAGGAGGGAGACTCTGCGTCACGAGATGAGGAACGGCGGTGGTCAGCGACTGTGGCCGTTATAGTGCTGGTGGAGTGTCATCAGTTTTTATCACCATTGCATCTAGGGACTAGTGGGGGACTACGTCAGTTTCCGCAAGAACAACGAAACCCAGTATAGCCACCCACTAACTGCAGCACTTGTTGTTTCTAGGCCATGGTCTGAACATATTCAGGAACTGCTTAGCACTTCAACCTCAATTAAACCTCATTTAAAAAAAAGTTATATGGTTGACTTGATCCATATAACTTCATCCCAGGATATCATCAAACCTTTTCATCAAATTGCTTCCAATTCCGTTGGCGCAGGGATGCTACTAGGCCAGTAAACCACCGGCCCAGCAGGTATTTACACTCGGTGGCCGATAAAAGTAATGGTTTTTTTTTCCGGAAAAAGCAAGTTCTGATATTTTTGCATAATAAAACTGTGTGTACAGTCATGTTACTTAATATTTGGATTGGATATTACTCCTATACCAGGTCGCCCAGACCTGGGAATGTCAGCAGCATCCGGACTAGGTCAAGTGTGAGATGGCAGCAGTGGGAGATTGTAGCGGGTAAGGCAGGCAGAAGCATGCCTGTGCAACCCTGAGAGTCAAGAGCGGAAGTTGGAGGAGGATACTGTTTGAGTTACATTCATTGTCTGCCGCTCCCAGACCTACCCTACCCAGTTTGAAGTCACGGCCCCAATACCAGAACCATGTTCTCAAGAAAAAAACTCAGAAGTGCTTGTTACGATCTAGTGGTATGTGGACCCACTAGGCCGCTCCGCCGTAGCAGAGTGGAAGCTGGCCAAACAACAGTCTATATAAAGTCTATGCAAAGTCTTTAGCACAAGAGTACCTGACAGACACGAGGTGTAGCAGAGGCTTAGGCATGGATGGAGCGTGGCGAGGCAGATGACACCAGACATGGAAGATGACACCAGACATGGCAGGCGACACCAGATGTGGCAGACAATACCAGACGTGGCAGATGATAACAGATGTGGTAGGTGACACACTCGACTCCAACTAAAGGCTTAGGCTCAGGAAACAAACACAGCAACAGGATACAGGAAGCAGGATACGAGAACACTGGGAGCAGGAAACAACTAAAGGACCGTTTGCAATATGAACATCGGTGGACATCAACAATGCTCAGGCAAGGAATGGAAAGGCAGAGCCCTTTTTATAGTCCAGGTGGATTGGTCTGGGAAGATTTCACACATGCGTGCGCTGGCCCTTTAAGGACTGAGGGTTTCAGAGCAGAGCAGGACAGCCGCGTGTGCTTGCATCTCCTAGGAGGGAGACAATGCGTCATGAGATGAGGAACGGCGGCGGTCAGTGACTGTGGCCGTTATAGTGCTGGTGGAGTGTCATCAGTTTTTATCACCATTGCATCTAGGGACTAGTGGGGGACTACGTCAGTTTCCGCAAGAACAACGAAACCCAGTATAGCCACCCACTAACTGCAGCACTTGTTGTTTCTAGGCCATGGTCTGAACATATTCAGGAACTGCTTAGCACTTCAACCTCAATTAAACCTCATTTAAAAAAAGTTATATGGTTGACTTGATCCATATAACTTCATCCCAGGATCTCATCAAACCTTTTCATCAAATTGCTTCCAATTCCGTTGGCGCAGGGATGCTACTAGGCCAGTAAACCACCGGCCCAGCAGGTATTTACACTCGGTGGCCGATAAAAGTAATGTTTTTTTTTCCGGAAAAAGCAAGTTCTGATATTTTTGCATAATAAAACTGTGTGTACAGTCATGTTACTTAATATTTGCATTGGATATTACTCCTATACCAGGTCGCCCAGACCTGGGAATGTCAGCAGCATCCGGACTAGGTCAAGTGTGAGATGGCAGCAGTGGGAGATTGTAGCGGGCAAGGCAGGCAGAAGCATGCCTGTGCAACCCTGAGAGTCAAGAGCGGAAGTTGGAGGAGGATACTGTTTGAGTTACATTCATTGTCTGCCGCTCCCAGACCTACCCTACCCAGTTTGAAGTCACGGCCCCAATACCAGAACCACTTTTTAAACATGTTAACGTGTTGTATTTGTGGATGTTTTTTTGGGCACGATTTGCCCAAAATTCTGCCATAAAAAGCGGTATGTGTAAACACACCCCGAACCTGAATGGTATTTTGGGCTGGAATAGGTGGCAGCCCTACGTGTGGCCAACCTATTCCCAAGAATATTGGTTTGGCACATGAAATGGACGCCTCCGCCATATACAGTATAGGCACATCAAATGAAATGATTCATATAAATAACATCTTATAAAGGGAGTTTTCTTTTTATCACTTTCATATCTCCTATTCTTTCTCTTGATTTTTTCTCCCTTTTATAATTAAGCCAAAGAATACTGCTTGACTAGATCACACACATGGTTGCGAGACAAGTTGTAATTCTTTTCTGTCAGTTTTGTGTCAAAACATTGATTTTGCAAAAACTACAGAACATAACAGTATAATCAGCAATTAACATGGGAATTATTTATTGTATGCTTTTTAATCATGTAATATTTAATGACAATGACTACACCAGACGCCAGTATTTAAAATGCTGCTTGGTAGATGTAGGTGTCAGTGCAGTAGTCCTTAATACATGTCACATATTGTAAGGCGAGTTTTGTCAAGGACTATGTAATGAATTTTAGTTTTATGTTGGTCAATCATATAAAGATGAATAACTTTTTACCCAAAAAAGTCGAGCACTTGCCCATAGCAACTGAGATTCCAGATCCTATTTATAAGCTGTCCTTTGAAAATGAATGAAGCGATTTAAATGGTTGATATGGGCAACTCCTTCACTATTCCTTTGCACTAGTTTTGATAAATCTTTTCCAATTTGTTTGTTAGTGAAATCACTTTGCCATTTGTCGGCCTTTACGGTGCATTGATGAATCTCCCATTATATTCGACGAACATGTTTTTTATAGTGTTTTTACATGCAAATTAGTGTAATTTTTTTATTTAGTGCCATTTTGCACTAGGAAGAACTGAGCAGATTGATAAATAGTCGTTTCTAAAAAGATTCTGTATAACTTGTAATTTATTGATTTAAATCCCTGCTTACTCTGGGTTTAAGAGTCCAGTGGGTGGTCCTACTCGGTGACTGACAGGTAGTTCTGTAGTCACATTCTTACCGGGAAAGCTGTGAATCAATGGTTGAGACCACCCATCCACTGGACTCTTTAGCCAAAAGTGAGCAGGGATTTAAGCTAATAAATTTAACTTTTTGAATAAAACTATATATCAATCTGCTCAGCTCCTCCTACTCTATAATATGCTGTCTGCAGATAGGACATCATGTTCAATGTGACATGATTCCTTTATTCTGACCAGGAGGCGTTTGGTGGGGACCTAATCTTTAAAGTCCTGAATGGAATTGATCCACCTAATCCTCTATGTAAGTAATTTTACCTGAACACTACAAAACTGAAATGTTTTATGATCACATATAAATTATTCCACCCAAAACTAAAAAGGAAAAAAAGTTTTGTGTATTGATTTAGTCCACGAGTCAACCTTCAAGACACCAAACTTGACCTCAGGTTGGTGATTTACTTACTAAAGTGAAGATGTAAAATTACATACGAGTTAAATACCAATTAAAGAAACACTCAGGTTATTTTTAATTGTAATTTTTTTTTACTGTTCTGTGTAGTACTGAGCAAAAAGGTATAAGTAGTATGTGTGTGTGTGTGTGTGTGTGTGTGTGTGTGTGTGTGTGTGTGTGTGTGTGTGTGTGTGTGTGTGTGTGTGTGTGTGTGTGTGTATAATCTAATCCTTTCAATTTGTCTTCTGCCCATATTAGCCTCTATTGTGATCAGAGTAATCAGTCACGTGACTTCAATCTGACCACCCACCGGTTCCATGAGCCACTCCTCAGACCCGAGGTCAGTCTCATCCAATGTGCCTGACATCTGGTGGACATCCGTTGGAGTGCAGCGGGATGACAGATGAAAGGAATAAAAATCCTTTGGAGTATTTCTTTCAATGATAAGAAATTTAGCATTTCTTCTAGCAGGGTAACTTTAAAAGTTTCGCATTGTGGGTCTATCATGTTTAAACAGTTTTCTTCTCTGATAACTAGAAATAACATTGAATATATCTGAAGACGTGAAAATGGAAATTCTAGTCTACCAGATGCAAATAATAATCTTGAATGACTTATGAAAAGCATGGTAAAGTGGTAGAAGATGAGTTATGGGTATAGGCTGGTATTATTGCTTCCCACACTAAATTGACTAGCATGTTTTTGTGGCTTCTAATGTGGGTAATGAAAAACCGGTTACACCCTGACCAGTCATATCAATGAACTATTTTCCCTTATGCCTGTAAGACAAAAATTAGAAAACTTTGCTTAAAGTACCATTATATGGCTTTCAATGTCGAAGCAACTAAACGTTACTCTTTGTATAATGAAAAGTTATACAATTTTGCCATAAACTTTCATTATGAACTGATTTTCAAGGTCTCTGCTTATAGATCATTTGTAGATATGAACAGATGTTCAAAAGTTTGGAGTCAAGAATTCGCCTGCATTTAATACCCTGATACAGTTGCTTGAACATTGTCAATGCATGTTCAAGCTAAAGCGGTTTTCTAGTTTACAAATCTCACTTTCAAATAAACTATAAGTTTAACTGAGTTAATAGACACGAGCCTCATCTATTATCCAGAATGGAAAGCAGCTATAAAGTGTGTATTTTTCTGGAGGACTCAGCACGTCAGTGCACCACACAGACAGAACATAGATTTTAATAGGAACTATTCAATATTTAATTTCCCCTGTGGGGGGCACTGCAGTGGAATAGAACATTTACTGCCATTTACAGCTGGTTACTTGGGGTCCCAGCAGCAGGACACCCTTGGTCTGGCTAATCATCGAGGGACCCGACTAACAAATGGAGATTGACAAAAGTGGACAATCCCTTTCAAAAGAACAGTGAAAGCTGAAATCTGTATAAATAGGTTTATCCCAGTCTGTGTCCCATAGACACACTTAGTACTTGCACAGCGGGCAGTCTATAGTCTACTAATATGTTTAGTATATGCACTCAATACTTGGTCGGGGCTCCTTTTGCATGAATTACTGCATCAACGCGGCGTGGCATAGAGGCGATCAGCCTGTGGCACTGCTGAGGTGTTATCAATGTGGCGTGGCAGGCATGGAGGCGATCAGCCTGTGGCACTGCTGAGGTGTTATGGAAGCCCAGGTTGCTTTGATAGCGGCCTTCACCTCGTCTGCATTGTTGGGTCTGGTCTCTCATCTTCCTCTTGAATACCCTATAGATTCTCTATGGGGTTTAGGTCAGGAGAGTTTGCTGGCCAATCAAGCGCAGTGATACTGTGGTTATTAAACCAGGCATTGGTACTTTTCGCAGTGTGGGCAGGTGCCAAGTCCTGCTGGAAAATGAAATCAGCATCTCCATAAAGCTTGTCAGCAGAGTGAAGCATGAAGTGCTGTAAAATTTCCTGGTAGATGGCTGCGCTGACTCTGGACTTGATATAACACAGTAGACCAACACCAGCAGATGACTTGGCTCCCCAAACTATTACTGACTGGAAACTTCACACTGGACAGCAAGCAACTTGGATTGATGCCTCTCCACTCTTCCTCCAGACTCTGGGACCTGGATTTTCTTTACTTTCATCTGAAAACAGGACATTGGACCACTGAGCAACAGAGTTGGTCTACTGTGTTATATCAAGTCCAGAGGCAACACAGCCGCCTACCAGGAAATTTTACAGCACTTCATGCTTCCCCCTGCTGACAAGCTTTATGGAGAGGCTGATTTCATTTTCCAGCAGGACTTGGCACCTGCCCACACTGCCAAAAGTACCAATACCTGGTTTAATAACAACAGTATCACTGCGCTTTATTGGCCAGCAAACTCACCTGACCTAAACCCCATAGAGAATATATGGGGCATTGTCAAGTGGAAGATGAGACACCAGACCCAACAATGCAGACGAGCTGAAGGCCGCTATCAAAGCAACCTGGGCTTCCATAACACCTCAGCAGTGCCACAGGCTGATCACCTCCATGCCACGCCGCATTGATGCAGTAATTCATGCAAAAGGAGCCCCGACCAAGTATTGAGGGCATATACTGTACATACTTTTCAGTAGGCCAACATCTCGTGTTTTCATTAACTGTTAGCCATAATCATCAACATTAAAAGAAAAAAATGCTGGAAATAGATCACTCTGTGTGTAATGAATCTATAGAATATATGAGTTTCACTTTTTGAATTTGAATTACTGAAATAAATTTACTTTTTGATGATATTCTAATTCATTAAGGACTAGTATAAATATATATCTATCTATATAGATATCAGTCACAGGTGTTCTTGCACCTGCATACACATTTTATATTATTTTGTTGGAATTCCTACCATCCCCAGGTATATATGTAGGCTTAGTCCCAGTTCTGGGTGTATGTGCAGAGCAGGTTCCCACCTTACAGAGGTCGCCTTGTCGTGGCAGGTGGGCAAACACTTTTCGATCAAAATGTGCACTAAGAACCTCCCTATTATAAGTAGATTTAGCAGTAATGCATATTTATTTATATTAGTGGTTTATGTGGCATTGGCGTCCCCAGAGTGCTGTCGCCATTTTTTGTCTGCTATATAGATATAGAGATATAGATGTGTGTGTGTGTGTGTGTGTGTGTGTGTGTGTGTGTGTGTGTGTGTATAATAGTACAAAATAAACTGGGAGTGAACCAATGCTGAAAATAATATTAAGAAAGCCAAAAGTATTCCAGCAGATCCTGAAGCTATTCAACAGTTCTATTAATGCCACATTTAAAGGGCTACTGTACTTTTAAAAGTTGCATAAATATTAAATGAAACATAATAAAATCTTGTTTTGTTTTCCTCTCCCGGTGAATTGCTGCAATATAACTATATAACATTCATTATAACTCATCTGTGCACGGACTTCCTGTCATGTGACCACTCCTATAACTGTGGAGATCACGTGACAGGAAATCTATGCCTAGAAGTCTATCAATGTTATCATGGCAACCACAGAGCAATCAAAATATTTACATCAAAGAGAAACACCAAATGTGTATTTTGAAATGAATGTCTATTGTGCTCCATTTTATAAATGTACAGAACCCCTTTAATCTTGGGGTGATGCACAAGTTCAGTCACATTTTTGTACTAGCATCCACATTACACAATTCCATGTTAAAAGTTACATATTGAATTGTAGGTTCTTCATACCCATTGGGAGACCATGCTTACCTTCGGCCAATGAAATACATGCTTCTTCTTCTGATGCCGTCTTCCTATCAAAACTACCTTGATATAAAAACAATGGACATTAAAGAGGGATCTATATGGGATTGTTATCATCCCATGTGGATCTTTTCAGTAGTTGTGGTGGATTTAATCCTGCCTAGTTTTTGCACTGGTACAAGGGCAGTCGTTTACTCCTCCTGAAATAGCAGATCATTTGCCAATGTAAGACATTGCAATGATTGAGGGTCCTTCCCATTAACTGTGAGGTCATCAGGCCCTAAAAGGCCCAATGCGGCTTCAGGGTTAGCGTGCCCCGGCGTGGTGACTTGCCATCTGCTGTGGCACACTTCGGACCCACGTCATTGTGCTGTACACCCCCACCCAATCTATTGTCGAATGTCACGTCCAATATATTAACAGGTTGAAAAAGTCGCTCATGTATTTGAGTGAACATTAACGGTAAATGTAGGCTCGAGTTTACGGCTGAGTTGTAATGTGTACCGTATATGGTTAATAAAGATGACCTGTCACCTCTTCTGACGTCTGTTTTAGGAAATAATTATATTTCTCATGAAATAACAATTCTGTAACATATTTTCTTAGAACTCTGTGTTGTGCCGTTCCTCTGTTACTCCATTAGAAATCGATGAATAAATTGACAACTGGTTATTAACAGTTGGGGGTGTCCCTACACAGACTGACACCTCTTTGACAAGGGGAACGGTAACACCCAGTTGTACATTTATTCATACATTTCTAGAAAGAATAACAGAGGAACGGCACAACACAACACAGAATTCTAAGAAAATATGTTCCAGAATTGTTATTTCATGGGGAATGCAAGTATTTACTAAAATAGACATGACAGAAGAGCTGACAGGTCCTCCTTAAAGGGGTTTCATGAAGATCAACAAATGGCCGACCACGTAATGCATGGGTTCGCAGAGTAAGAACTGCTCTTATATAGCAACTCTCTGCTTTGTTTCATAGAAGGGAGGTCCAGAGGTAATACGCCATATGGAAAGTGTTTCTCATTGTGAGATGACTCATTTGATCCGATATGTAAATTTATTATTGGTATAACATTAATATATATAAAAAGAAAAAGCTGTGGCCTATTATATACAACAACAATGGCTTATAAGTATTGTACATAATGTAATTTGTTAAATGTTACAGTTATGGTATGATTTATAATCTCTTCTAACAGCATTCACTTACCTTACAATCCACACTTTAAGGTTGGCAGCCATCTTACCTTTGTAACATGGGGGCAGGGGGGTTAAAACAAGAGTGGTGGGCACTAAGGCTGGGTTCACACGACCTATTTTCAGACGTAAACGAGGCGTATTATCGTTTTACGTCTGAAAATAGGGCTACAATACGTCGGCAAACATCTGCCCATTCATTTGAATGGGTTTGCCGACGTACTGTGCAGACGACCTGTTATTTACGAGTCGTCGTTTGACAGCTGTCAAACGACGACCCGTAAAAATACAGCCTCGTCAAAAGAAGTGCAGGACACTTCTTTGGACGTTTTTGGAGCTGTTTTCTCATAGACTCCAATGAAAACAGCTCCAAAAACGGACGTAAAAAACGCCGCGAAAACGGCGTGAAAAATGCGAGTTGGTAAAAAAACGTCTGAAAAGCAGGGTCTGTTTTCCCTTGAAAACAGCTCTGGATTTTCAGACGTTTTTGTTGACTACGTGTGAACATACCCTAATACACAATAACATCCCTTCTTCTGAGTCTCCAGAAAAGACTGAAGCTATGGCAATGTCATCCGCTGGTCGAGGAAACTTTTGGTAGGCAGCTGCCTATACTTATTTTGGTGCCATACTCGACGCCAACATACTCATTAGCTGGTTGAAAAATTGTAATTGGAAACCAGTTTTCCTTTAATTTCTTAAGATCAATAATTAACTAAAATAATTTGTTTAAATTGGCTGAGAAGACCCAGTGAGAGACAATTTAGGGTGCGTCCTAGAAACGTGTCCTTTTAGATATGTCGTACTGTTCTGTTAACTAATGCAATGATTTTATTCTGGCATAGGTCTTTAAAATAAGCCGGGGATTAAATAGGATGCACGGTAATACAACAACAACATTACATTTCTCAGCGTTATTTTGACTGTATTTGTATAAATGAGATTTGTGCAATGCGATATATGTAAATGCACCCTAAGCAGTCAAAACTTAAAATAAATTAGATTTGGCACATAAAACAAGGTTACCAATTTGGCATTTAATGTTGCTTAAAAATCAAAACTAACACTGCTTCTCTGTATTTTTACAACAGATGGCTCCTTCCTTCATTTAGCACCAGATTTTTGGTAGCCATCCAGAAGAGAATTTTCTTTTCTTCTTTGCAAATGCCACTGGTTAGAGCAACAGCCTGTGTATAGATATAGAATATTTTCAAATATCCTTGTATAGTATATCAATAATAAATATATATATATTTAATAAAATTCATTTTATCTAGGATCATATAATTCAGATTTTTTTCTTTATAATCAGGCACTTGTTTGCAGAATGTAATAGCTATATAATGTGCAATTTTACAAAACCAGAATAATTAATTAGGAAATTATATATTCTGACAAAAAAAAAAAATTATTATAATATCAGATTTTGTGTAAAGGGGTTTTCTCATAGTATATCACTACAATATGCTAACACTTCCTGATCACCAGATGTTAGGACTCTTCCCATACTTCAGAATCAAGGGGATGCAGTGTTACTTAGATATGTATTCCCATCTCGGACATTTATGGTATATCCGTAGGATATGCCATAAATGTCCGATAGATGCAGGTCCCACCTCTGTGACCTGCAGCTATCTTTAGAACGTTCTTTAGAAAGGGGCTTCTGAACCCCTTTCTTCCCTCTGCCGCTATTGCTAGGCTCCGACTACTAACTGACGAGGTCACTTGGTTTTCCAGAAACAGCTAGGCGTATTTTTCTATGCTGTTTCCAAAAATTCCACAGAAGTGCATGGGAGTTCCAGAAGCAGCTTAGCACAACTACACTGTTTCCATAGCTCCCGAGTTCCAGAATCAGCATAGCTCGCTGTGCTACACTGTTTCCGTCACTTACTTTCACTTCTACGGGAATTCCGGAAACAGAATAGCAAAACGTTCTCAGCTGCTTTTAGAAAAACCCGACCACCTTGTCAGTCAAAGGCCAGATGCCCAGCATTAGGGGCAGAAGGAAAGACTGGGGCCCCATTGTAAAGATAGGTGTAAGTCCTAAAGGTGGGACCCGCATCTATCAGTCATTTATAGCATATCCTGACAATATGCCATAAATGTCCGAGATGGGAATACCCCTTTAATGGAACGGTTTTGCAGTTCTCTGGATGGGGCTTATGCTGTACAGAGAAACTGCCAAAGGGGCTTTAGCCCAATCATACCCGGTATCAGTGGACCCCGGAGGATAGACTCCAACCAATCATGAGTTGATGGCATAGCCTAGCAGTATGCAATTCCTTCCTATGATGGGAATACCCCTTTAATATTTTAATACCAAAACCTAAAGGTTTTCAACCCTTTAAAGTGTTTATCTACGCTTCTATGACTGTCCGATACTCAAGAATAACTGATTATATGACACCTATCAGGTCCCATTGATGCTGAATTATAGGAATTTCCTGTATATATTATAAGAATTATTGCTATATACACATACGTTTTTTAAGGTTATTACTTTTTTTCCACTTAAAAAGTGCTTGACTATGTGAGTTTGACTTGATGTGTGATATAAGTAGTGCCTGCACCAAATTTACAGAAATGTTAAACTAAAATGAACATTAAAATTTTTTTTCCTATACATATACCCCTATATACTGTTGTCTTACACCGTGACCCACATTTAAACAAATGGCATGTAGGCTGTCATGTGGCATTCAGTCAAGGGCATACATATTATAAAGGCAAATGATGCTGCTGCTATGGGGCACTTGGAAAAGGAGGGGCCATCTCCTGTAGTTCCATCGCTTTTGCCATTGAGAGGCAGGATCCTTTGTATGACTCCTTTCCAGAGGCCCATAATTGGCCCATAGGTCATGAAAAAGGAGAGTAGAAAAATCAAACAACGGGCCCTTCTCTTCTGTGTGGCAAAACTGGGCACCATAATGCGGGCCCATTTTAACCTGTGCTTTGGTGCCCTCTTTTCTATGTATGCCATATAAGAGAGGGCCCCAGAGAGCCAGTTAAAATGTCTTCCTTGTGTATACTTATCCAAGTAAGTGGGGGAGTAGTATACACTACACAAGTTTAATATCCAAAATTATAACTATCTATGTTTGCAAATTTCTGATAAATGAAGTCATTTGTAGACAAATGTACGTTTTATTATTGTATATTGTCTGGTTTTGTGCATTTGTTCTGGTAAAATTTTGAACTATTTGAAGATTTTTATTTGAGACTACAAATATATCGTCAGAAGTCACTGTTTCATCTATTTAATTTTCCATAAAATACATTTTCTTCAGTGTCACAAGAAAAGGGGAATTATATATTTTTTTCGTATTCAAAGCTTTATTGAGAAACAAGAAATAGTGAACAAAATAGGGATACCCAAAGGAAAATTAGGGAAATATGGGGAGAAATAAAAAAAGAGACATGTATAAAATACTCAAAAAACAAATCACCTGACGCAGCAGGTAATAAGGGACTGTCGGTCCGCAGGGGTAACAAGTATTTAATTCCGGGAATCACATTTTTATCAGAAATCAGACGAAAGCATATATATATATATATATATATATATATATATATATATATATATATATATAAATACATTAAAAAAAGCATATACATATATAAAGTCTGGCGTATTGGTTGAGTAATACACTTGTCTGGAAAGCAGGTTAGTAAGAACTGTATTCCCTGAATCTGCTTACAAATTTTAATAATGCCTTTGCTGCTCAACAACGGCAAATCTCACCTGGCATTGTTCACTGTCACTTTTCTAAGAAGAAATATGGCAGAGAACATTTAGCAAAATCAGTTGCACTTGTGTGACTGAAAGGCCGTGACAGTTTTTGGCAGACATAGACGCAAAAGTCGTTTGTGTCAGTAAATGGGGAGGGGGTGTCATATGAACTCCATTTTTGTCAATGCAGTTATGGCAGATAAATAGAAAAATCCTTATTTACACCACACGTTTTGAAGGCCCGACTGACTTGTTTATCAGGTCATATGAATGGAAGTATGTTGATATGTGACCCCCAAATAGTCTTGTAGAAACTTGGCAGAGAAATAGGTATTCATTTACTCCTAGTTCCCTTTTCAGCTAGAGACCAACTCAGGGGGTGGGCCTTACCTAAAGGGGCGTGGATCCGCTTCCACCGTAGACAGAGCAGTGTGGATGGTTTCTTCTGCAGCAAGCTGCCTCACAGCCGGGGATTGGTCTAAACTGAAGAAGAGCGAGACAAAATCTACAAGCACAGGTGCTGTCAGGATGCAACGTAATGATGGTTGGGAGGCTTTTTGTAACTACGCTGCCCATATGCACTATGAGGACGGCTTGTGCATTGGATTTACTTACTTTTTATGCAATATAGCCCCACTCAATGTGATAATGCAACTACAGTATTACCTTACCATCATACCCATTTCTGTAAACTGTACGGCCAGTCTGCTTTCTCCTTCAGTGTATATAATGCTCTGTCTTTTTGACATTTTTATACTTATTTCTATTATGCCTCAATAAAGTTTTGACTATTTATAATACTTTGCCTGTGTTTGTAGGTTTTCTGTTTATATACTGGCGTATGGCTGTTGATAACCTTTTGTAGTGGCCATTATTTTATAGGTATTATGATGTAGAGCGAGACAAAATGGACATATCCTTGAAATAACACAGAAGATATACTTGTTACATTACAGTACAGGAACAACAAAGAGAAAAATATTATGGTTAGTGTAACATCCACGGCCGCGGACCGTCGGGACTACCCACACCCCGACGGCCGCAGCCATGGATTTGTGAGCGCTGGTCCACATCTCCTCCCCAGGAGATATAGACCAGCGCTCACTTCCACTCCACTCTGTTGTGTCCCGTAGGGTGCGTGCACACGCTCGCGCACGGCCTTAAAGGGCCAGTGCATGCACATGTTTAACATCACTAATTAGCCCATGATCACCCTGGATTTAAGTAGGGCCCTGCCCTATTGCTCATTGCCTGAGCGTTGTTCGTATTCCACTGTTAGCCTTGCAAATCGTCCCTTAGTGTTATCCTGTTCCCGTGCCCTGTTTTTGTATATTAGTTGCCGTTATCAAAGAAAAAGTAGATATCTTTTAAGTATTTTTGGAAATTCATAGTTTTTCATATTCTACATGCATATTTTCATTTAGCATATACAGAAGTCATGGGATTATAATACACATCCAATACATATATATATATATATTCATTCAAAAAATAAGGCATAAGCAGCACTGTATAATGGAGGCAGGTGTATCTAATCAATGTATCTAACCTATAAATCCACTCAAGTTCCTTTCTCTTGAGTAAAGCAACCCTGTCTCCACCCCGCCGTGGGTCCATAATGAATCAATGTGAAATTTAAAATGGCGCTCCGGAGCTCCAGATTCTGTAAGGTGTTTTGAAACTGGCAAATCCAACCGTTTCTGTCTGATAGTGGACATGTGGTTGTTGATACGTGTCTTGAAATCCAAAGTTGTCTCACCCATGTACATACAACCACAGGGACACTCAAGTAAATAAACAACAAAAGATGAATTACATATCAAATAATGTTGTATATCAAAAACCTGTTGACTAATAAGATGTGTGAATTTATCACCTTTCAACATCAAAGTGTAGTTTACGCAATTCAGGCAAGGAAAACAACCCTTCTTTATCGGACTTAGGTACAACTGAGTTCCTTTCGTGCCTTTCAAATCAACTGTAACGAGTTCATTCCACAAATGTTTTGACCGTTTGTAGGAAAAAGAGGAGCAACCTGTAGTTCTAGTATATTAGTAAGACAATTGCTCATAATATGCCATTGTTTCCGGATAATGGAAGAAGTATAATTACTCTGTTCTGTATAGGTTGATATAAATGGTATTTGTCTTATATTCTGATGGGATTTTGTTCCCTTCAACACTGATGTCCTATCCAAAGCCCGTATCCGTTCTTGTTGAACAGTAAGTTTAAGTGGATAACCCATTTCTTGAAAACTATTACTTATAGTATTTAGCCAGTCATCAATAAAGTTTTTATCCACAACTATCCTCCTTACTCTTAGCATTTGACTTCCAGGTAAGGATCTAATCATTCTCCTCGGATGGCAAATGTTGAACTTCAACAATTTATTACGATCTGTTTTTTTAATAAACAGGTCTGTATCAAATTTCCCTTCCCCAACTCGGATCATAGTGTCCAGAAACTGTACACTTTCTGTAGAGTAAAAAAAGGGTAAACTTAACCCCTATATCATTGGTGTTTATATCTTGATGAAACTCCTTTGATTGTATTACTAAGTTCAACTAAATGAGGAAAAAGTGGTCTGATACATAGACAAAAGACTCCTCCAACATTGCCACATAGATGTTTGCATAAACTGGCGCAATATTAGAACCCATTGCGGTCCCTCTTAATTTAACAAAAAAGTATTTCCTAAACCGAAAATAGTTACTTGTCAGAAATAATTCAAGTAGCTTATAAAGTAACACCTGACTTTTCATTCTAAAAGCTGAATTTATCAATATCTTATTCTCAGCCTCCAATTCCTGTATATGATCAATGGAGCTATATAGAGACTTGTTACATCAAATGATGCTATAATGAGTTGATCTATTGATTGAAATATGATGCTATGTAATTTACCCTAGAAATCCATAGTATCTCTAATGTATGATTTTGTGCCAATAGAGAAGGTTCTGAGAGCTTTATCCAGAAAAATGGCTATATTGTTCAAAATAGAACCTGTCCCTGCTACAATGGGGCAACCAGGTAAATTCATTAAAGACTTGTGAATTTTTAGTAATGTGTAAAGAACTGGTGTGGTAGGATGTTCCTCTATGAGAAATGTAACTAGATTGTAATGACAGGGATAGGGAAACAGACAAGTGAGCCCTAATCTACCCGCCACTCAGTCCCTGCCTACTTGCAACGACCCGCCCTAGGCGACGGGGTACAACTGGGCGACGGTCCCTACACTCAATAAGTGCACGACAGACAACAGACAAGGAAACACAGAACAAAGGGAAACGGGGCAGTTGCCCACGGCAACACCGAGAGCAACAAGAGTAGTAAACGAGCCGAGTCAAACCAGGAGAGTACGAGGTGCCAAACGTAGAGCAGGAGAGTAGTGAACAAGCCGAGTCAAACCAGGAGTGAACGAGGTACCAAACGCAGAGCAGAAGAGTAGTCAGTAAGCCAGGGTCAATACGAAGCAGGGACAAGTAGTTCAAGAAGCTGCAGCAGGGCCAGGAAACCAACAGAGAAGAATCACAAGCAAGGAGGAACAGGAAAGGCAGGTATAAATAGACAGAGGGCGGGAGCTAGCTCCGTCTGGCCAGGCTGTGATAGGCTCTCCCACTCCTAAGCCTGCCATCCTTAGTGGTGGAAGACGGAGTCAGTCTCACAGACATAGAAGCAGGTGCAAACTGATTACCTATGGGCGTGGATACAGAAGCTGTGCCTGGCAGATCCTTAACAGTACCCCACCTTTTATGAGGGGCCACCGGTCCCTTTCTAGATGGACCTGGTTTATTGGGGAAACGAAGGTGGAACCTCCTGACCAATGCCCCAGCGTGAACATCCCGGGCGGGTACCCAAGTCCTCTCCTCAGGCCCGTATCCTCTCCAATGGACCAGGTACTGGAGGGAGCCTTGGACCATCTTGCTGTCCACAATCTTAGGTAAGGTAGAAAAAGAACACGGCGCCACAAATCAGGATCTGATACAGTATTGAAAAAATGGTCGGTGCGACAATTCCGCTCACCTCGGGTGGTGGACACCAATGGGTGTCAACAGGGCTTAGGAAGCTGCAGCCAGGTCCACAACACAGCCAAACGAAGTTTGCTGTCAGCTTGTAGTACAATTTGGGAGTAGGAAAAACGGGACCACCGGCGCTGCTTCGGTCGTAGAAATTACACAACCACCGTGATGGGTAATGTGTATGGAGTTTTATTGTTGATAGGCTACGCGTTTCGACGTCGAACTGACGTCTTCCTTAGGCCAATCTTGGCCACCTCGAATTCTACCCCCTCAGGGGTGAGAACGGGGACAGGAGGTTTCCCCGAGGGAGCCAAGGATGGGGAGCAGCGTTTAAGGAGGGAGGCATGAAACACGAAGTGTACTCGAAAAGATGGGGGCAACTCCAGTCGGAAGGAGACAGGATTGAGGACTTCAATGACCTTGTACGGCCCTATAAACCGGGGAGCAAACTTCTTGGACGGGACTTTAAGGCGCAAGTTCTTTGACGATAGCCACACCAGATCCCCGACCATAAACAAGGGGTTAGCAGAACGTCTTCTATCTGCCTGAGTTTTTTGTATGCTCTGGGACGCCTCTAGGTTCTTCTGAACCTGGGCCCAGACTGTGCACCGTTCCCGATGAACGACCTCTACCTCGGGATTGTTGGAACTACCAGGTGAAACGGAGGAGAACCGTGGATTAAACCCAAAATTACAGAAAAAGGGGGAGACCCCTGACGAGTTACTGACCCGGTTATTAAGGGAAAATTCGGCGAGGGGAATGAATGAGACCCAATCATATTGACAGTCAGAGATAAAACACCTTAAATATTGTTCTAGAGACTGATTAGTCCTCTCGGTTTGGCCATTAGTTTCAGGATGGAAGGCAGAGGAGAAGGACAGATCAATCTCCAACTTTTTACAGAAGGCTCTCCAAAACAAAGAAACAAATTGTACCCCTCTGTCAGAAACAATATTGACAGGGACCCCATGGAGACGCAGGATGTGTTTGACAAACAAGGTAGCTAACGTCTTAGCATTGGGTAGTTTTTTGAGGGGCACAAAGTGGCACATCTTACTGAAGCAGTCTACTACAACCCACACCACCGACTTGCCTTGAGATGGAGGCACATCGGTGATAAAAATCCATGGAGATATGGGTCCAAGGTCTCTAGGGAATGGGCAAAGAATGTAGTAAGCCCGCTGGTCGGGACCTGGGAGTCTTGGACCTAGCACAAACCTCACAAGCGGTGACGTAGGCCTTAACGTCTTTAGGCAACCCAGGCCACCAATAGTTTCTGGCAATGAGGTACTTGGTACCCAGGATGCCTGGATGACCAGATAGTGCGGAGTCATGATTTTCCCTAAGTACCCTTAGCCGGAATTGCAGGGGAAGAAACAGCTTGTTCTCAGGAAGGTTCCCGGGAGCTGAACCTTGATCAGCAGCAATTTCAGAGACTAAATCAGACTCAATAGAGGAAATGATTATACCTGGAGGCAAAATACAAGCAGGATCTTCCTCCGAAGGAGGGCTGGCCATGAAGCTACGCGACAGTGCATCAGCCTTAATATTTTTAGACCCAGCCCTATAGGTAACCAAAAAATTGAATCTGGTAAAAAATAACGCCCATCGAGCTTGTCTCGGGTTTAGCCTCCGGGCCGATTCTAGGAAAACCAGATTCTTGTGGTCGGTAAGGACCCTTACCTGGTGCCTAGCCCCCTCCAGGAAGTGGCGCCACTCTTCAAATGCCAATTTAATGGCTAAGAGTTCGCGGTTGCCAATATCATAGTTACTCTCAGTGGGCGAAAACTTCCTGGAGAAGTAGGCACAGGGACGGAGATGGGTGAGGGACCTGGTACCCTGGGACAAGACAGTCCCCACTCCCACCTCGGATGCGTCAACCTCCACGATAAATGGCTCCATTTGGTTGGGCTGAACCAACACCGGGGCCGAGATAAAGCACTTCTTAAGGACCTCAAAAGCCTGGACAGCCTCAGGAGGCCAGCGGAGGATATCAGCACCCTTGCGAGTGAGGTCCGTAAGAGGCTTAGCGATGACCGAGAAGTTAGCAATAAATCTCCTGTAATAATTAGCGAACCCCAAGAAACACTGTAACGCCTTCAGGGAGGCAGGTTGGACCCATTCCGCCACAGCCTGGACCTTGGCGGGGCCCATGCGGAATTCATGAGGAGTGAGGATTTGACCCAAAACTGGTATCTCCTGCACCCCAAACACACATTTTTCGGTTTTCGCAAACAGTTTGCTTTCCCGAAGGACCTGGAGTACCTTCCTGACATGCTCAATGTGGGCGGACCAGTCCTTGGAAAACACAAGTATATCATCAAGGTACACTACAAGAAATACCCCCAGGTAATCTCTTAAAATCTCATTTATGAAATTCTGGAAGACCGCGGGAGCATTACACAACCCAAAGGGCATGACGAGGTATTCGAAATGACCTTCGGGCGTGTTAAACGCAGTCTTCCACTCATCCCCCTCTTTGATGCGGATAAGGTTATACGCCCCCCGTAGATCAAACTTAGAGAACCATTGGGCCCCCTGAACCTGATTAAAGAGATCAGGAATCAGAGGAAGGGGATACTGGTTCCTTACAGTGACCTTATTCAAGTTACTGTAGTCAATGCATGGCCTAAGACCACCATCCTTCTTCACTACGAAGAAGAAGCCAGCACCTACCGGAGAAGTAGAGGGGCGAATGTAACCCTTGGCCAGGCATTCCTGGATATACTCTCTCATGGCTTCACGTTCGGGACAAGAGAGATTAAATATCCTACCCTTAGGGAGCTTAGCTCCTGGTACCAAATCGATAGCGCAATCGTATTCTCTATGAGGAGGTAACACTTCGGAGGCCTCCTTAGAGAAAACATCAGCGAAGTCCTGAACAAACTCAGGTAGTGTGTTGACCTCCTCAGGGGGAGAAATGGAATTAACAGAAAAACATGACGTCAAGCATTCATTACACCATTTGGTAAGATCCCCAGTATTCCAGTCAAACGTGGGATTATGCAACTGCAACCAGGGAAGGCCTAAAACCAAATCGGACAATAATCCCTGCATCAACAGTACAGAGCACTTCTCCAAATGCATGGAGCCAACAAGGAGTTCAAAAACAGGGGTATGCTGTGTAAAATAACCATTAGCAAGAGGAGTGGAGTCGATACCCACTACCGGAACAGGTTTAGGCAAATCAATCAAAGGCATAGCTAGAGACATAGCAAATTCCACAGACATGATATTAGCAGACGACCCTGAATCCACGAAGGCACTGACGGTAGCAGACCTACCACCAAAAGAGACCTGAAAGGGAAGCAAGATTTTATTACGTTTCATATTTACGGGAAATACCTGTGCGCCCAAGTGACCTCCCCGATGATCACTTAGGCGCGGAAGTTTTCCGGCTGCTTATTCTTACGCCTAGGACAGGTGTTCACTTGATGCTTGTCATCCCCACAATAGAAGCAGAGACCATTCTTCCTGCGGAACTCTCTACGTTTTTGGGGGGACACGGAGGCCCCGAGTTGCATAGGTACCTCGGGAGGCATCATGGGGGAGTCAGAGGAGAAAACATATAAACGTTCACGTTGTCGTTCAAGTCGTACCGCTAAAGCCATAACCTGGTCTAGGGAGTCAGAAGAGGGATAGCTAACTAGCAGGTCTTTCAGGGCGTTCGACAGACCCAACCTAAACTGGCACCTTAAGGCAGGGTCATTCCACCGAGAAGCTACGCACCACTTCCTAAAGTCAGAGCAATAATCCTCAACAGGTCTCTTACCCTGACGTAAGGTCACCAGCTGACTCTCGGCAAAGACAGTCCTGTCAGTCTCGTCATAAATGAGTCCGAGAGCAGAAAAGAAAAGATCAACGGAAGAAAGTTCAGGGGCGTCAGGAGCCAAGGAGAAGGCCCATTCTTGGGGCCCTTCCTGGAGCCGGGACATAATTATACCCACCCGCTGGCTCTCAGAACCTGAGGAGTGGGGCTTTAAACGAAAATAGAGCCTAAAACTCTCCCGAAAGGAGAGAAAAGTCTTCCGGTCCCCTGAGAACCGGTCAGGCAACTTGAGGTGGGGTTCAAGAGGTGAGGTGAGGGGTACTACCATGGTAGCATCAGGCTGGTTGACCCTCTGAGCCAGGGCCTGGATCTGTAGGGAGAGACCCTGCATTTGCTGAACCAGGGTCTCAAGGGGGTCCATAGTGGTGTGAGGAGCCAGGGTAGAGTAGGTATATGGGCTTGTGATTATGTAATGACAGGGATAGGGAAACAGACAAGTGAGCCCTAATCTACCCGCCACTCAGTCCCTGCCTACTTGCAACGACCCGCCCTAGGCGACGGGGTACAACTGGGCGACGGTCCCTACACTCAATAAGTGCACGACAGACAACAGACAAGGAAACACAGAACAAAGGGAAACGGGGCAGTTGCCCACGGCAACACCGAGAGCAACAAGAGTAGTAAACTAGCCGAGTCGAACCAGGAGAGTACGAGGTGCCAAACGTAGAGCAGGAGAGTAGTGAACAAGCTGAGTCAAACCAGGAGTGAACGAGGTACCAAACGCAGAGCAGAAGAGTAGTCAGTAAGCCAGGGTCAATACGAAGCAGGGACAAGTAGTTCAAGAAGCTGCAGCAGGGCCAGGAAACCAACAGAGAAGAATCACAAGCAAGGAGGAACAGGAAAGGCAGGTATAAATAGACAGAGGGCGGGAGCTAGCTCCGTCTGGCCAGGCTGTTATAGGCTCTCCCACTCCTAAGCCTGCCATCCTTAGTGGTGGAAGACGGAGTCAGTCTCACAGACATAGAAGCAGGTGCAGACTGATTACCTATGGGCGTGGATACAGAAGCTGTGCTTGGCAGATCCTTAACATAGATCCTCATCTTTCAAGGTACTAGTCACTGCATGGTCTATAACCATCTTGATTTTCCTAGATATCTCAAACCTAGGGTCAGAATTAACCTTTTTTATAAACCTCTGTATCACTCACTTGTCTACATATTTCCTATGGTATCCATGATGACATTAACCCCACCCTTGTTTGCGGGCTTAATGGTTATGCTGTCATTATGGATCAAGAACTCAAGTGCAACCCTCTTCTCCAGCTTCATATTGGGATATATAAATGTACTACCCCTAGTTTATGCTTTCAATGTATCAATTTCATTCTTAACTGTACAGATAAATGTATCAGCTGCAGATGTATTAATTACAGATGAAAAAGTATTCCTGTTATTCAAGCCAAAACCTTTTAAACACAGCTTGACATTTCTAGCTTTACTAGGTACTGGGTTCTCCTTAAACCAGATATTAAGTTTAATGGCTGTAAAAAAAATTATTCAAATCCAATTGGAACCTGTCTGTATGAGCATTGGGGCAAAAGGACAGTCCTTTGTTCAAAACATTAATCTGTGCAACAGTGAGTTCCTTAGAGGAAATATTTACCACTAGGTCCTGTCGGGGGGTTCCCACTTACCTATCGCTTGTGTCCAAGGGGCAGTAGTTCGGGTCGATCTGACCTCTTTTTTTGTGCTTTCCGTGTTCTTTGGGGGTCTCCCTAAAAAAAGCTTGATCCTCATTAACCCCTTAATGACCGCCGATACGTCTTTTTACGGCGGTCATTTGTGGGCTTTATTCTAGAGCGCCGCCAAACTACGTCGCTGCTGTAGAATAAAGTAAACAGAGCAGGGAGCCGTGAAATCTCCCTGCTCTCAGCTGTCAGAGGCAGCTGAGGGCTGGGGGCGTCCCTGCTCTGCCGGGTGAGGTCGATATTAGTATCGATCTCACCCGTTTAACCCTTCAGATGCGGTGCGCAATAGCGAGCACCGCATCTGAATGGTTTTGGAGAGAGGGAGGGAGCTCCCTCTCTCCCCACCGACACCCGGCGATAAAATCGCCGAGTGTCTGTGTCTTCTATGGCGGCCGGGGGTCTAATAAAGACCCCCAGGTCTGCCTGGAGCGAATGCCTGCTAGATCATGCCGCAGGCATGACCTAGCAGATGCCTGTCCGTTTTAAACGGACAGGCAGTAATACACTGCAATACAAAAGTATTGCAGTGTATTACAATAGCGATCGGAGGATAGTGAAGTCCCCTAGTGAGACTAGTAAAAATGTAAAAAAAAGTTTAATAAAGTTAATGAAAAAAAAAAGTGAAAAAAAAAAAAGAAAAACCCAGCTTTTCCCCTTACAAAATGCTTTACTATTAAAAAAAACTACAATAAAGCAAAAAAGTTACACATATTTGGTATCGCCGCGTCCGTAACGACCCCGACTATAAAGCTGTTACATTATTTAACCCGCACTGTGAACGCCGTAAAAAATAAAATAAAAAACAATGGAAAAATTGCTGTTTTCTGTTAATCCTGACTTAAAAAAAATGTGATAAAAAGTGATCAAAAAGTCGCATCTACTCTCAAATGGTACCAATAAAAACTGCAAGTCGTCCCCCAAAAAACAAGACCTTATACAGCTATGCCGACGCAAAAATAAAAAAGTTACAGCTCTTCGAATGTGACAATGGAAAAATGTAAAAAATAGCTTGGACATTAAGGCCCAGAATGCAAGCAGGGGGAAGGGGTTAATGGGTGGACCTTGTTGTCTCTATTTTATTTTTGGATAGTCATCCCTTGAAGAAAAAGATGTAAATTTTTGGCCCTCCATATGCTAGTTATAGATTATCCCAGTAGCATAATCTTCAAAATCACGGTGCCATTTATGGTGTTTAGTATCCTCTGCCTCCTTACGGGATTTTTGTAAGAAAGGTGTCAAATTCTCCTTAAATACACTATATTCAGAAGTAGATAAAGCTGTAGATAGTTTAGTATCGGTATCTTGTCATTTTGAAAGTCCATATTCAGTAAAACAATATACATTGTATACTGTATTTGTTTGAAATACATTCAAAACGACTGCAAAAAATCTCGTTATGTGCATACAAATTAGGACGTAAACTGGAGCTCATGCCTCTCGGGATTCGTTGAACTTTAAAGTATTCTCCCAGTGTGGTTAGATGAAGTTCCAAAGTTATGGCTCTTCTGGATTCAGATTCAAATTTCCGTTTTCCTACAGTCAAAAAATGTGCGGTATAAACTCATTACAGCTGATTTGAAAGACATGAGGGGTAACACTAAGTCGTACCTAAGTCTGATAAAGAAGGGTTGTTTTCCTTGCCTGAATTGTGTAAACTGCAGTTTGATGTTGAAAGGTGACAAATTCACACATCCTATTACTCCACAGGTTTTTGAAATATATATATTTGACATGTAATTCATCTTTTGTTGTTTGTATATTTGAGTGTCCCTGTGGTTGTTGGTACATGGGTGAGACAACTTTGGATCTCAAGACACGTAACATCCACAGTTCCACTATCAGATAGAAACGGTTGGATTTGCCAGTTGCAAAATACCTTCCACGGCGGGGTGGAGACAGGTTCACTTTACTCAGGAGACAGGAAGTTGAGTGGATTTATAGGTTATATACATTAAAACCCCGTGGTTTGAATGTGGCTTTTAAACTGGGATGTCTAAAATGAGGGGTGTGCTTGCCTGCTGGGTACCATGTGGGGTTAGGTGATGTTGAGGATAATACAAATGTTTTATGCTACTAGATATTGTTCCAGGATTTATGAGAATGATCTTGTTCATTTTCTTCTTTTTCTCTTTTTCCTCCCCTTGTTTTAGCCTGGAACATGCAAAGACTCACAATCTGTCAAGCCTTGACTCCCTGGACAGCGTGATCTATTTCCGCGGCTATATTGTATACTCTGATGTCATATTTTTAATCATGTATATCCATTTTACGTCTTTATTTTCGACACTATATGATATTCATGATTTGCTCCCAATTGCAAAAACCAGTTGTTTCCCCTTTTTATACAGAGAATGATGTTTTTGGTCACCTGGGACTGTTGTACACTTACCCAGGTTGGCCAGTAGCGTCCTCACCATGGCAACTATTTTCCTCATTGGAAGGGGTTTGCCAGAGTGTGGACTCTGTTAGGGGTATATATATTTAGGGGCTTTCTTTATTTCCATAGCGATGGAGAACGCATATGTGTGCTGGACGTTGGTTTTGGTTACAGTATGTCTATTATATAAGGTTTCAGAAAAGTTTTAGTTTGATCGAAATGTCTTGGGTCTCTAAGGTGCAAGCGCCAGCCTCATAGTGAGGGGAGAGATGTAGATAAGACTGTGGTTACTAGGGATGCTGCATTTATGACATGCGCAGTAGTGCACCTGCCAGGGGGCGGACAGTCTGTTTTGACAGGAGCCCCGCATCACTTAGTGGGTTTCCCTTTTAAACTGACATGCGCAGTATAAGTGCTGAATGCCGTGGGGCGCGGGAGAGGTTGGCTGGGTGTGGTGGGTGGTGAGTCAGTTCAATGTATGGTGGTGAGTCAGGTGGTGAGTCAGTTCAATGTATATCATACAGCTCGCATAATTTTTTGTCATCAAGGGGAATTAAACTTCAGTACTAAATATTTATGTGTATTGTATATATGTGAACAGTCCATTGCCATGGTCCCGTAGTAGCACTTTTACATGACATATGTCATATACTATTACACTTTTTTCACTTTATACTTTTGTATATTTAATGTCTTTGTACTAAAAATGTACCTTATTGGATTGATCATATTGATTAGCACTTGTACACTCTATATACAGTACCTGTTGAAGTCACAAGTTATACTGCTTGAGAAATGCCCCATTGAGCTGGGCTGAAACGATGCAGAGGTGAATAAAGCCCACTTACTTTTTCACTAAAATTGAAATGAGTGCTGCCATCTTTTGTTTTATATATATATATATATATATATATATATATATATATATATATATATATATATATATATATATATATATATATATATGTACAATGCATCTATGCCCTGGAGCTTTCGTAACAGCTAGATGCCCCAGACGTTAAGGGGGTATTCTAGCAATGAACTTATATCAACAATTCTAGGTGATAAATGTTAGCTTGGCGGTAGACCCTGATTTTCAATCCCTCCATACCAGCTTATTTGCAAAGGGAAGTTGTATGGAGCAGTGGCCAAGCATGTGCACTGCCATTCCATACAATTTTTGGGGAGGTACAGAATCAGCAAAGCGCTCTCATGTGCTAGTGGGGTGGTCAGGGGACCGGTGGTGTCCCAGAGGTCCTTATTTAACATTTATCACCTATCCTGAATTATGATAAAAGTTCATGGATAGAATGCCCTTTTTCTGGTATCAAGTCAGCTATTCACAACTTAATAAGACATTCAAAACCAACTTGTTTGATATGATTAGGAGAAACTCAACAGTGTAGGATCATCACTGCACTGACTTCTTTATTTAATGAAGAATTGTCCAATCTGAACCATTTTTGGCCATTTTACCACTAAAATGCTCTTTCTTGGAGCAAAAGAGCAGGATCTGTAGATACCCAGTCTCACTAATAGACATGTGAATGTATCTTAAATAAATTCTGCTAAGCCCTCCAGTTCACTGGCCCATAGACCATGGTGTCCTATTATGATATTGTATATGCCAAACATTGGTCCAGTCTCCCTAAACCGTGTTTTTTTAGACAGGGTCGGACTGGCACATCAGAGGACCAGTTACTACTCAGATGAGCTCTGACACAATAATGGACTCCAAAGGTCGAGCAGAAGATAATCCCATTTGGAGCAGGCCTTAAAGCCAATCACTTGTCACTAGGGTCTATTTCTTATGGGTTAATTCACAAATAATCTATTTCTATATTTATAACATGTCATTTGTGTACAATCACAGCATCGAAGACTACAATTCAATTAAAAGTGGACGCACGCATGCTCTGTATACAGTAGATAAAGGTCTCTGGCAAGCCTAAGGAATGCTAGTCCGACACTAACTTTAGACCATGTTTTTAGTGGTGGCACCAAGATTAATAGCTAGGGGAGCAAAAAAATTGCAGAGATACATTAGAATTACAGCATTTAACCCTATATCAACCTTGACACTTAGTGGATAATGGTAAAGGTGGAGTTAGAACTTGTTTGAGTATGCATTGCAGAGTTTTTTTTTCGCTCAGCAACAGACCCAAGCTTTTCCTTGTTACTGGTTCCATCGCTTATAAAATTTGCAATTTGTAAAATTGTACACTTGCACACTTGTGCACTTGAATTTACTCATTGCCAAGCATTTATACAATATGTACTGAATAACTTAAGAAAACCATCCTATGCTCATGCCCGCGTGGCCTTTCCTTTGAACCAGGCCTGACTTTATATTGATTTGTAAATAATCCAATTATATAATTTACAGTCTTTCGTTGTATGTAGAGACAATATAAGATTGTCCTGTATGTACAGATGTAGCCATATTTATCTTGACTCTTGACATTATGTTATATTGATCAGTGCCTTGATCCCTCAATACCACTTGACTCTCTTAAACTCAAAAAATTAAGCCACATGCCCTATGTTCTGTCTGGACCTTTATTATCTATCAGACATTAGGAATCTTCTACTTTCCTACATTTATTGAAACCATATCCCTAATGCAATAATATACTGAGATAGCAATAATGGACTATGTTGCCTTCTTCTGCTGTGCTCACTTGCTACAAACTTTAAGGGGTTTTCCAGGACCAATAAAATAATTCCTAGTTAACTACACATCTAAAACCAATGCAGTTTGTAATCTACTTGCGTTTCCATAGTTGTTTCTAATGCCGTATTTCACATGAAGTTACGTGATACGTCGCCCACAGTAAATCCGAACTTCCGCCGCTGCCCTGTACATGAGAGCTATCACTTCCTTCCGGCAGGCTCAGTGTACGGGCATGTCATTCCTGACGTCACTGTACACTGTGGGAAGGGGTGGACCGTATACCCTGCTTCTTCCGTCTCTGAGCATGTGTGGATGATACACGGTGTTCACCACGCAAGCTCGATCCTCTGCTCTTACAGCGCCTGCCTGGCTTGTCGTCCCCCCCCCCCCCAGCCTTTGCTGAATTCCCATTTGCACTAGGCATCTTGGGATTTGTAGGCCATGAGAGTACAGGAAACAGGCGAGTAGCGGTAGAACCTGATGTAAACAAACCGGAGATCGGCCACAACGTGCTAACCGTGAGTAAAATTAATGAAAAAAAAAAGCTGGGCAGCATTGTTAAACCGAACCTAACAGGAATATCTCAATAAAAAATATTAAAAACGATATTGGAAAACCCCTTTAACACACAAAACAGATGTTCCTTGATGTAGGATGGTGTTAAAGAAAATAATGTTCCTGTAAAAGCGTGGGGGAGAATTACCAACTCTTAAAGAGGATTTTGATGCATGTTTTGAATATTTGTACATATGCCAGAATTGGGCTAGTTTGTTTATGCACTGTGATTTTTGTGCTGTTTTTATCCCATAGGTGGCGTACCACAGAAGTCCAGCCTGTTGCACTTATGGTATGCTGCTGTTTAGTGCATCGTAATGTTATTTATGTGTATGGCAGGTGCCATGAATGAAAGTTTGCTTGCTAGTGCTCTAAATTACTTGGCGCCATCTTTGTTAAATATATGCAAAATAGCGCCAGAACGTCATAGCATGGTTACACTGCATCCTGGCGCTTCAGGAGGCTGTTTCTGCCAATAGTGTTCAGTGTTCGGGTGGAAGAGGAGGACATTGGCTTGAGATAGCTGCCGATAGAAGTCCTGAGAGTGGAATGTGGAACTGCTGTATAAAATGACAACAAAAGCTGGTGACTGTGCGCATACCACCATCATGTACAGGCCAGGGTGGGATTACCTCGACCACCTTAAATAATTAGACCGACACCAACTTAACTTTTAAACGTGGGTTGACACGAGGGTCGGCCACAGCTTTATTTATTATTCCAATATTTTAAAATAAACTGTTAACCGCTGATACCCGTATGCCAGCCTGCCTAAGGCAGAGCATGTAGGTCACTTCTTTTAATAGCAAAATTACTGCCTGCTGTGACATGAGATTTCAAACAAACAAAGCCTCAAGACCACAAAATGTAAAGTCCCCATGACAAACTTGGAGACGCTCAACAAAACGACCATTGCACGGAGTACAATCCACTCAAAATATACCCAGTGCTGCAGAGACAACACGCAGTAATATTTTCTTTCGTTACGTGTTTCCATTTGTTGTCACTTTTTTTTTTTTTTTAATAAATTATTTTTATGAACCAAAATCTCCTCTCTTCATCTCCTCTTTTTTTGTTTTTTATAACAAAATAGATTCAACATCACAAAATAGATCCAACATCGCAAAATAGGGAGGGAGGGTGGGACAAGTAACGGCCAGAAGAGGAAGATGTCTGCCCGCCCTCAGCTTATAAAACCCGGAAAGGGAGGGTGGGCCAGTCCGCCCACAAGACTGCCCCCCAAAACGCCCAGTGGGGCGGATGCCCTCCGTCCTTATATGGGCCTGCGCTCCTACTGCCTAACTTAGAAAGGCCCGCCCTGGCCATCAATGTCCCTCCTTTAACCCCTTCCGTGCCACACAGTCATGAGCCCAATGGCTAGTGCGCCTGAGGGCTTCCAGGGACCATAGTCTGTGGGTCCTGGAGATGATTGCAGGCGACAGACAGAGGCTTCCCTTTCTAATGTGAGCTGTGGTCGGTGGGTGACGGGCAGGAGCCTCCCCACGTGAGACAATATAGTAGTGCAGCCAGTTGCGGCCTAGTAGGCCTGAACTAACATTCCCTGCATCAGGGAGGAGTTCCCTTGACTTGTCCGATGAAAGTGTGAGGCAGCCAGTCATCAACCGCCAGTCTGAACCATCTTATGTAAGAGACTGTGCCTCTCATATAGAGAAGTGCGGAAACACCGATTTAGTAAAGTCTTTGTTGTCACAAGCTCCTGGTGTCTGTTCTATCTCTTCTACGACAAACCTGCAAGAACCATGTACCACCTTGGGCACATTCTTTAAACAAAAGAGTATTTTCTCAGGTTAAACTGCATTTTTTAAGGTATGAAGGCCCCTTGCTTAAAGGGCTCAGATGCTCCTATTGTATGTCTGCCCCTACTTGCCAGTCATGTCTAAAACCCCCAGCACCTTCTCTATCTTGCTCCATGTAACCAATGACAATGCCGATGTTTTCGACTCCATGTTTAACTACATTACTGCTAGATTCAGTTCCACTAAGTTTTTGCCTCTCCCTGAGGAGTTCACGCTTCATCTCCCTGTGACTTACTTTACCATTTTCATTGACGAGAAGTTTGAACTATTACTTTTAAGAAATATTATCTTCGTTCAACTTCTCAGGCTAGATTGTTGCCACATTTCCAATATATTTTTTGGCTTCGGACAAATACTAAATCTGCTCTTACCTGACTAATTGTCTTTCCACAAACTCAGGTCATCAGGTCAAAAGTTCTCATTTGATGAAGAAGTTGACTAGTTCCAGAAATAGTACAATTTATATTTCAAGAGAAATGTTCAATAATTTGTTCAGTTTTGTTAAAAGTGCATTGACACTAAGGACCGTACATAGAAAACATAAATATGAAATTTAAAACTAAAATTAAATGTATTTTTATTTTCATTTAAGAATATTTCTTTAGTTTTATATACTTTTGGAGATATAACTTTTCAATTTTCAACGTTATAAAGTACCAAGGGCTGTATACTATGAACATTTATACAGGTCATTTTACGACCAGTATATCCTATGTAAACATGGGTGTATGTGCAGCGTAGGTTCGCACCTCATAGAGGTCGCCTTGTCGTGGCAGGTGGGCTCACACAATTTGATCAAAATGTGCGCTAAGAATCTCTATGAGGTATAGTCCTCTTTGTTTGTATGTGTATATGTTACAATGTGAGTGTGTGTGTGTGTGTATGTGTGTGTGTGTGTGTGTGTGTGTGTGTGTGTGTGTGTGTCTCTCTCTCTCTGCATGTGTTTATGTCTCTGTTGTGTGTTCAATATTAAAGTAGAAGAGATAAAAACAAAGATATCTGTGCTGCCTCCTATATACCCTGCTGCACCCTATATATCCTACTGCCCCTATATATCCTGCTGCCCCCTATATATCCTGCTGACCCTATATACCCTGCTGCCCCCTATATACGCTGCTGCCTCCTATATATCCTGCTTCCCCCTATATACCCTGCTGCCCCCTATATACCCTGCTGCCCCTTATATTCTCTGCTGCCCCTTATATATATGCCTGTGTGTGTGTGTGTGTGTGTGTGTGTGTGTGTGTGTGTGTGTGTTTATATGTGTCTGTGGGTATAGTTATCATCTACGACATTATCTGTACTCAGAGAGTTATTACTGTGTTAGCTATGGTGTTACATAGGACTGCAGATAACATCCACTACATTATATGTACTCAAAAAGTTATCACTATATTATCTGTGGTGTTACATAGGACTGCAGGTAACATCTACTACATTATCTGTACTCAGTTATTACTTTGTGTTATCTGCGGCGTTATATAGGGCTGCACATGAAATCTATGACATTATCTGTACTGGGTATATATGTGCCTGTGTGGGTATATATGGGTCTGCTTGTGAATGTGTCTTTGTGTTTGTATAAATGTGCCTTTTATGTATTTGTATATGTCCCTGTCTGTGTATTTATCTGCGAGTGTGTGTGGTGTGTATGTGTGTGTGTGTGTGTGTGTGTGTGTGTGTGTGTATATGTGTCTGTACGTCTATATATTTATCTGTATGTATATATTCCAGATGTGTGTATGTATATTTGCCTGTATGTCTAAATATCTGTCTTTATGTATGTACATTATATATGTTCCAGTATGTGCGTGTCTATATATGTGGTTAATTTTTGGTTTGTGTAGGGTGCGGCAATAGAGAGTCCTGCACAGGGTGCCATCCAACCTAAGGCCGGCCCTGGGTACATTGTACAGACCATATCAGACATTACATAGTGACAAAACTAATTACCAATTCAAACAAGAGAAGTGAGGACCCTGCTCGCAAGAGCTTACAATCTATGAATATATAAAAGTGTGCATGTACAGTATGTGCTAAGTCTGTAAGCCTTGTTCACACGGCGTGTATTCAACATGTTTTTTGGCACATTGTACACACCAAAAAACGCATCAAAAACGCATGGTTTGAGCTTCCCACTACATCAATGGGAAAGCGCGTTGTTAGTGTGTACGACACGTTTTTTACGCGAACGTACTTAAAAAACACGTGTCGCGTAAAAATAGAAGCGTCAAGGCAAATCTTTTGTGCGTAAAACATGCCGAAAATTTGCCTTATTCCCGTAGTCAATATAGTCCTAATTACATGCAAAAAACACGCAGATAGCGTGCAAAATCGCGTAAATAAATAAATAAATAAATAATGAAAACGCATAAAAAACGTCTAGCACCATGTGAACAAGGCCTAAGTATCACATACCTCAGCATTGGAAAGTATATAAACCTTGCTGTAAAACACTATACATATTACACCATTACAGAAGTGTACCAGTTTGTGAACACTGGAATAATTAATTGTTAGAATGACAGGTTCAATTTCATACCATTCCCATGGGACATAACATTTTCTTTAGGGAATCACATAAGTTATTGATGCATCAAATAATATACAGTATATTATTTATAACAGTGTATAAATCAATATCAAAGGTATAGAAAGTTCACAAGAATATTCTCTTTAATCTGTATCATTTATATAATAATATTTGGCATATTTATAAAGCACCAATTTATTTGTACACAGATTGTAATCCCTCTCACCAGTTGTTCCCTGTGGTTCTACTGAACCAGACATCGATCACTGTAGAGCCCTTTGGTTATCTCAAATTAGTTAAAGAGGACCTGTCACCTCTCCGGACATGTCTGTTTTAGTACATACTTGTATTCCTCATGAAATAACAATTCCAGAGTATTTTTTCTTAGAATTCTATGTTGTGCCGTTCCTCTGTTATACCTCCTAGAAATATATGAATAAATTGTCAACTGGGTGTTACCAGTTGGGGGGGGGGGGTCCTATACGGAATGACAATGTCCAATCAGTGATGATAGAGTGAAACTGTAGGGACACACCTCTTGAATGGTAACACCCAGTTGTGAATTTATTCGCAAATTTCTAGGTGGAATATCAGAGGAACGGCACAATGTTCCTAGAAAATATTTTCCAGAATAGTTATTTTATAGGGAATACAATTATTTACTAAAAAAAAAAGACATGCCAGTCCCTTATAGGTAGAACTGTAGGGGTCTCATTGTTGCGGCCATAACATAAAAAGTGTAACTTAAAGTTCCTGGGCCTCAATGCAAAATCTATAACAGGGTCTCTTACCTATTATTTATAATACTGATACCTCCTTAGGTGGCAGAGGGGCCTTTGGGCCCTGTCAGGTACCAGGGCCTGGGTTCAACTGCTACCTCTACACCCCCATTAACTGTGCCCATGCATGTGTGAAACCAGCCTATTATTTAGGCCTCATACACATGACCGTAGGGGTTTTTACTGTCCACAATGTCTACAGATACATATCCGTAGCTGTCCATAATTGTGGAAGACCTCATAGACTTCTATGGGCGAGTCCGTGCCGCAATTGCGGACAAGAATAGGACATGTTCTATATTTTGGGGATCATTTCCTACAGCCCAGACACACATCCATAAATATACGGAAAGGTTTCCGTGGCCAATAGAAATGAGTGGGTCCGCAATTTCATTCTCCTGTTTCCTCTCACACCCCAAAAATATATTAATAGATAAATTGACTACTGTGTAAGTCCCCATGCGCACGACTGTAATTTTCATCCGTAAGATTTTCCTGTTTCCTCTCACACCCCAAAAACATAGTCATGGGTAAATTGACTACTGTGTAAGGCACACGACCGGATGAAAATTACAGTCGTGTGCATGGGGTCTAACACAGTAGTCAATTTACCTATGAGTAGGGGGCGTGAGAGGAAACAGGAGAATCTGCCAGGCATGGATGAAAGCTTTTGGAGAACATACAAACTCCTTGCAGATGTTGCCCTTATTGGATTTGAACTAACAACTTTAGTATTATATATATATATATACTATCCAGCTATCTGTATTGAATACACAGTAGTTATATGTAAGTGTGTGTAACTTTTATTTTAAGGGGGTCTGAATCTATAATATCAGCTAACTTCAAATAACAATTTTCACCCCCCTTACACCCTTTCTCCGTTTCCTTGGTGACTGCTTTATTTCATAGGTGTTGATAAATGCATCCTATATTATTTATCCCTTCATAATTACAATGAGCTACTGACCCAGCCGGCCATGTATAAGGGTGTGTTCACATTGGTGTTGGGCTTCCGCTCTTCGGCTCCGTCTGACCTTTCCATCGGAGGAACTGATGCAAGAAATGTCAAGCCAAAACTATAGCTTCCATTTGCATTACCATTGAATTCAATGGGAGTAATTCAGTAATGTTTCCGTTTTTTTTACGGAAACAATCACGTAGTTGACTACGCTATTGTTTCCAAGCAAAAAAATTGAAACCTTAAGAAACGGAAAAGAAACGGAGACCATTTGCAAGGGAAACATTACCATTGAAATCAATGGTAATGCAAACGAAACTATGGTTTCCGTTTGGCTTTCCATTCATCGGTTCCTCTGACGGAAAGGTCGAATGGAACCGATGAATAGAAGCGCAACGCTGATGTGAACAGGCCCTTAGGCTAAATTCACAGTACCGTTAAACTCCATTTAGCTCTTTTCCGTCGGAGGAAAAGATGAACGAGAATCCAAATGGAATGCATCGCTTCCGTTAGAATTACCATTGGACGGAAGCACAAGTGCAGTCTGCAGCACTTTTGCTTCATAAAAAAAAAAAATAGCGAATGGAGGCAAACGGAAAGCATCTGAAACAAAAGAATTACCATTGAAATCAATGGTAATTCTAACGGAAGCGATGCTTTACGTTTGGACTCTCGTTCACCTCTTTTTCTGACGGAAGAGCGCTAAATGTACTATAACGGTAGTGTGAAAGGAGCTTTAGCTTGGTCCATAGAATAAATATTATTAACCTAATCAATATTATTAGCTGCATTCTTTACCTTTTAGTTTAAATCAATTGTAAGGGTCTGTTCACATCAGTGTGCGGTTTCCGTTGATGGGTTCCATCAGACCTTGCCGTCGGAGGAACCCATCAACGGAAAGGCAAACAAAAACCATAGCTTCCGTTTGCATTACCGTTGATTTCAATGGTAATGCTTCCGTTGCTAATGGTTTCCGTTGGTCTCCATTCCATAAGGTTTCTGTTTTTTTGGGGGAATCAATAGCGTTGTCGACATTCCCATCTCAATGTAGGAGTTCTTTCACCTCGTATATTAATCAAAGCAGACACAGAGTGTGAAAGGGTGGGACTATGTGGGTGACCTACACAAGATTAAGGCTGGATTCACACATCACATATTTTTATGCAAATTTTGATACAGATTTTTGAGCCAAAGCAAGAAAATCTGCAAAAAATACGCAATGTGTGAATCCAGCCTAACAGGCATGGAGGGAGTAAGAACTAATCAGAGTATAATTGTACACGGGTGCGTGACTGTGACTATAGTCTCCACAGTCTACAAAATGACTGATAATGCTTGCAACTTCCTGTTAACAGTACATTTACAATACATAGGTTTAGAGCTCAACCATCTGAAAAAGCAAAAATATTGTGAGCACTAAAGGCCTTTTACACGGGCCAATTCATAGAACGCTCGTTGCCTGTGTAAACAGGGCAGCGATCAGTAGATGAACGCGCAAACGCTTGATCATCTGCGGATCGTATAGTTTCGTTTCCTATCGTTTTAAAAATGAGAATTATTATCGTTGTTGGCAGCACATCTCCCTGTGTAAGCAGGTAGACGTGTTGCCGACATGACAATAATGTATGGGGACGAGCGATAATAGTAACAAGCGCTGGTCCCCATACTAGCTCCTTGTGAAGGGAACAAATGAGCGCCGATCAGGACAGGCCATGTAAGAGGACCTTAAGGCTGGCTATACACGTTAGATGTATGTTGGCCGAACCTGCCAATTTCGGTAAGACTAGTCGACCATCATGTGTATTGTGGCATCCCAACTCTACCCCGATGGCAAATTTTCGTGTGAAAGAAGTGTCGAGCATCCTGATGTTCTTTAGTTCTTTAGTAGATAAGGTGCAGAGGAGTCTGGCAGCGGCTTTTTCTCCCTTCTCCCCATTGAAAACACATGCACGCTTAGCGAGCGTGAATGTGTATGAGGAAGTCGGGAGGACTGTCGGTTGTTTGGCCAGTATTAGACAACAGAAAAATTGATTAACATGTATTTCCGCTTCCCCTTGGATTTTTGTTGTGTACTACATATGTGCTTTACATGTGCAGCTGATCCATGTGAGTATTATCCCCATTGTCATTCAATGGGGTAATCCTCAGATTTTCTGTGCGGAATCTGCAGAAAAAATTAGCATGCTACTTATTTACGGAGTTGATCTTTTTTTCCACATTGCGGCTAAAAATATGTTTGAAAGTTTTCTGCAGCACGTGAACGGGTTGTGGATTGTTTTCAGATTTGATATGGATTTCGGCGTGGTATCCGAGCCGGAATTCATGTCAAATCTGACACATGTGAACGACCCTAAATGTTACATATGTCTATTACAACTTCCCATGTATTATTATACACAGATATCTGTATATTGTTTCTATGTTCCAATAATAAACATTTTCCTCTGAATGTTACATTTTATAAAACTATGGCAGAGATTTATTGGGATGGACTATGGAGACCCAGAAGTTAAAGATCTAGAAATTATATCATTGATTTGCTCGATGTGAAATGAGTGACTCTCTTTTTTGGAGCATCTGGATGTAATAGAGGGGGATCCCTGCTCAGGCCCCCCCCCCCCCCACTATTAGCCGGAGTGTAAAGCCACTACATAGAGCAGCCCTCCCTCTGCATTATACAGATGGCTCATTGATTTTAAAGGACGGTGTGTAATGCGTTGCTGCAAGGAACCCTGTGATCAGTACATTGTCTGCGGACCTATCAAAAAAGTAGGGAATGTCCAAATCAGACAACCCCTTTAATAGAGGAAGGGATTTTTTAAGTTTGTTAATCTCTGCTTAGGATGATCGTACGTCTGTACCTCTGTAGACGATTTGACCAATGACTGTACAACTTCCTTTTTTATATAGAAGATATCTGGGGAAATGACTTTCCAACATACTGGAAATTCTTTTAAATAGATGATTGATTATAAGTCAATAGGGTCTGTCGGGCACTGCTGGGATCCATTGTACGACAGATTGGGCACAGCGCCGCGACTTCAGTTCTGTACATTGCATATGTAAACAAAGCCCCAAAGACAAACAGTGGTTGTCCAAAAAAAGACACGAATTGCTACAAAACTGATAAATTAATGTCACAATCGTAATATTACCTATGATAATTGCAAATCCTGGAAATATTGAATTGTCACTGAATTGTCTCCAAAGCAATTGCACAATGTACGGGCATCTATGACCACAGATATAAACAAATAGATATAGAGCAATAGATAAAATAGAGAGAGAAAGAGAGAGAGAGAGAGAGAGAGAGAGAAAGAAAGAAAGAGAGAGAGATAGAGAAAGAGATAGAGATAGAGACAGAGATAGAAAAAGAGAAATAGAGAGGGAGGGAGAGAGGGAGAGAGAAAGACAGAGAAAAAGAGAGAGAGATAAAGAGAGAGAGAGACAGAGCGAACGATGGAGAGAAAGGGAGAGAAAGAGGGAGAGAAAGAGGGAGCGAAACAGAGAGAGAGATAGAGAGAGAGAAAGAGAGAGAGAAAGAGAGAGAGAAACAGAGAGAGAGAAACAGAGAGAAACAGAGAGAGAAATAGAGAGAGAAAAAGAAAGAGAAAGAGAGAGAGAGAAAGAGAGAGAGAAAGAGAGAGAGAAACAGAGAGAAACAGAGAGAGAAATAGAGAGAGAAAAAGAAAGAGAAAGAGAGAGAGAGAAAGAGAGAGAGAAAGAGAGAGAGAAAGAAATAGAGAGATAGAGAAAGAGATAGAGATAGAGACAGAGATAGAAAAAAGAGAGAGATAAAGAGAGAGAGACAGAGCGAACGATGGAGAGAAAGGGAGAGAAAGAGGGAAAGAAAGAGGGAGCGAAACAGAGAGAGAGAGAGAGAAAGACAGAGAGAGAAAGAGAGAGAGAAACAGAGAGAGAAATAGAGAAAAAGAAAGAGAAAGAGAGAGAGAGCGAAAGAGAGAGAGAAACAGAGAGAAACAGAGAGAGAAATAGAGAGAGAAAAAGAAAGAGAAAGAGAGAGAGAAACAGAGAGAGAAAGAGAGAGAAAAAGAAAGAGAGAGAGAGAGAAAGAGAGAGAGAAAAAGAGAGAGAAAAAGAGAGAGAAAGAGAGCGAGAGATAGAGAGAGAGAAAGAGAGAAAGGGAGAGAGAGAGAAAGAGAGAGAGAGAGAAAGAGAGAGGATAGATAGATAGATAGATAGATAGATAGATAGATAGATAGATAGATAGATAGATAGATAGATAGATAGATAGATAGATAGATAGATAGATAGATAGATAGATAGATAGAGGGTTGGACTGGCCCACCAGAGAACTAGAGGATCTTCTCGTCTGACACAATAATAGTTCTTAAAGGTCCAGTAAAAGGAGCCAATCACTTGCCACTAGGGTCTATTTCTTATTGAATAATTCACAAATTACCTATTACACCTTATTGATATACACTGTGTGTACAATGATAACAATAAGGACTATGATGAAATGAAAAGTGGACATATTCTATATAGATGGAGGGTGGACCCTCAGAATCATCTCCTCTGGTGGGCCCCAGGAACCCCAGTCCTACGATAGATGATAGATAGATAGATAGATAGATAGATAGATAGATAGATAGATAGATAGATAGATAGATAGATAGATTCTAAAAACGGATGAGGGGGAGGGGAAATGCTTTACATTGTCCTGTAATCTACAAAAAGTACTGCAGGTAAACTGGGAAAACTGGCATTAAAGGGATAGTGATACACATTCCAAATAATGAACTGCAAGCTCTGTGATTGAGTATCATTAACTATTAATATGCCAATGTGCAAAGTGGGGAATTTAATGGTGAAATAAAAGAATTGCAGAGGTACTGTACATGGGAGACGGGGCTAGGAAAGGGTTAAGTAAAAAGAAAAGGAGAAGGAGGGAGAGTGAAAAGAGGGAAAGAGAGAGAGTGGGGAGAGAGGCCTGGGAAAGAACAAGAGAGAAAAGAGAGAGGGGGTTGAAAATAGTGAGTAAGAGAAAGAGAGAGACCACAGAACGGATGTTTGAGAGAAGGAGAATAAATGATGCCCAACCCCCCCACCCCCTTCCCTCTCCCTCCTCTCTCTCCCTCTCTGTCTTGTTGTTTCAAACAATAGACACAGACTCCCTCCCTCTATCACACACACACACTCAGCAAGAGGCAGTGCAGCTCACACAGGAGCCTGAAGAAGAGAATTTAAAAAAAATTATACACAAAACATCAAGCTGCTTTAATGCCCCTCCGGCCGCCTTGTGATGGACGTTAGGTTCTACCCTCCTGCCCCCACCAGCGTGGGCACCTTATCTACAGACCCCACCTGCCTCAGCCCCCTGGACTTTTATCACTGCAACAAGGTACAGTGTTAACACTCTGCTGCCACTTCTGCTCATAGCAATTGCTCTGCTCTTATTCAACTGCTTGCTCTTATTGCTTGTTGAGTGGGAAAGGGTTAAGACCAGTGGTGGATGGTAACTTTGTGTTCTTAGTGCCCAGTGTGACACTGGTGCCTGGGATGGATGCTGCACCAGATCATTAGAAAGAGTTCGCCAGTGAGAAGTTGGTTTGCACTGTGTTACATGTCATGACCAAGCTGGTGATCGCTGGCACACCACTTGCTGGTCTGGTCCACTCTACTACAGCTGGGCATTTTACTGGAGGGTACAGGGCATGCTGTTTGGAGATCCATGTTCTAGCTTGCTGCATGCTCTGAACTTGTAGGGCAGTGTGTAATACTTTGGGATGACAGCAGCAAGGAAGTGCACATTGTTATCAGGCAGGGATGCTTATTTAACCCAGAAATGTCCACGGTGTGTAGATATTGTTACAAATACATAGAAAACAGCCACATCACTAACAAATATCAAATCAACATCAAGTCTTGAACAGGACATCTCCAGTCCTCAGATGCCATGTTATGCCATGTTGTGACTGCACATGCACATGGGGTGACATACTATGCAGTATGAAGATAGTCACTGGGGGATCACTTACATTTGTCATCAGATAGATAGTTTCAATGACCAGCATAATAGAGGTCCAGAAAGTGAGCAGATGTGATGCCAACCATAAATGAACAGAGGTACGTGTAGTTATGATGTTATGAATTAAGAGATGTACACATAGTTAATATGTACATCATGAATTTATTGAGGTAGAGGTAGTTGTAGTGGCCACACCAAATTTAGAGAGGTAGAAGAAGTTGTGGTGACCACCATGAATTCATAGAAGTAGAGTAGATCATGGTGGCCACCATCAATTGATAAAGGTAGAGGTAGTTGTGGTGGCCACCATCAATTCATAGAAGTAGAGTAGATCATGGTGGCCACCATCAATTGATAAAGGTAGTTGTTGTGGTGGTCACCATGAATTCGTAGAAGTAGAGTAGATCATGGTGGCCACCATCAATTGATAAAGGTAGAGGTAGTTGTGGTGGCCACCATGAATTCATAGAAGTAGAGTAGATCATGGTGGCCACCATCAGTTGATAAAGGTAGAGATAGTTGTGGTGGCCACAATGAATTCATAGAAGTAGAGTAAGTTGTGGTGACCACCATGAGTTCATAGAGATAAAGTTCCTTGTGGTGGGCACCATGAATTTATAGAGGTAGTTGTGATGCCCACCATGAATTCATAGAGATTTGTCACGCTAACCTTTCTGTGACTTCCAAAGTGTCATTCCCTTAGCTCCGAACAGGTGACAAGTTCTTGAGACACCAGGCATGGTTGGTTGAGATCTTTCCTAAGGAATACAAACACCTTACAGCTCCTCTCGTTGACTGCTATTGGCTACACTTTGTCCTTCCCACTTCCAAATCCCCCCAAAACCATTCCTAGCCTGTCCACCCTCCCCTCCCTACTCCGGCCATTAAAAATAAATGATTATAAGATCACGCCTTCATTTCCATGTATATGGAGATGTGCTTGCCTTAACCCTTACATCCCCTGATATAAAATAAAACAAACAACAAAAAAAAAAGAAATAAAACTCTCCTCCGGTATTGTATCTTCTTATACAGTTGAGGTGTGCTGACACACAATTGAGGAAAACAATTTGAGATGTCAGATATTATGGTGCGGCAGCTAACAGGAAAATACTCTCATTTATGTTGTAGTTGGGTTCATAGTAAACTTGCAGTGCATATAGGCAGACGTGCCAGAGGTGTTCTAAATAATAGAGCGAATTCATTGTGGTGGATCTACCATAAGCAGCCATGTTCAGGATTTTAGACAAATATCTTAGGGTGAGTATTGCTTTATTATATTCTACATTTATTTAACAAATAAGCTACATTGTAACATGGTCTTAGTTTATTAACAATATAGTGTAATGTATAGGAGGGATGATCAGACTATACTGTATACATGTTTACTATGTTTATCTATACATTATATTCATTATACACCATTGTAGCAGAGCTGAATTTATCATTCTTTTGTGCACAGTGAGGTCGACCTGCAGTCTTATGGAAAATCATCGAAACACATTGTATCAGGATCAGTTCTGCCAGTTGATACACTGAGCCCCTCGTACATCTGTAGATCTTCAGAATATATGTTCGTTTTATAGGGGTTAACCTCATTTATTGGCACAAAGTGGATGTAGGTAAACCGTGCTTGACTTCTTTAACAAAAATAAATCAATTAGCATTTGTTGATCAACAGCAAGTCCCGATAGCATCCTATAGATTGTGGTGGCCATTGAGGCTGTGGAAGGTGCAGGCAGCACTGTCCACGCTGCATTGAGTTATTCTCATGGTGAGGGATCATCACAAGGCCTTTGTGTCAGAACAAAAGTTACAAGGACTGGAAATACCTCTGTTTACCCTGCTCTAAGCCCTATTTACAGTGCCCGTTCTGGGTATAAACAAAGCTCACCCTTTTGCTGCAAGAGAGGAAAGCAAGTAATTGCTCCGTAAGGAAACGGTGCAATGCTACAGGGGAATAGAAGACGCGACTCTTTTTATGTCAATTTATCTGTATTTGGCTCATATATTTGTAGCGAGTAAAACATTTTTTAATATGTATTAGTTTATGTGCACCTATATATATATATATATATATATATAGATACTATATATTTATACACTTCTATTTATCTGTAAATATTTACATATATCTATATACGTGTATATGTGTGTCTAGATAGATAGATAGATAGATAGATAGATAGATAGATAGATAGATAGATAGATAGATAGATAGATAGATAGATAGATAGATAGATAGATAAGATAGATAGATGTGGAAATATTTATATGTATCTATGTATTTGTATGCAATTATATATATAAATATATACACACCTATATAGTTATATACACATGTCTATTTATACTTATCTATCTATGTATATATGTAAATATTTATACGTACATTTGTATATGTGTACGTGTGTATTTGTAGCTATATCTGTGTGCATATCCATTTTACACAAATGCACACAAAGGACCATTAAAATTGTATATGTATATATATGTATATATATATATATATATATATATATATATATATATCTCCATTTGATGTATATATTGGCTATCTTGACACAAGATAGAGACCTTTTTGGGACTTATTTCAGTTGAATTTCCTTTAGAAAATATAGCAGATGTAATTTGCCCAATATTTACTAAAGCAATTGCTCCATTTTTCAATGATTTACAAACAGCTCAGGCCGTTTCCCCCAAGTTGTGAGTCAGATATTTATTATTGTACAACTTTTCAAAAAGCATTTGCAGACGCTGCTGTTTTGGTGGCATTGCAGCAGAAACTAAAGTGTTGGGCAAAGGATACTTTTAATAAAGGATACCCACTGTCTTGTAAGGAAAGTTTAGATTGTACAAGGAACTGATTCCCATGGCTGTGTTCCAAAGTGCTTGGTAGCAATGATTATAAAATATTGATTCCTACATTCAGAGTGTGTGATTGATATATGTTGTCATGTAAATATGGGGTTAACAAGCGCCAGTGAAGGCACATATACATACCAAGGCATTGTTTATATGGTCTAATAAATATATGGGTATATATATATATATATATATATATATATATATACACACACACATATATATATGTATACTGTATGTGTGTGTACGTGTGTGGGTTGCATGGACACAATATTCTACGCTATATAACACAGCGCCATAGACACTGTGGTGCGAATATTTAGGATACCAGTGGCAAGACACTAGTTAATGCACGGTTATTTAACAACAAAGTGAACTAAGATAATGTGACTGGCATTAAAACTAGGCAAATATAGAAAACTAAAATGATCCAATGGTTTTAATATTCATATAGATCTGACCATTTATATTATTAAACCCACAAAGCAGGCCTTCACTAAGGATGGAGTCGGAAGCCTTCCTGTCATCATGTTAGGGGCACCTTTCCTGTGCAATGTGCCACATGCTGGTTTCTAAAATGTGGTCTTCACTGGTGAAAATGCAGACTAGTATAGGAGACTGAGGAGAAGAATCATTTCGATCCTTTGTGTTTTTACAGTAATAAATCTTGTAGCTTGACTATATATACATTATGCATTTATTTTATGATCATCTGTTTATCTTAAATACTGAACAGATGTAAATGGTTTCTGCAAGGGATTTTAATGATTAGAGGGTCATCAACCCACAAATGTAGGGAGCGCATGGCTGCATTTACAAAGATCTCTCTAGTGATAGAACCATATATATTTCTAAATATATCCTAAAGCATTGTGCACACAAATACATACTAACCCGTCATGCAGAGTATCCGTGGACATGAAGAGATAGATCAATATTATAATTGCAGTACTGAATATAACCACTTGGTGCCACTGTGGCCCCTGCTTCAGTTCCGCACTTTGGTAGGTCAGGGAGATAGCACATTGAGTGAAATTGGTTTGTCGTTCCTGGATTAAGAAGAAAAATTAAACCTTGTGTTCAATGTTCTGCTTTTTTGTGCTATTAGCAAGAAAATATCAAATATCTCGGCCTGGAAGCTTTTTGGGAATTAAAAGGGTTTAGGATTTAGTATCCTCGTGTACTCGGCAAGCTGTCTTTGCTATAATACGAGTTTAGTTAATTGGTTAATTTGGTGTTAATTGCAAAGTTTAATAAACATAAGACTACGGTTGGGCAACTTGGTGAACTATGGATATTCTGTGACCCAGAAAACACCTGCTTGTAGGGTTCAGGGGTGTGCAGCTCTTTCTAAAGCAAATCTGGCGCACTGCCAGTTTATAGCTCCATAGCTCTTCATATTGTGCACCTGTTGCCCAAAAACAGTGCTAGAAGCCATTTTATTAGCCTGAGCCTGAATCATAAGAATGCAGCATGTCCATTTATTAGGCGCCTTTTCCATGCTCAAGTGCGGATCATTGATTAGTTTGTACATTCATTTTTCCACTATAGAGATACAGGATACTTAACTTTATTTTTAATGTTACTGTTAGAAGAAGGACTAGTATTATTAAGTATCAAGTGAATGCGGCTAAGCTGCAATACCAGACTCAGCCAAGGCACTAGAGTGGTGCTATTTCTGGAAGAAAAAAAAAAGGCCAGACCCTTTTCCTAATCTCATACCAGCACTTTATTCCAAATGGGTAGCAGTTGATGCAACAAATTAAATTGACCCTGTGCTTATGAATAGAGATTAGTAAAACTTTAAATTCTCTTCACCATTAATTCTACAAGAAGGAGAACAATAAGATTTGCTGCAAATCTCAAACCTGGAGAATCAATTTTCCAATTGTAACCTACTAACTTAGTTTTTAAGAATGAAAAAAAAGACATATGTCCATCTAGTTCAGCCTATTATCTATCCTGCAATGTTGATCCAGAGGATCGACGACCCATCTACAGTAATCTACTACATCTAACTTGTAATATTATTAGTCTCAAGGCGTTTATGGAACTCTTTTAGTGAATTCACCATGACAACTTCCTCTGGCAGAGAGTTCCATATTCTCACTGCTCTTACAGTAAAGAATCCTCTTTTATGTTTGTGTAGAAACCTTCTTTCCTCTATATGTAGAGGATGCCCCCTTGTTATAGTTACAGTCCTGGGTATAAATAGATCATGAGAGATCTTTATATCGACCTTTGATATGTAAATAATAATTAGGTTACCCCTCAGCTGTCTGTTTTCTATACTAAATAACCCTAATTTTGACCATCTTTCTGGGTATTGTACTTCAGCTATTCCATTTATTATGCTTCAACCCGTTCAAGTTCTACTATGTCTTTCTTATGCACTGGTGCAAAAAACTGTACACAATATTCCATGTGCAGTCTGACTAGTAATTTATAAAGTTGTAGAACTATGTTCTCGACATGTGCATCTATGCCCCTTTTGATGCATCCCACAATCTTATTTGCCTTGCAAGCAGCCGCCTGACACTGGTTGCTACAGTTGAGTTTACTGTCAACTAAAATTCTAAAGTCCTTTTCTTTGTCAGTTTTGCCCAGTATTTTCTCATTTAGTATGTAATGGTGACATGGTGTGTAATTTTAGCATCTCTAGTCATAATACAGAGAGGGGAACATTGGATATATCAAGTAAATGTAAGCAATGAACACATCTGTTGCCTTGTGATGTTGCTTTAAGGGAAACCTTGTTATTTTTCTTGGGTACAGAATGTGTATGTAGTATGAGAATCGATCACTGGTAGCAGCTCGTTTTACCTTTGGATGACATGTTGTCTCCTTAGGAATTAATGAAATCACATTGTCATTTGTCACATGCGACTGCAATGTCATTTTCTATGGAATTTCTTTTCAGAAAAAAGGTTTTTAGTGTCACTGCTAAGAAATTCCATAAAGTTATTGCTCTGATTTTGTTGCAGTCACTCACTTTGAAAAACAAATCATTTCCAGTCTACACCATAGATGTGTTGTCCCTGTATACTATGGTGGAGATTTACTTAGACTGGCGTTTTATATGCCACTCTAAAACCAAATTACGTTGCAGTAAAATGCAGAAAATGTATTAAGGGGTGCACGCTTCTTAATAAATAGGGCACATTTTTGCCTGTTTTTGAGTCAGAAAAACCATATGTTTAAACATAGATTTGCACTATAATTTACACCAATTTCTGACATAAATTGAATTAAATCTATCAGTCTGTAAAGGCTAAGTCCACTCCCACTAAACCTTGACCACTTTCACAACACATTTTAGCACAGCAGCAAAAAAAACCATAAACTATTGCAGTAATATGGCGTGCGCCACAATTAGTGACTTTTTAATGCCACAAAAGTGGTATAAAGCCATTAATATTTTTTTTTAACAATGGAGGCTTGTAGCCAAGTTGAATCAAAATTCTTGAAAGTATCAGTTGAAATATATACTTTTGGAACTGCCATGGGTACTAGGCATGCACCCTTAATTGGTAGCTTTTTTTCCCCATCATGTTTGGGGTCCATAAACCTCCTCCACCATTTTTTGCTATTTCTGTTTAACTTGTATATACTATGTTGATCCAGAGGAAGGCTGAAACATCCCTCGTGTAATGGGCAAAAACTAAAGAAGGATAACTAGCAGTAGCGTCACACCTTTTAAGAAAAAAAAATCTCCACTTCCAATGGCAGTACGTTTCAGTCTGGTGGACCTGATCGCATCCACCATGATAAGTGAGTCTGGTGACCAAATAGTGTGTATCCCATTATTTTATTATTAACTCTAGCTGCTGGTGCCATTGGCGACCGCCTGCCCCTCCCTATACGACAGCTCCCGATAGCTATTCCCCTTAAACATCGACAAGGAAAGTAAGGAAAAATTGAAAAAGGTAGTGATCTTTAGTGGTCAACTAAATGGCTGAAGTTGTTATATAGATGTAGCTATTGAGGGTGCAGAGGTAGCAGTCGTAGCAGAGAAGTGGTGTCTGTGGAACCAAAATAACCTTCTGACACATAAGAGGACACCACTATTTTTACAGGCAATGGTAGGTTTGATGCCTTTTATAGATTATTCATTAGGGCCCAGGAGCTTTAAATTACGCCTCTGGTCTTAGGTATGTGGACAAATCCATTAAACTGTTAGGGTATGTGCACACACACTAATTACGTCCGGAATTGACGGACGTATTTCGGCCGGAAGTACCGGACCGAACACACTGCAGGGAGCCGGGCTCCTAGCATCATACTTATGTACGATGCTAGGAGTCCCTGCCTCTCCGTGGAACTACTGTCTCGTACTGAAAACATGATTACAGTACGGGACAGTTGTCCTGCAGAGAGGCAGGGACTCCTAGCATCGTATATAACTATGATGCTAGGAGCCCGGCTCCCTGCACTGTGTTCGGTCCGGGACTTGCAGCCGAAATACGTCCGTCAATTACGGACGTAATTAGTGTGTGTGCACATACCCTTAAAGAAATAACTTTGGTGACCTTTTCCTTTAAAGTGGATATCCACATAAAATATAAAATATAGTCATATATTAGTAATTCAGAAGATAAAGCAGCTGTCAAAGTTTGGTGATCATGTTTTATATACTTACAAAGTTTTTGCCATTTTCCTACTATGGCAGCCGTTTGGGCAAAAGTGACAATATATTAATTGTCACCATTGAATTGGCTTCTGGGACACTGATGACCAACTTTATCATCATGTTCTAAGTGACAATTTAACAAGAAGCAAATTTAAACGTAATGCACAAGGGCATTTGGAGGCATTGATATGTCTAAACAGTTTAGACTTTTTTGTAGAATGGCTCGATGAATAAAAAACAAAAAGAACAAAAATAATCATATATTATTATTGATAATAATCATAATAATAATAAAAATAATAATATTATAACATTCTGGTAATATAATGTATCATAAAAAATAATAGATCATTGACAGATGACATCAATATACACAATCATCTGGCCATTATGGGCAATGGACACAAAAAACATGGTTAAAACTTTCATAATAAGTCAAAGAAAACACCAAAAAATCTTATAAACATTCACTTTTGGTAATTCCAATAATTTGAGAATCTCAAACCTTCCTCTAAAAATCTCAGTGTTTGGTCTGTGTTATAATACTGATCTATAACGTATGATAGTTTTGGATTCACACAGTCCCCAAATATAGCTGGGCCTATCTTTTCAATTAATATCTCCTACAAATGAGGTCAGACATTACTAGAGGATTTCTTGTTGGGTCGGTTCCAGGTCACATTGTTTTGTTAGTCTTATAGTATTATAGAGACATTTTACATGTTTTATTATCTGCTTCCCCCAGTCCATTGTCTTATTGTCATTGTTTATGTACCGCTAGGGAAAATTACAATTCTGTATATTTTGAATAGTTAAAACAGTAACATTATTTCTTTCTGGAATTACTATTTACTATTTACATACAAATTCCACATTCAGTGGGACTTATGGGTTGTTAATCCTCTTTTTGGAGAAATATGAAAAATTTGAATGTATTACTTAAAATGGAACTTCACTTTAAACAATCATATTACTTGGCATTAGAAGAATAGTCTTTATGGATTTTGAGGTAAAAATAAATAAATAAATAACACACGAAAAAAATTATTCTAGAGGTTTAGCTCAAACATAGTAATGGATGGAGTATGGAGTGTATCTTGGCCTTGTCTGGCTTTATTTGCAGACTTAACAGGGGGAAGGTTTCTGCTACAGCAAGCTGCTTCCCAGAAAATGGCAAGTCAGTCTAAGTTCTCCACAATTTGGCGGGTCTACTATTCACATGCTGAAAGCTCTAGAGATGGGGCAGTTACCACGTATCTATGTTCATTATACTTTATAATATGAGTGTGACAATATAAAAAATTATTAATAGTACAATGTCAAACATCAGGGTACATTATAATAGATTCAAACATTAGGTGGACTGGAAATGAAAAATCACGATCTAAAAAAACAGGACAGGTCTCCTTAATTTGGTTGTAACAAAAGCTCAATAAAGTATGTGGGTGGGTAAAAAAAAAACACACACACCTTTAAATAGTAAAAAATGAAAAAACATCTCTAACGTAGCGTTGTCGTGTGATCTTTAACTTTAAGGCTGGATTTACACGAGCGTGTGCGTTTTACGCGCGCAAGAAAACGCTGCGTTTTGTGCGCGCAAAAGGTACTTAACAGCTCCGTGTGTCATCCCCGTATCATGCGTGACTGCGTGATTTTCACGCAGCCGCCATCATTATGACACTCTGTTTGTATGTTTTCAATCATATTTTTGACTGTTGTTGCACGAATCACGCGCGTCACACGGAAGTGCTTCCATGCGCTGCGTGTGATTTTCACGCACCCATTGACTTCAATGGGTGCGTGATGCGCGAACAACGCACAAATATAGGACATGTCGTGTGTTTCACGCAGCGGACATACGCTGCGTGAAAATCACGGACTGTCTGAACGGCCCCATAGACTAACATAGGTCTGTGTGAGGTGCGTGAAAATCACGTGCGTTGCACGGACGTATATCACGTTCGTCTGAATAAGCCCTAAGCTAAACAACAGTATATCAACAGCAACTGTTAACAAAGTAAGGATTCAATGACCAAAAATATGGATACATCCAATAATGTATGAAAAAGTAGTTGGCAGCATCCATGTATTTGAAAAAAACGTACATCTGTATTGATGCATCCAGCACTAAACCGCTACATTTCGACCCGTGCAGGGTTCTTTGCCAAAGCTGGATGCATCAATAAAGATGTACGTTTTTTTTACCTGCATGGATGCTGTCAAATACTTTTTTGTACATTTTCAGAGTAATCTGTCGTGTGTGTACATAAGGAAGGCTATTTCTAGCCATTATATGACTTTTTCACCAGTTTTCCCTCCATAGGCTCTATCTCTAATTGTCAAATTTCCCTGCCCTAGGGGGCAGAGTTTAACTGCTATGATATCTCCTATACACAACACATATGGCGAAGAGTATATCATGCTCTCATATCGCTGTGTAGCATGCACTCAGATGCAGCAACATGGAGAACATCACACAGCAGTACTAAGCACTGTAGATAGCCAGCACTAAGTGAGATAGAACACTTACTAGAAGCTGTAGCAGCATCTCGGTGTCCCTCTCTGCCTCTCCCTGGAGCAGCTTTCTCCCCCTCTTCATAGCCTTCAATGGTCAGCATGTAACCTAATGCCTCATTGAGCTGATAATCCATCTCTAGCACTAAATTAAGAGTGAATGATTGGTGCAGGAAGCAGGAAGGAGGGGGACAAGTGGCTCATATGTAGAGAAATAGGCATTTTTCTGTAATAAAATATATTACAAAGTTGAAAGGTTAGGGACCATTTCAATTTCAAAACCTCTGTGCCCGCCCTATATTTTCTGTTAAGACTTATTCACACAAACGTATTTTTGTCAGTGTGCTGTCCGTTTTAACAATGGACAGCACACTGACCAATGAAATTCAATTTGGCTATTTAAACATCCGTTTTCTTTCACTGACGGTGTGTCCGTTGTGAGAAACTCACAGCATTACCTATCGAATGTTTTTGCCAACCAGACTCCCCCATTTAGGTCTATGGGTACGTGAAAAAAAGGACAGCATGCAGACAACATCTGTTGTGTGCTGTCCGTTATTAACACTATAAGTGTCATTTCGCAAGTTGGATCCCACGAACGGAAACCAAACGGAAACCATAGCTTCTGTTTGCATTACCATTGATTTCAATGGTAATGCTTCTGTTGCTAATGGTTTCCGTTTGTCTCCGTTTCGTAAGATTTATGTTTTTCTGACGGAATCAATAGCGTAGTTAACTGCGCTACTGTTTTCGCCAAAAAAACCTGGAAACCTTACAGAATGGAGACAAACAGAAACCAATAGCAATGGAAGCATTACCATTGAAATCAATGGAAATGCAAACAGAAGTTATGGTTTCCGTTTGCCTTTCCGTTGATTGGTTCTTCCGATGGAAAATTCTGACGGAATCCCTCAACGGAAAGCGAACTCATGTGAACAGGCACACTCTTGGAAAAAACTGATACATTGTGTTATGCGGTGCTTGACACGGGGAATCTATCTTTAGTGTTACGTATTTAAATCCATGTGTCATGCTCCTCCCCTCAGACTCACACTAGGCGTAATACAGTGTATCAGTTTGGCCAGAGTATTCCTATAATAGTTGTATTTCATTTTACCTGTAAATTCTCAGCCTACATCTACTGTATAATAGACTTTGTACAGACATGGTAGGCATTTAAGAAACATTACAATTGGGAACACAGGGTGAAGTGATGTGAAAGCGTTTGTTTATCACCTAACCTTTGGATTCCTCTAACATACGTCCGAAAATACGTCTCCAAAGCGCCGGCAAACATCTGCCCATTCATTTGAAAGGGTTTTACGATGTTCTGTGCCGACGGTCATTTTTTTTACGCGCCGCTGTCAAAAGACGGCGCGTCCAAAAAGTGCCTGTCACTTCTTGGGGCGTAATTGGAGCCGTTTTCCATTGACTCCATAGAAAAACAGCTCGAATTACATCCGTAATGGACGCTGAGAAAAACGCCTGCACATGCCATTACGTCTGAAATCCAGGAGCTGCTTTCTCCTGAATGGACGCTGCCGTGTGAACATACCCTTAGGCTGGATTCACACGACCATGTTACGTCCGTAATGGACGGAATGTATTTCGGCCGCTAATCCCGGACCGAACACACTGCAGGGAGCCGGGCTCCTTGCATCATAGTTATGTACGATACTAGGAGTCCCTGCCTCGCTGCAGGACAACTGTCCCGTACTGAAAACATGATTACAGTACGGGACAGTAGTTCCACGGAGAGGCAGGGACTCCTAGCATCGTACATAAGTATGATGCTAGGAGCCCGGCTCCCTGCACTGTGTTCGGTCCGGGACTTGTGGCCGAAAATACGTTTCGTCCTTTACGGACGTAACATGCTCGTGTGAACCCAGCCTAAGGGCGGATTTACACGAACGTGATTTGCGTCCGTGCAACCCACGTGAATTTCACGCGGGTCGCACGGACCTATGCAAGTCTATGGGGCAGTGCAGACTGTCCGTGATTTTTGCGCAGCGTATGTCTGCTGCGTAAAACTCACGACAGGTTCTATATTTCTGCATTTTTCGCGCATCACGCACCCATTGAAGTCAATGGGTGTGTGAAAATCACGCGCACCCCAAGGAAGCATTTCCGTGGGACGAGTGTTATTCGCGCAACAGCAGTAAAAAAATTAATGCAAACAGAAAAGCACCACGTGCTTTTCTGTTTACAAACATCCAAACGGAGTGTCATTTATGATGGCGGCTGCGCGAAAATCATGCAGCCGCGCACCATATGATCATGACACACGGAGCTGTTAAGTGCCTTTTGCGTGCGCAAAACATCGCGTTTTTTGCACGTGCAAAACGCACACGCTCGTGTAAATCTGCCCTAAGGATGTTATGTAAATGCTCGATATACAATTGTGTCATTATTTTTAATGAACAGAAATCTCTAATTCCCAATAAAAGATTTCTTATCTGTCTCTGTATATAGGAAATAGTTGTGCAATATTTCACAGTAGATGTAATAGAAGTGAACAGGGTGTATGCCGCGATGTGTCACAACCTGTAGGAGAGCGTCTGGCGCCCATATTGAGTCTGTAACATATTTCATCCATGATAAAAATGATGGTCTTCTTACTTCCATTACAGGATTTACTCTTGGGAACTCAAAGTGATTGTATCGTCATCTGTTTACATGTGGCTTTCATGGGAAATTTAATTCAGTTTTCTGTTATCAGCTCAGTACAGAAATCACATTTCAGCCAAGCTTTATGAAGCTTCTTTTTATGCATAAGAGAGGGTACAGGGGACTTCTAGGCCCTCATTGGAGACGGACTCTCGCTCCCCGTCCTGGTCTGATGCCAGCTCCCGCTGTAGTCGCTCTATATTACATGCTCTAGTTAGTCACCCAGCAAGACTTTTCCAAGTTTCCAGAGAAATTTCATGTTGTATTCGAGTAATAGAATAAAAGTCAGATGCAATGAACCACAATGGAGCTTCAGAATAGTTATATATATATATAGAAGAAAAAAAGGGAGGCAAGGTACCTTAGTGCAAATTCTAAAATTCCCTGTATATAGCGGCCTGTCCTGGGGACTGGTCCTATTTAAAGGGACACTATACCTTTACCTACACCTGTCGATCTTTTTTGCGTTTTTGTGCATATGATATGAGAGCAATCTATTGTTATCTGTAAGCAGCCAACTTAGGCTCTAAAGAAGCTGACTGTAGTGCTCTTCAATGCCATTACTATAGGCTGCTTTGGACATGGCATGTATATATACATATATATATATATATTCATGTATATCAGGGGGTGCCTTAAAGTTCATGGGCCCCTTACTAACCCTTATCCATGGCTTAGATCAATTAATTGCATTCCAGGAACACCTTTAAGAAGTTTTGTATCTGTCTAAGGGGTCCTTGATCCAATTTTGGCCATGGCCCTTCAGGGACTGCCCAAATGATCAGTCCACCTCTGGTTTATATTTCTTATTCATAGAACTTTTTTATAGACTTGGTGCTGCACACATTTTTAAATCGGCACTATCTCAGGTTGTGGGTTTTTCCACTAGCATCTAATGTGGAATAGTCGCACTTTTGAGATCGCTATCAACTCTTGTAACAAGTGACAGCATTTTTTTATGTAGTGCCACGCAGCCACTGAATCTCTATCAATCCCCAGACACTGCCCTCTCAGCTTGGGTTCAAGTTTAAAGGGATCGTTTACTTTAGAAAACTTATTTTTATATACCCTAATTAGGAAATTCTGAGAGGGTCTTCTGGTTAGGATCCTCATCAATTGGCCAGAGTGTTTACAAAGAGTGTGTCCTGTTCTGGGGGACGTCCTGTTGTGCATTAAACAGACGATACATTGATTTGAATGGGCACGGTATAAAGCTTAATTTCCCCTGTGGTGGCGCTGCAGGGAAATTGAGCACTTACTGTCGGATTTTACAGCTGATCGCAGGGTGTCACAACAGGTTGACACTTTGTGATCAGCTTATCATCAAGGGACACTTTTAACAAGTAGGGATTGTCCAAAGAGGACATCTCCTTTAATGTACTACAGTAGAGTATATGAGAAGATGGTGTCTAAAGTATGTATTCATTTCTATGGTGTTTTTCTTCATAGGCAACAATAGAGGTTTAGCTCATGAGCCCCAATGAAAAATCTGGCATCATGTGTCATTTATAATACTAGCATCTTCTTATGTGGCATAGGGGCCTTTGGGCCCACTCTGGCACCAGGGCCTAAGATTTACTTCAAAGGCTACACTATCTAAAGCTATACCTTTAGGCCCTGTTCACACAGAGTTTTTTTACACGATTTTTGACACGGAAACCGCGTCGGAAAACGCGCCAAAAAACTGCCGAAAATGCCTCCCATTAATTTCAATGGGAGGCGGAGGCATTTTTTCCCACAAGCGGAAAAACCGTCTCACGGGAAAAAGAAACGACATGCCCTATCTTCGAGCGTTTACGTCTCTGACCTCCCATTGACATCAATGGCGGGCAGAGAAAACGTTCTTCGCTGCGTTTTTGCCCGCGGCGCTCAATGGCGCAAAACACCCGGCAAACGGATGGAATTTTGAGGCAGAATTTTCTGCCTGCAAAAAAACTCTGTGTGAACAGGGCCTTAGACAGCAATGTAATTAGCAGAATAAGCAAAAACGTGACAAAGTGAAGGAGATTTCTTTTTTACATGTCATTTTGGAATATGTGATACTAGGCCTGAATACAAACCTCACTCCTTCCGCTGGGCCTGTAGAGGAAGTTGGCACAACCTGCATCTATAGGTCATAAATTATTAGAGGAACGTGAGAGAGACAGGTCAGGAAATGCAGGGACAGCTGATAAGAGGAGATATACATGACTGATAATTAGGACGGGCCCAGCCAGTGGGAAACCACAAAAAGAATAGAAACATTGATGGATGAAAAAGAACATCAGTCTTAAATTATTATCTGGGCCACAGTCCTGTGAATGATGAAAGGCATATATGTGTAAACCGCACACTACAGGGATTGGAGTTGTAAGACTTGTCTGAAATATCCTGTTTTAATATTCATTTTTATCAATCGTGGATTTTTACTAAAAATAGCTTTCAATTAAAGGGGTATTCTTTCAGACAACCCCTTCTAATAATTTTCAAGTTTGTTTTTGTGCATATTTAGCACTTAAAACCGACCTCCTCTAGTTAAAGAGGTTCTCCAACTGCTTTTGTTTTTCAAAAAAACGTGATTACTATGCAATATATTGAGAAGAGTAGCGTTCAAGACAGGAAAAACCTCCTTCCTCCACATCTCTTCAATTGTAACTTTGTTTTGAGCTTAAGGCCTGAAACACCTGAGAATGACTGAGTACTAGGGACTTGCTACCTGGCAACCTCATTGACAAGATTAGTTGTTAGGCAAGTGTTGCCCTAGCAACCAGCTTGTCAGATATCCCTCATCCATGCAGCTCAAAAATTAGATAGAGAATTTCTTTAAAATCAAATTCTATTGAGTTCTAAGAGATCTCCTGAAATATATATTTTTTCTAATTAATGGAAAATACCCGTAAAAACACGCTTTTGGCCCTGCCCACTTTATCATTTTCCAACAGTTTGGGAGAGAAAATAAAAAATATGATATTAGAGAATTCAATGTAAGCAGGGGCGTAGCTATGGGGAGCAGAGATAGCAGGCGCACCGAGGCCCTGGTGCCTGAGGGGACCCAAAGGTCCCTCCGTTACATAAGAAGTCACTAGTATTGTAAATGCCACATGGTTGGTAGGGCGGCTGTTACACATTTTGCATTGGTGCCCAGAAGCTTCAAGTTACATCTCTGTATACAAGCAATATTCTAGTATAAGCATAAAAAGCTTTAAATTAGACCAAGGTTTTAGCATGTTTTTCTTCCCCAGGCTTTTAACTTTATTGTTCCTCTAAGGCCTAACGTCAACGCAGTGACTGTATACACATAGTAAAAGTAGCTTGCAAACCTTTGCAGAACCTATGTTTATTCCTCTTTAGTGTATTCTTTAGTGTGTGTAAGATAAAGTTGCCTAGCAACCGCTTTACTTCATATCTGGAAGGCCACTATTTGTGTGCATTCAGTTACCTGTACAGAAGTGGTCACAGGATGTTTCACTTTACTTAACATTCCAACAAGAGCATTTTTTATTGATGGTCTATCCTTATGATAGGTCATCAATATGAGATCAGTGGGGGTCCGACTCCCAGGAACCCTTGCGAATCAGCTTACTGAAGGGGCCGTGGCGTTCGTCGACGCAGCCTTTTCGCATTTTACATTCACAGCGCCGTACACATCCGGAGCGACTGTGACTGGGATTGCAGTTCCAGTCCCACTGAAGTGAATGGGACTGAGCCGCAATCACCGGCACAGCCGCTACTGATGTCTATGGAGCTGTGCCTGGTAAACACTGAGGGGCCCGCGGCGACAAACGCCACGACCCCTTCAGTCAGCTGATCGGCGGGGGCCCTGGGTCTCAGACCCGCACTGATCTCATATTGATGAACTATCCTATGGATAGGTCATCAATAAAAAATGTCGGGACAACCACTTTAATTATATTCTATGGCTGACTATTATTTGGTTTTGATCACAGATGGGCAGCAATGTGACTTAGTGGTTAACACTGTTGCCTGACAATGTTGGAGCCCTGGGTTCGAATCCAACCAAGAGAAACATCTGCATGGAGTTTGTATGTTCTCCCATGTTTGTGTGGGTTTCCTCCCACATTCCAAAAAAAATCCAGACGGATTCTGAGGCTCACTAGAGAGAGTGAGTGATGACACCTTCTGCACAGTGCTGTGGAATATGAGGGCGCTATATAAGAAATAAAATATTTTGTAAATTTTAGCATGATCAGGGCTTACCGATAGACTATAATCAAGTTCCCAGAATGCATCACGGATGAGTCAATTTAATAGTGTGCTCGTGTTACTAGAAATCCCTGCCGGAACTTGTATTTAAGGAGGGTCTCACCATTTTTTACACCATTTCAGGCCACAGTTATGTCAATAGCTTCTACAAAATTGATAGGATGAATGTTGAGACACTATCCATGAATGCCTGTGTGGATATGACAGATAAGCTTACTGTCGCTTTAAGCAACAGTGTCCTTCTTGGCACTTTAGTGAACAAAATTGCATTATTCCACCACCAATAGGACACTCTCTCAGCACATAACCATGCTGCCCCCTCCACCTTTTATTGTACCAAGTTTCTAAAAATAATTGCCTGCATCTCTAACATGACTGGTACTTCATATGTAAAATTTATGAGCTCCAGTGAAAGGAGAAAAAAACATTTTTCCATTGCATTATTCATGTCACTCTTATAAGTTCAAGCATAGAGGTTGAAAAATAGGGCATAGCAGACAACTTGATGCCTTTGTAAAGGTGAATTTGGGGTTAAATTTAATCAGAATTTAATTTGTTTAAATAAACAGACTTATCAAAAAAAACATAATTAGTCAAGACTATGATAGCAACAATATACTATGGGATTTCAAGGCTCGGTATATCAATGTAATCTTAAAGATGTTAATAAGAGCTCCTCGTCGGCCAATGGGAGAGCTTTAACGATTGTAACATAGCTGAGTATGAGTTCATTGGTTTTAGATTATAGTCATGTTTTTTCTTTCTAACATTTCATTTGATATTCGATCCGTATACAGCCCAGGGTTCATAAGTACCAAACAATATTATAGAGAAGCTCCACCTTAAATTCTATTTGCTACATAGGTGTAACATGTAAAGTCAGGCATCTTTATAATACAGTAGATTTTACTTTTATTCAGTGTCTTTTTATTATGTGCAATGTAGAAAAAAAGCTTGTATTGCAATTTAGAAACTATCAACAAGCTGCTGTTGGTGGATCTGTGATTCTTATCATTCAACTCTATGTAGTATTTTGACTCATAAGTAAATATGGCTACTCAAGGCAACTATTGGAGATTGTTTGAGTTCTTTTACTTTGTACCTTCTTACTGTCCCAATCCATTGAACTCTATTGATTCTTGACTTGTGATCATGCCAAGATCATATCATGGTGTATGTGGAGGAAAGGTAGATAGAGCTTAACATCTGTTCATAAACTAATAGATAATTCTACCTAATACATCATTCACATAAATATCATGCCAGAGTAATAGTCAGATTATTACTCTGGAAGTGTGCGGATCCAGAATATAGGTTCCCAATGCCTCCATTCTTTATTCAATACTACAGGTTTATGTTACTATTGGGATGTTTGTTATCTGGTCTTATGCAATGTTATAGAAGCCAACGTGTCTGTACACTCAAGTCACATTACTTTAGACCAGTTTTATCATAGTGTCATCTCATACAGAATGATACATGCGTTTTCGTTTTAATCAATAGTGATTATTTTTCCTAAAGTAACCATACATCAGAATCAGTTCGATTAGGTTCACGTTAGCAGTTTTAATATACTTTTATTAATAACGAATAAGAACTAATCCATCGACGATATAAATTCAAAAAAATATTTTCCTTTTTTTTTTTTTACCATTAAACTCACTATTCATATGTATACAACAGGAAAGTAGAGGTTGGAAAAGTTTTCCTGCATAAGGCTGGAGCTACATGGTGCATGGGTCACAGTAAAATTGTAGGATTACGGGATGACAAGCTCAATGTCTTCCTATGGAAAAAAAAAAGCTGCCACATTTGAGTAACTTTTGTGTTTTTTTTTTTTTAATTATTTTAAAACAAAAACACCTACAAAGCAGACAATTGTTTTCTGTATCTCTTCATTTAAAACAAAAAATAAACCAATGAAATTTCAGTAGGCAGATTAAGTATCCTAAGAACATGGAAACAGTACATGGGAGTTTGGATACAAAGGCTTTAGCCAAGCAGATTATTTAAGTAGGTACCTAGGGCCCAGTCATAGAAAGAACTGGATCATGCCTACACCCCCACTTGACATAGACCATGTGAAAAATGATAATATACAACAGTTATTAAAGTTATGCACCCTCCTGTACAGAGTCCAGTGATATGAACACTGAGGACATAAACATATATCAGTTCAAGTATATAATATAAAAAAGTACTTGGTTATACTGATGTTTTTGAAAAATGTTTGATGACTCAAGTTAGAAGGCCAGAAGTCATGATAAAAATGCAGGGTGTTGTGTGAGCTATCTCAGATAATGTGCAGCAAATAGCCGCAGAATTTTTTTTTTTAAAAATCGATATATGTATATATAGGAAAGGTTGTGGTTTACACATGGAATTGTACCCAACTAATGGTCACTGAAGCAGTGACTAACTCCTGAAAATGATAACATTTTACATTTCAACCACAAAAAGAAAAAAAAAATTCTTCATTTAATTTAGTTTATTTCGATTTTTCTGTAAAAAGTCCTTCAACTGGTAAATTTTTGACTGTTTCTGCCAATATACTAAACATTTTGTGTGATTTCTACAAAATTCACAAAATATTCTATGCATACAAGATGATAAAACTCACACCAGTGTATGATTTATTACAGACTGAAGTTGGACAGAGGAATAGCTAGACTTTCCTTCCCTAACCCTGTATCTAAATACCATTGCCAAGGCACAATGGCTTGTTGGCATTGCCCTGGTACCTAGCACGTGGAGCACAGACCTCCCTCCAGCTTCAGCCTGCAGTTAGGAAACATATCAGCATATTCTCATTATGTATAATGCAAAATATCGGTTGTCGGATCCTCACCATAAGGATAGGCCTTAAGTCTATGAACCTATTTAATAGTCCCAAACTAAATTTTAATCCAAAAATTACTAAAAATTCTTGGGTATAAGTGAGAAAGTAAAATCATTTGAAGCGTTGATTAAGCCCTGGAACAACTTTAAACATTAAAGTAAAAAAGGAAATATCCATAACCTCTGGAGGACTTTTGGGAAAGTTGTGCACTCTTACATCTGAATGTCCAAATTTTGACTAGATGTTAACCAAACAGAAACAAGAACAGTTGTCCAAACAGTAAGTAACAAGAAGGATATCTACAAATGTGATGAAAGTTTGTGACAAAAACTACAAAGTAATGTATTCTTAGCCCTAGAGCTAAAGTAACCAGTGCAAAGCCAGATACGCAACTCCCCTACTACACCCCAAACTTGTCATTATTTACATACTAAAAACCAAGGCTGGAGAGAGGGGGCCCAGCCCAAGTTGGCTGCAATCCTTATTTTAATGGGTTTGCAGGGATAAGAGAATTTTCAGAAATTTTCCAAGGGTCAATAAGTGACAAGCGATGGATTAGCCCACGAATCCGGGGCACATAAACTGAAAACCCGCAAGTAACTTGCGGACTTCCCTTGAAATCCACATCAGATTTTTCAGCCTCAAATAGCAGAGTTTGGTGCTAGAGATTTAATCAATCTACATATATCCGCTATCCTTTACCTCAAAATGAATGAGATAGTAAATAATTGAGAACATCAGACTGAACCACGGTACTCGGAGCAGTATCGTGGTGTGTGCTTTACTTTTTATTGTTGCAGTGGTAACTTGTGTTATATTACAGGTTTATAAGTGGTTGCAGATTTAACGGTCATAGATCAAGTGATATGTACAGACGTACCACAAAGCCACACTTCCTGCTACTCATCTCTGAAAGGTGTGTTCACACGTACAAACATCTTATAGATTGTTCGAGTGTATATATATGTGTATATATATATATATATATATATATATACACACACGTACACACACACACGCACACACACACACTAGTGTTGCTTGTTTCATATAGAAATGTACTCTATTTTGCATTTGGACATTAATTGTACCAACATTTTATAAAGTCTAACACATTGATAGATATTGGGTTGGATTATTTTACTCTGTGGCATTTCCCAATATTCTCCTGATTGATTAACTCCTTACATCAGAAATCAATATTTAGTCTCGACTAACTAACATAAATTTTAAGGCATTGTTTGAGATTAAAAAATGAGTAGCGTATTGCAGCTCAGCCCCATTCAATCTAATCTCAGTAAACCCCTTTAAGGCTGGGTTCACACACGCTATTTACGGACGTAATTCGGGCGTTTTAATCTCGAATTACGTTCGAAAATACGGCTCCAAAGCGCCGGCAAACATCTGCCCATTCATTTGAATGGGTTTTACGATGTACTGTGCCGACGGTCATTTTTTTTACGCGCAGCTGTCAAAAGACGGCGCGTAAAAAAGACGCCCGCGTCAAAGAAGTGCCTGTCACTTCTTGGGACTTAATTGGAGCCGTTTTCCATTGACTCCATAGAAAAACAGATCCAATTACGTCCGTAATGGACGCTGCGAAAAACGCCTGCACTTGCCATTACGTCTGAAATTCAGGAGCTGTTTTCTCCTGAAAACAGCTCCGTAATTTCAGGCGTACCGAACGTGTACGTGTGAAAATACCCTAAGACCCAACATTTGAGTGTTTTCCACTACCCAAAATTATAACAAAAAGTTAAATAATGGCTTCCCACGTTAGGAAATTAGATAACATAATATAGGGACCAATGCCTACCTGTTTGGTTCGATCTTGGAGCTAGCCAGATCATTTAATGAGATGTGTTCACGCTTTAGTGGAGTAGGTGCATAATTCCCAATAGGAACAATTTTCGGAAACTGTCACTTCCCTAATATTGGCATAAAAATTGCCATCATGTTGTCTTTAAAAAGATTGTAAAGTCAATTACTCAGTGAGACTGGCATGCTAAAATGGACACTAACTTTTCAACAAACATTGCATAAATCAATAGTGCAATATACGAAGTTTCTTAATATATCTTATATGAGAGAAATGCCTTTTTCAACACTTATTAGGCCCCTCCATCCCTCCTGACTGTTCACTCACTACAGTTAGAGCAGCCAATAAAGGTCTATGAGGAAGGGAGCAGGAGCAGAGTGAGAGAGAAGAAGAAAGACAAAAATCCAGTGCTGGATTCACAGCTACACTGCTCATTACTGCTGTATAAACTCCATGTTGCTGCAGCTTATACATATATATATATATATATATATATATATTTATATATATATATATATATATATATATATATATACACTTCTTAACATTGAGATTGCAACACTGTGAAGGGCAAGCCGTAAGGTTATGCAAATCGAGGAAGTAGCAGACGTCGCTAACATCTGAAATGTATCAAATTTTCAAGCACCTCGCTCCAATCCGTGGCATGTGGGAGGGGCATAAAAGCCATATTGAAAGCAGTTTTTTAGTCACATGAAACCTCAAAAATTGGATCAAGTGGTGTGAGACAATTGTGCGACTCCTCGTCATCGATGTGCCAGTTATCGTCAATTGTCACAAACAGAGAGGGACAGAATCATTAAAACTGAGAGACCTTGGTTTATCACTCTGGCAGATTGCTATGCGCCTATGCTGAGATGTCAGCACTGTTCAAAGTTGCTTGACCCGGAGTTTGGGAGAACAACGAATGGGAATGTCAGCAAGAAGTGCGCTGAGGCAAACCTTTGCACGGACGGATCGTGAAAGAATGGCGCGCAGTGATCCATTCTGTGCTGCAAGTGAAATTGGACGTCACATCCCAAGCCTAGAACATCAACCAGTGTCGTCACAAACCATCAGAAGTCATTTGCATGACATTGGGCTACGAGCAAGACGTCCAGCTACAGGTGTTCTATTGACCACACGCCACCGCTCTCAAAGGCGATCATGGTGCACAGCAAGATAGAAATGAGGGCTTTAATGGATGTATATACTCTTCTGTCCCGCTTTTGTCTCAGACGGAATTATAGCCGGAGATTGGTCTGGAGACTACGTGGGCAACACCATGAAGAGGCCTTCACAAGGGAACATCACACCGATCCTACTCCTGGGATTATGGTGTGGGGTAGCATAATGTACAGTAGCCGTGTAAGTGCATGTATTTCTGCGCATGGCACTCATACTCTGTGCTGGATAAATCAAGACGTTTGGAATATTTATTATTTTTTTATAATTTGCATATCATTAAAGGGGTTATCCGGGGACCAAAAATTGCATTGCAATAATATATTTATGTGAAACGAAGTAACTTACTTATGTACTTTAATTTAATTTCTGTACTAATTGGTGCAGTTCAAACCTCGTGAATTGTTCCCAGAAGTCCTGGAGCTTTTCTAATAATGATGACGCTCCGACACGTCGCCACGTGACTGAGGGCTTGCTTCATGTGCTGTTCAGGAACATGACCGCAAGGGGCTGTCACATTGCCTATTGCTTGAGTCCCGAGCAGAGAATCAGCTTGTGCTTTTCTTGGGACTCCAGCACTGCTCCCGACCCCCATATTTTGTCAATTCAGGGGTTTCCTATCGCTGGAGTTCCCGAGCATAGCATCACCTGATGCTCTGCTTGGGGACTCCAGCACTTCTGCCCACATCACTGTCCATATCTGGACAGTGACATCAGCAGCAGTACTGGAGTCCCCGAGTAGCAAAGCCGAGAAGCAAAGCCATTAGTCACGTGGGGACGTGTCGGAGCGTCATCATTATTAGAAAAGCACCAGGACTTCCGGGAACAATTCACGTGGTCACCATTTAGTAGCAGAATTTTAAATTAAAGTATATTAGTAAGTTACTTCGTTTCACATAAATATATTATTGCAATGCAATTTTTGGTCCCCGGTAAACCCCCTTTAACATGTCTATCGATCCTGTGATTTCCACAATTCCTAAATTTTTCCTTCTTCGCGTTGCAATTTCAATGACGAGGAGTGTATATATATATATATATATATATATATATATATATATATATATATATGTGATAGATAGCGATAGAAGAGCAGGATTCTCTTCTTCTTTATGTTTGCAGTGTATAGAAGACATAATAGCCGTCACCCACCAACTCAGGGAAAACTGAGAGTTAGAGATAGTGCCTACAGAGGGGAAAACTGCTTAAACAAAAATGCAGAATACAAGTCATATACAAGTCATACAGGCCATATAAATGCCAGAAATAGCGTTATTCCTCATGTACACACATATGAGAGCTTATTCTGATTATACGTCTATCTAGGGACTGGCAAGGTGCCAGACTGTCAGACCGTGTTATTGAATGTTTTGTAGATTACTTACCAGGTTGTCACTGATCATCTGCAATGCATCACCAGCCCTTACAAACATGTTTTAAGTAATTTTCGGACACTGATGCAACGGATCCATCATATTCAACTCGCTTCAACACTTCCGAATTAACAAAGTTTTATGGCTTGACTATTTATTGTATAATTTTAAAAATTACATTATTTGATGTTACTTTAATATACTTTGTCATTTGATGCAAGAATATGGATGTCTTTCACCTCAGGAGCATATATACTTATATGACAATTCATCAATGTTTATTCTTATCACTGCAGTCTATCACTTAACCTACAACATAGCGCTCGGTGCATTAGAATTTTGGAAGAAGTTAAAAGGTAACTGGGGTTTGTTTATATATACGCTTTCTTGAGATGGAAAGATGATATTCAGTCTGCAGGTGCAACCGCAACAAACACAGATCAATCTGCTTCCAAGGGTGCTATAGCTGCTATCCTAGCATCATCTCTTTGTTTCTTGTTAAAGATGTGATATAAGGATTTACATTTTTTAAACTGGCCATAGACAGTGAGCAGAAGCCCTCGGGCCCCAATGCAAAATCTGTAACAGGGTTTTCCCCACTACCAAGTGCCATTAATAAGACCTATGCCTTATTTGACAGTGGGGCCTGTGACTGCCACCTCTGCATGCCCTATTGCCACCGTACATCCCTGACTACGTGACGTCTCCAAGACAGCTATGTATTGTGAGCAGGATTGACAACCTCCATGTATTTTCTGGACTGCTTAGCTAAAAATCACGGAACAGACCAACATTTTTACGAACAGTGCCCTCTGTAGATAGTGTCCCTCATAGAGCCTTCTGTAGATAGTGCCCCTGTAGATAGTGCACAACATAGAGCCTCCTGTAGCTAGTGCCCCCCAGAGAGTCCCCAGTAGATAGTGCCCCCCAGAGAGTCCCCTGTAGATAGTGCCCCTAACACTGCCCACTGAAAAAAACAAAAAACATTACATGCTCACCTGTCCCCGTTCCCACACCGTGCTCCAGTTATGCAGGCAGAGATCAGGCCTCAATCAGCGCAACTGATAGTCCCCATGCCTCCTAAGGACGCAGATAGAATTGAATGCAGGGGACTGGTTCTGGGTCTCACTTCACCCCAATTCTCCAAATATCTTATTATCTTAACCAGTTCAGGAGAACCTGAGCGAACCGGCCAAACTTTCAGGGGAAAAATCAAAATCACATAGTGTTTTTTCTGGCGGACACTATGGACCTCAGAAAAAAACAACCAGTTTTTGCGGGCTGTCCATAAATATATGGACAGTTGGCAACGCTGATAGTGAGGCATCTCCTGGTTTATAGATACCACTGGTGCAGGAGAAATCTGATCCTTCCTTGAGGAAAGGATTACAAAATCATAAGACATCCTTCCTTCAATCTTGCTTTTTAACATGCATAAAAAAACGCACGTAAAAATGTATATATTACTCGTAACAGATTTTTTTTTTATTGCTTTTCTTTAATTTTGAAACATCTTAAACATGCGTTTTTTTACGGCCTATATTGAAGCTTGCTGGGGGAAGGACAGCAGAAACGTAACGATGGGTATGTGGACCCACTGGGCCATAACACCGTAGCGGGATAGCAGCTGGCCAACAGGATACCAAGTAAATGTCTATAGTTCGAATAAGGGTACCTGTGGTAATTCAGACAGTAGCGATTGTTAGGCTCGGATGGGACCTTAGCAGCAGGCAGACACAAGGCGCGGTGTAACACAGCAGGCGTAGTATATGGCCCAACATGACTCCAACTCTATGGCACAGGAACAAGGTAGCACAGGATACAGGATACAGGTAGCATGTACACTGGCAACTGGAAAGCACTAAGGGACCATTTGCAAAGACTAACACGGGTAAACACAACAACGCTCAGGCAATGAAAGAAGAAGCAGGGCCCTTCTTATAGACCAAGGTGATCATGGGCTAATTTCACATACTATTCAGGTGCATGCTGGCCCTTTAACGTGGGGTACGAGCGTGCGCATGCACCCTACGGGACACAGGAGAGTGAGAAGTATTTTACTTTTAGCGTGGGTTCAGTTTTCTCTATATAACCAAAAATATGGGTCTTGTTGAGATTTTTGCGCATATTTGACATTGTCCCTGCGGTCTGGGTTTAATCCTGTTCTCATGGCTCAGGTGCTTTATTCTTAATAACTACCGTGAGATTGGTTGTGCGTCCGTTGTCACACTTTGACGGGTGGATGCACATCAATCCCTGCACTGAGTCCAGGGGGACGCCTACGGCGCTTGCGCCGAGTACCTTTGTCCTCCCTGTACTCGGTGTACTCTCTAAGTTCTAATCTTGCCCTACTGCGCAGATGCAGGCACTTTGCCCTGAATCGATGTTGATGTCAGGCTTGACATCACCTTATGCGCTAAGTCCACATGGACATCTATTGCGCCTGCGCTGATCTGTCATTTTTTCTCCCTACTCGGCATTGCTCTAAGTTCTTTCCCTGCGCCACTGCGCAGGCGCATACATTCTGACAGTCTCCGCAGTTTGCACATATTTGGTTCTGTCCCTGGGGTCTGGGTTCGTTCCTGTTCCCATGGCTCAGGCGCTCTGTTCTCATTTCTACCGAGGGGTTGGCTGTGCGTCCGCTGTCATACATTGGCGGGGGATGCACATCAATCCCCGCAAGTCCAGACGGACACCCACGGCGCTTGCGCCGAGTCTCTGTGTCCTCCCTGTGCCCGATGTACTTTTTGGGACACTAAGTCCATGGGGACTTCTACTGCGCCTGCGCCGATATGTCACTTTCTCTCCCTACTCGGCACTGCTCTGAGTTCCTTTCTTGCGTTACTGCGCAGGCGCCCACATTCTGACAGTCTCTGCAGTTTCGGATGTGCGCCTGCGCCGCTTTGACATCTACTATTGGCTCCTTGATACATAGCCGATCATTGGCTGTGGCCTCCTCTCCGGCGCCTGTTGTGTCCTGCTTTCCCCCATTGGTTGTCTGCTCTCACACCCACCTCCCATCCACGTCACTTCACACTCCCTTAAGAGGAGTGGTTTCTTGCCGCGCCGCCATTAGCCCCGTGTACCCCTGAGGACGCTACAAGTTAGCGAAACATGTCGGGGGGGCTCTAAGTGTTTTTAATTCCTGCCTAACCGAATCTATTGCCTTACTTTAAGTGTGGCTCACTGCCTCCTGACTGACTGTCAGCCGGCATTCATTCTTGGCTGTCTAATACCTTGCTGGCTCCTCCAGCTGGTTGCCTTCACTATAACTTCGGTCTTTGGCAGTGATAATTTTAAACTGTTATATGTGGTCTGTTTTGTGCTATACGTAGCTTAATAAAATTTGATAATAAAATGTACTCTCTATTAACTTTTGGGTGGTCAGGAAAATGGTTCTGTCTGCCTGCAGGCATTCCTTCTATTGACTTTATGTAATGTACCTGCTAACTACCCAGGGTCAAAATCTGTCTTTTTGTTGAGATTCGACTCTCATTGAGTAGAAATGCTAGTTGGTAGCGTGTGTTTGTATGCAACATCAGCACTAAATGTTGTGTCTGCCAACGAGTGGAAAATGGCAACCAGGACCATCACCTCTTGAAAAGATAGATTATTTTTATATTTGATCAGCGCCAAATTGCATGAAACACCTGCCATGCAAACAAAACGATTAAGGGTTCATGCACATGGCATTGTGGTATGGCAATGCAATGACTACACTACTGGTCTGCAAAATGCCCCCCTAGATACTCAATGCCCATAGGTATTTCAGAAGGCACCATATTCTCCACTAGAAGCAATGATTCTATGGGAGAATACTTCAGTAATACGGCTTGTGCCTCAGTGTAAAGATGGAGGCATACAGGTATAGTAAGGGCCCATATTTCACTATGAGTGCCATAGTCGAGATCCACCTGACACAGGACATTGGGCCTAATGATGATGATTCATATTATTTTCTACAACCTTGATTATCTATGTCAATCAATAGCCATTATAAAATATTGTAATTTATTTTCCCGATAAATATTGAATAATTTTGGTATCACGGATATAATTAAGGGGTTCAATACTGGTCATACTAAGAAATATTATGTCTACAGCCATCTTAAGGAGCAGTTTCTTAAGTAATTTGCTCCACATGGGCCAAGAACCATATTAATGTCTTTCTAATTGTTTCACACAGTGGCATTAGTGAGAAAACAATCACAGTTCAGATTATAAAATCACACCGGAATATAATGGCGCAGTTACTGCTCGCAGTTAGAATAATGAACCTTACATAGGTTGTTCTCCTTTCACAGTTGTGAATGATGTTTTATTGCTTCTGTTTGTTCTCTGCCGGAAGTAAAGATTTATAGAGATAACGAATTATATTCTGGAGGAAACCAGAAGTATTTTTTCCATGTGTCTTATCAGATGGTGTGGTGACAGGAGGAAATTCATAGTACCTGACAAGCAGAGCGTTTTAAGTCTCAGTGTTATCGCTGGATCTCTGTTTTCCAGATTCAGTTAAATTGGTTTGATTTCTGAGAGCTTTCACTGACAGAATAACCTAATTTGCTTATACAAATCTCCCAGCATCTTCTGGACGGTGGAAATGTTTGTTGGCCTGTTGTCCAGGTTCACGTTCAACACATCGGCAACAGATATATTATACGTCATTATATAATACTAAGACTTGTATATTGAAAAGAGCCTTATTGGAAGAAAATGTGAAATGACTTTTTAGTGTATATAAATTTAAAAAAACATTTTTAATATCGTCTATCTAAGCGGAGAAATTATTGGTTGAATTTACAGGCCCAAAGCCTGAAGAGAGAATCTGACGACAACATGTCCCCTTCTGAATTCTGTCAGGTGTAGTGATGTCTCGTATACCTTGTGTGGATCCAAGTTACCGGAAACTTGCTTTAATAATGTATATAAGTGGGGACATCAAAAAAATTTCGTGATTTGGGTACACACCAGGTCTTTATGGCAACACTTTACGTGACAGAAACCAGTTAGGGTTGTCATCAGAATATTTCATTAGGCATTCGTCCTGTAGATTTAAAAAAATAGTTCTAATTATTTATTGGACTTGTAGTGTTTGGGGTTTTGAATTGGATGGACGTGGAGGTAGATGATGACTACTTCTAAGAGCAACATAGCTTGTTGATTGTTCTCAGGTCGTCAGTTTGTAAGTGTATGTACTTATTTTGTAGGCTCTAAAAAGCTGCTCCTGGCTCCTACATGGAACGGACTCACTGCATCCCTGGGTTATTAGGGCTCATGCACACAACAGAGCCCTCTGCATGAAGAATGTAGAGCAGTGCACCGAGAAATGTTCAGAAATGTCAGATTCATATGGAATACAGAAAAATTCTCTGTATAAAGTCGGAGACATATACGGAAGTATAGTAGATGTCATGTACCTCATTGGTAGCCCTATAATGGCTGTAATACGGCCATGTGCATGAGCATAGGTACATCTTCTGGTGAATTTTTACTATGGCCCTTACAGAGTATTTTTAAGAGCCAGTATTTCTTACTGTTTGTCAACTATAATGCAATTCTTTATTTTCAAGAAATAATTTGCTTTTCTTCCAGATTTTCCTTTGTGATTCTTTATTGGCTTTTTCATTTGTTTTTGTTTAGTTCAGGCTTTTATATTAGGTTTGTATAAAGTGAAATCCATTTTCCTCCATATCTCTATGAGACAGAACATATTAGAAGGCGCTATCTGTAAGGCTTCTGTTTCATCTTTCATATCTAGTTTCTTTTCACATAGTCTTCCATAGTCTTACCAAATCTGGAATCCATAAGCGTAAAATAGATTTCTGGACCTTTGTGCACAGTTCCATTTATATCTGATCTTGGCTTATAACCAGGCTCATATTTAGCCTTTCCAATGCCCTGTCTTCCAGTAACTTTCATTCTAAAACCTAAAATGTTGACTGCAAAAATCAAGCAATATAAGAAATTAAATGTAAAGCTAAACTAAAATATGCATAATTTAATTTCTGTTTTACTCATAGAAAAATAGCGCCATGGCCGTGTGCCCCGTGCCATGATTCCAACAATTGATGTAATTGGTTCACTGCAAATAAAAGAAGGAACATGTTAGTTGTTATCCTGTGTCAGAATAAATCTATTCGATAGTTGCACAGTGCTCTATTTCCATTTTTTACTTGGTATCTAGAGGTAATAACATCTTCTGGACATATTACATTATAAAAGAGTATTTAGAAATTTGTGAATGCGACCTTGGTTACAACCACCAGAAAATAAGTAGCAATAATAGGTCCAGATCATTATATGTTGGTAGATCATTCTCGCCTATGAGGTATTTTTTTTTAAAAATAAATACATCAATGGTCATAGTCTAACTATTCCTCATATTATTATTATTATTATTCCATAGCCTTGCAGAACCCTAGGTTGTTTTCCTCACCTTAGCATATTCTGCAAGGTATGAAAGTTTAATATGCCAAGCAACCACATGACTTCATGTTTTGGTGACTACCAAATGTGTACATGTAGTTATATGTAGAGAAGTAGTCACAGTAGGCTCTTTTTGCTAAAGAATAGACTGCCTATCCATGCTATACATGCTATCTACACCATGGCATATTCTGCAAGGTATGTAAGCTCAGGTTGCCTAGCAGCTACATGACTTCCTGTCTGGGTGACTACCCTTTGACTACATGTAACCACAAAAAGTGCTGTCTGCTATAGAATAGACTTCCTCTCCATGCTACACAATCTCATTTTAGGTTCCTCACACTGAGGCAACAGCATGCATGGGAAGATTGCCCAGGATATCATGCATCTTCATGGTTTAGACTATGCATAAAAGGGGAGAAAACACAAGCAAGAAAGGTTGTAAATGATGAGGTTTTATGTAGCATGTGGAGATGGACTTTAAAATGGGTCATGTCTTTGTTTATACATTTTTTGCCTGCAGTGAATCTTAAAAGCCCATCCACATGACAGAAAATCAATGGAGTTTTAATACTCAAAATAGATTAAATAAGCGTATGCTGAAAAAAAAAGTTAGCGTAGTAAACACAGCTACCTTATATAACGTATGCGAATGAACCAATCAGAATGATCAATACTGAGTCCACCATATTTCCATCTCTACGTCACCATCACGTGTCTCTAAATTGAATTTTTTTTTTTACCCTGTACTATTTAATGAGGCTGAGCAATTACAGAGAACAGCTTCCAAACGAGAATGTTTGTGGAAAACAACATGTGCATAATTAGTCCTTAATGAGCCATTGTGTGTGTGGTATTTTTTTCCCTGTTAAACGTGCAATTAAATTTATAATGGTTTATAAGATGTAAAATAGCGTGAAAAGGGAGCGAGTGGATGGAGTTTGTACTCTTAACTCATTCCGTACCAGGTTTCTAAAAATCATATTTTCTTTACTATGTGTTTTCACTTAGATATGGAAAAAAAAAATGCTTCAGCGTGAGCTTGTTAAAGGTACTACTCTGTGTGATATTATGCATCAAGAAATGTCAAACATATTAATTAAATTACTAAATTACGTGAACAAGAACATCAATGATGTTTTACCCATAAAATTTATTTTTGGAAATTTACATCATTAATTTGTTTTGAAAAAACCTACGCTCTACTCTTTTTCCTCCTTTGTTACAATTGTCCTACAGAAAAGCAAACTATAAACCCTGTCTATATGCCCTATAAGGACATACGGATGTCATAAAGGGGCTCAGGCCGACCTCTATAAGCCAGAACGGAGATCCGCTCTGGTCGACTCGAAGTGTCCATATACAACATAGTTACATAGTTACATAGTACGGTTGAAAAAAGACACGTCCATCAAGTTCAACCAATGGATGGGAAAAGGGAAGGTAAACATTTCTACACATAGGAGCTAATATTTTTTTGGTCTAGGAAATTATCTAAGCCTTTATTACAGCCATCTACTGTCCCTGCTGTGACCAGCTCCTGCGGTGACTATTCCATAGATTCACCGTTCTCACAGTAAGGGTATGTGCACACGTAGTGACGAAAAACGTCTGAAAATACGGAGCTAATTTTCAGACGTTTTTTGAGCAACTCACGTTTTTCGCTGCGTTTTTTACGTCCGTTTTTGGATCTGTTTTCATTGGAGTCTATGAGAAAACGGCTCCAAAAACGTCCAAAGAAGTGTCCTGCACTTCTTTTGACGAGGCTGTAGTTTTACGCGTCGTCGTTTGACAGCTGTCAAACGACGACGCGTAATTGACAGGTCGTCTGCACAGTACGTCGGCAAACCCATTCAAATGAATGGGCAGATGTTTGCCAACGTATTGTAGCCCTATTTTCAGACGTAAAACGAGGCATAATACGCCTCGTTTACGTCTGAAAATAGGTCGTGTGAACCCAGCCTAAAGAAGGCTTGTCGCCTCTGCAGGTTGAACCTTTTTTTCTTCAGACGGAGGGAGTGTCCCCTTGTTTTTTGAGGGGGTCTTACATGGAACAGGATTTCACCATATTTTTTGTATGGTCCATTAATATATTTATATAAATTAATCATGTCCCCCCTTAGTCGTCTTTTTTCAAGGCTAAATAGGTTTAGTTCTTTTAATCTTTCCTCATAATTTAGATTCTCCATGCCCCTTATTAGCTTCCTTGCTCTTCTTTGTATTTTTTCCAACTCCAGGGCATCCTTTCTATGAACTGGAGCCCAAAACTGAACTGCATATTCTAGATGAGGCCTCACTAATGCTTTGTAAAGTGGTAATATTACATCCCTGTCCCGCGAGTCCATGCCTCTTTTAATACACGACAATATCTTGCTGGCCTTTGAAGCAGCTGATTGACATCGCATGCTGTTATTTAGTCTATGATTTACAAGTACACCCAGATCCTTCTCAACAAGTGAATCCGCCAGTGTAGCTCCTCCTAGGACATATGATGCATGCAGGTTGTTGGTACCCAGATGCAAAACTTTACATTTATCTACATTAAACTTCATTTGCCAACTGGATGCCCAAACACTTGTGTGGCCATTCATCTTAATGCCTGCCTGGCCGCAGCTTTCTCTGGTAAAGTCAACTGTTTGCAGTGGGTTTTTAGCTACCCTTAAGTTTCCATTACAAGATTTTAGTGAGGGCAATAGGGTAATTTTCCAGGGGCCTCGAGTTCCAACATGCGGTTCCCTCCAACCTTTGCAAGACACTCCCAGACATGTGCGTTTGAAAAAGAAGGATTGTGTTTCTTAAAATCCAACATGCTGAACCATTAAACACTGGCCGGATCTGCGGACAGTTACATAATGTGTTATCTGCATGGATATAGAAATAATGTTATCAGCAAATACTAATTTTTTTGTAAGTTGTATTTAGAATAGAGGTAATCTCAACTAGAACTATTTTCACTGAAGTTTTTTAAGTTTTACCTGTACAAGTCTTCGATTATTGATCAAATGGCACAATTTTCAATATATATTTTACTGATCATATCGGCCCTATTATCCATAAAGGACATTATATGATTAGGGGCTTATTTGCGCAGCAAAGTCATGTGTGTGTGGACCCTGTACGGTGGCTCTATGGGTCTACATTACTGACCTGTTTGCACTCTCTGTACCACCATATGATGACCCTGAGAAGCACTGCAGGATGCAGCATGAATACAGATGTCAGGGCCGGCGTGACAGTTGATGATGCCCTGTGCAATGCCATCTGTAAGTGCCCCCATTCAATATAATGTATGGTCACAGAGTGTGCAAATAATTATACCATACAGTACCTAAGCACCACATACAGTATGGTGACCATATAACAGTGCCATACATTGGCCAGACACAGTTGACCTAAATAACAGTGCTATGCAGTGCCGCCACCACCATTCAATGCAAAATAATATACTGTACAGTGCCAGATAATGTAAGTACTACCATACAGTGCTAAAATACTACCAACATACAGTGACAAAATAACAGCTCCACATATAAAGCAATCTAATAACAGTGATATGCAATGTCTAAATAATACTACTATACAATTATGGTAATATAAAGTCCATGTTCACATCTGCACATTCATAACTTAAGCCAAAACGCTACGCCGGATTGGTTGAATTGCAAATCCCAATGCCTTCTGACAGACCCCATTATCTTAAAATGGGGTCTTTTGAGGTAGTCTTGGGGTCTGTAATTTTGACAGCAAAACTAGCGCGCATGCTGTGATGTTCTTGTTGCCAAATGTGACGGAACTGCCCACGAAATCTCTGAATGGAGCCCCCCACTGCAGTGTTAACAGAGCCTAAGATATACGGTGATAGGAGGCCTTTGGTGCCAGGCTATCGAGAATAAAACAAAAACAATGAATCCACGAGAAAAAAAACCTTCTGTGTGCTTCCATATAAAATCGGACGTACGCAGAGGTACAGTATGGGCTCATATCAGGTCTAATAATGATAGAAGTTGTATTTTAAAGGTACCTCATGGAAACGTTTGCTATCCACTAAACATAAGATTGTAGTACACTAGTCGCCAATGTCACCAGGAAAAAGTTTGCACATAAATGCACTTTTAGTAAATAAACCCTAATGATTGAAGGGATTGTTTGTTTTTTTTTCATATTTGTATATACATTGCTTTGCTACGGTGTTGAAGTATGTTTAGTGCTTGTTCACATTGCAATGTCTGTGGGTAGACACAGCAGTTCTTGCTCACATAACTGACCATAAACAAACATAATTCACATTTTCCAAGTCACATAAAATCCCACATTATTACTGATTCTCACCACTATAACCAGACCAAATATATCTGAAATATTCATTACCAGTGGCCGAGGGAGATGTTGACATTTGCCACTGTGTCGCCTAAGATTTGTGGAGCATCTCTTCTAGGGGAAGTATGTGATATACATTGAGAGTTTTCATAGTAGCATAACGGTACTGCTAGAGCTGCCTTATAAAAATATTGTCAGCCTTTTATGTATAATGCACACCTTTTTGTGGGATGAAATACCACACAGAACAAAGCAAGAAATCTGTGCTAGTACAAATGGAAAAAATATTTAGGAGCATCACCGCTAAACAGGGTTACAGAAATTTCATTGTGGCCCAAGAGCTTCAAGCATGGCGGAGTGTCTTGAAAAAACAACTAATAGGAAGTGGATCTAACAATCATTAGTAAAATGTCAGAGTAGGATTCCTAGGGGATACTAGAGGAAATTATCTTAGGGGCCCACCATCAATCTGTATGGATCCTGTGCATAATAACATACGTTCTCTGTCCAACAGTAAGTGGACCCCTGACCACATCACACCTATATAAGTTTGTTGGACATCCCATTCAAAAAACATTGGGGTTAATATAGAGTTGGGCCCACTCATGCAGCTATAACAGGCTCCACTCTTCTGGGAAGACACAAGATTTTGAAGTGTGTCTGTGGGAATTTGTGCCATTTTAAACCAAAAGAGCGTTTGCGTGGTTAGGCACTGATCTTGGATGAGACGGTCTGAGTCAAAATTGTCATACTAATTCATCTCAAAGGTGTCCGATGTAGTTGAGATCAGGGCTCTGAGCAGCCACCCAAGTTCCTCAACACCAAACTCATCAAACCATGTCACCTTTATTGACCTCACTTTGTGCATTGGAGCACAGTTATGCTGGAACAGGGAAGGGCCTTTCTAAAACTGCTGCCACAAAAGTTGGAAGCATACAATTGTCTAAAATGTCTTTGTATGCATTAATATCACTCTTTACTGGAGATAAGGGGCCTAGCCCAAACCTAAAAAAAAACAGTCTGAGACCATTAACCCACCTCCACCAAATTTCGGCACTATGGCATCACTCTAGAGAACATGTTTCCACTTCTCCAGTGGTGCCATGCATTACACTACTCCAGTCGACGCTTGGCACTGGGCATGGTATTCTTAGCCTTGTGTGCAGCTGCTCGACCATGGAAATCCATTTAATGAATCTCCCAACACACAGACTTCTTGTGCTGATGTCCCTTCCAGAAGCCATTTGGAACTCTGTATTGAGTGATGTAACAGAGCTTAGGTGATTTAGATGCCATGTGCTCCAGTACTGGGACCCATGCTCTGTGAGTATGTATGGTCTACCACTTCGTGGCCAAGCTGATGTTACTCCTAGACCCTTCCACTTCACAATAACAGCACTTAGAGTTGACCGGGGTAGATTAGAAATCTCACCATTTGCCAAGTAGCAAGTTTAAAGTCACTGAGCACTTCAGTACGACCCATACTACTACCAATGTTTGTCTATAGAGATCGCATGGCTGTGTGCTTGATTTTATGCACTTCTTGCTTTTTTTTAAAGCAAGTATTTGTAATCTTGATTCTGCAACCCAACAATACATCAGAGGTGGTTGTGGGCAATAGGCCCCCTAACCTTCTAGCCTCAACACATGGATCAAGTCACGGCTGAAAGGTCAAATAGGCCAGATCATGGATCAATGTTGTTATCTGGAAATAAGTCATTAAAATCCATAAACTTTCTAGTTCCACCTTATAAAAACCTGTCTAGCTAATTTGTAAAATTGAAATACTAGACATTTTGTAGTAAGAAGACATTTATATTCACTGAGCCATGTACAATAATACAAGCACCTGTTGCATAGAGGGTAGTCCTATAATTGTCAGGATTATAAGCCTAGATATTAATGTCCCTCATCTAGAACTCCCAAAGTCTATTAATGTTATTTTCTGCCTGTAATTCTTGTAATAAAATTGATTAAAGTCACAGTCTTGGCTTCTTCAGTCCGTGATTCAAGGAATCTAAAGAATTTCTTCTGAAGTCAAGCCTTGATACAAAGTATTCCCTTCTATAATAATTTTCTTCCTCTGCCCATTTCACGGTGATCTTTATAATGGATTCTATTCAATACTGGCCAAGTGTAATATCTAACCTTGGGTTGGACAAGAAACCATTTATCTACTCCCTTTCTCCCATACTGCATATATCATTCTCTAAACCCAAAATACAAATGTGACAATATATTACAAGTGAAGATAATTCTTATTCTGCCTTATAATATTTATTCTGTATTATTTATACAATCTCTATCATTTTAGTTCAAATTTATGCCCATAATCCTCATTGTATAGATTTATTTGTGTTTACTTATGAAGATGACACATTGGTGTGGGCTTAGTGGACCCAAATGTTTTCAATAATGGAGGAGTTCATAGGTTGTATTCCAGGACTTGTCGGCACTCCATTGGTATACGCAACTCTAAAAACATAACACATGAACATGCAAGCTGTCTTATTAAATACGACATTGCCGGTCCCTTAAATATGGTTGCTCTCTATATAGTCAATTTATTACATGGTAAGGCCGATTCAAAGAACCATAAAATGGGTCTGTGTTGGACAGACAGTAATATGGGGCCAATAGGACCCCCATATAGTACCTCTGTTCTTCTCCAATTTCATACAAAGGTACATGGAGTTTTTTGTTTTTTAAATCCATGCACCATACAGTGGCACAGGGAGTGCCTATGGCTCCATAATATGGCACCATAGTGCTCCGTACGCTGCCATCCAGGCATTGTACATATATCTTTGCCGTGTGCATGAGACTTAACATACAAGATCTTTGGAGTAAACAATAACGTGGTCACATTCCTTCCTTAAAGATGGTCCTGTTAGAACCAGCAGTGTCCTTTAACAGATGTTAGGCAAAACATCGACTAACGATTTACCCCAATCTCAAATTATCCATAGACAAAATGGTTGTTCAATACATTTCCCTAACATTCAAAAGACTAGAATATTGTTATAAAGACTCATTATTGATTGTTTCATAAGAAAAATTTTATCTTCTATGGCCAGTCGAATTACCATCTTGTCAAAGGCTAGGCCAGTGGAAATTACATTATTTTACAGACCAATCCCTGCAGTTCTACTGTGCAAAACTTAGATCACCGTGGATCCCTATGGTGATATAAGTTTGGTTCAGTACTACCTGGGGGCAAATAACATTTAAATCAAAATACGCACATTTTATATGGACCCATACAGAGGTACAGTATGGCGTCATGCAGCTCTATGGGTGCCATATTACAGCTGTGTACAACACGGATCCATAATACAGATCCATAATGCAGTCATATATCCTGTACTTTAACATCACAGCATAATAGGCAGATTTGCTTTTCAAGGCTCTACGTAAGCTTGGGGGCAACCCCTTGAGTACTGTAATGGTGGCCATTTAACTTCTCACCTAGTTTTTTTGAACGGATGAATAAATACTTTACCAGCCAGGTGGAGGAGGACCATTTAAGTGGGTAATGGTCTTCACATAATAGCACATACATTCTGCAGTGTCAAATAATCCAAAAATTGCCAAAACTCCTAGGCCATGTCTCCTCTTCACCTGTCTATGTTACTGAGAATGGTAGAAAACATAAAGCTTAGCTTCTGACCTCTTTGCACGTGTATATGAGAAAAAGGTTTTTAATTCATATTTTTGTCTTATAGTTTGATGGGGAGAACATGTATATGAGTATGAATGAAAGTAACCAGGACTTCCTTTCAACAAATCAGGTATGTTCCGCTCTGCTTCCCTTGTCACACTTGTGGTATAGTGGTTATAGCTTACGGTAGATGTGAAGATCCTCCTGACTTCCTAATGCTAATGGGAAAGATTAGTGAAGCCATTGAAAATCACAAGATTATAGAATTTTACATTCAGACTTATATCATTGACATTTAATATGCAAAAGCCACGGGTCCTATTGAAACTGTCCAAACATAAAACTGCAATCCACCTACAAAAAAAAACCTGGTATTCATGAAATATTACAAATTTCAGCACTATTTGTAGAATTATCTTATAAGAAAAAATTGTCAAGTGTTCAATTGTATTTAATGTTCCTAGAGTCCTGGAAGTGTCCTGGTTAGAATTCCGTCTTAGTCTTCCCAGTTAGATCCACGGCTTTCGCCGATAGCAGAGACACCACGTGTGTCTGACAACACCTGTGCGATGTTTTGCGGGACTGCCCCATTTCTCAAGCAAGGTGGTCCCCCGAGACGTCGCACAGGTGTTGTCAGACGCCGACCCTCCACAAGTGGTGTCTCTGCTATCGGCGAAAGCCGTGGATCTAACTGCGAAGACTAAGATGGAATTCTAATCAGGACACTTCCAGGACTCTAACCTTCAGATGGGTGAAATATTTCGTACACATATGGCAATTGTAATGCCTTTGTTTTCGGTCAATTGACATGAAAAATATTTAATACAGTTTTCTACTTTTTTACACTATTGTCTGGATTAGTGCTTATTTTCTATACGCTATATCCGAGAGGTTGAAAGCACCTCTTATTGCACTACCATACCCACAGGTTAGTCCACTAAAGGTCTATATACTTGAACATGGATTCATGACCATCTCTGTGGAATATAGGTAACAACAAAAAAATTATTAAAAAGTGCCTTCTAGGTTTTTCCAAAAATGTCCTCAATAAAGGTATTTTTTTAGGGGAGCAGCATAAAACGTCAAGTCCTATAGAGTTTAGGTAATGTAAATCGCGGGCATTGTGAGCACAGGAGATGTCATCTTGGCAGTGACATCAGTGGTAAACAATGCATTGTCTTGTCTACAGCTAGAATATGGAGCCCCATGCAGCTCCTATCACAGTATTGATTATGTAATACATAGAATTCCTTACAATATTAAAATAAGTGATATAAAATATGGTTAGTGTCATTGTAAACCTTCCATACCCCTGCTAATACCAGCTCAATTGCAGGGAAATGCCTTGTTAGTCCCTTCCAGATAAGTCACTGAGACAGCTGCCCCTTTTCTCGGTGCACATTATGGCAGCTTTTAGGGCTGTCCGTGCCTGAAGGAGAAATACAAATTATATAATTCCACCTATTTAAATCAAATCATGGTGACACTACTGACTGCAACGCAGAGTGAGATTTTCCGTTCCAAGCAGACGCCGGCGGTAATGAAAGATGACATCCAGTCATTGAGCAGTGACCTATTGACCCCCTTACAGAGAGGAGTGGGGGGAACACAGGGGGATATAATTTGTGTGTGACTGGGATTGTATACGGAAGCCTGCTATTGTTTGGCCAGCACAAAGAGGGGCCTTTTCTGAAGAGTTAAAGGATGAATGGAGTGTGCAAATAATTGTGTCATTCTGGGCTTGTAGCCATTGGAGGATTCCTGATGACAAAGCTTTAATGGTTTAATACAGTGTTCCCACTAAGGACCAAAGGTGCGGCCATTGTTTTATGGAGTTAAATGCTTATTTACTCCTTTAGTAACACAACCACAACTACACAACGTAATTAGTAATGGCCGCTTCTGTATTTAAGACAATAACAACACCTTGCACAGAACCTCACTACAATGCAAGAAGAAGCCTGAAAACATCTTTGTTGTTGTGTTACACTGTGGTCTCCTCATTATCTCCTACTCGGTTCTATTTATTCGTCTTGTCTCATTTAATGGCACGCTATAGTGTTCTTTGTATGGACTTCTGTGGTGTTTTGTCAACTTGTTAGATACTAAATGCTCTGCTCTGGCTTACATTGCCATGGTGACTTTTTTCCCCTTCTAGCCTACCCGGTTGATCGCGTCTTTTCCATCAACAGTCCATAAAAATCGAACATATATAGTAGGTTTCTTCTCCACTACTATGTGTTCAGCCCAACAGTTACTTGTAGATAACTGTTGTATGTATATGTGCTGTTTGGAAATTAAATATGGTGGAAAAGACTGGAAATATGGTGCCCCCCCATGCGCTGCCTTAACCCCTGAATGGAAATATTAGCATAAGAATCCTTAGCTCTTTTATTATAAACAGTTGTAATAATGGTAAAAGAAGTAGGAGTAGTGGTAAAAGTGGCCGGAGTAGGAGTAGAAGTATGCATAGTAGGAGTAGTAGTAGTAGTAGTAGTAGTAGTAGTAGGAGTAGGAGTAGGAGTAGTTATGATATTCATTTTAGATCTTGATTAGAATATCAGATTTGGACCTATTCTTCCAATTTTTAAAGTGTAATTCTTAGGCTTTTTCAGTGACAGACTTTTCGACTTTACCAGCTTTACCCTCCATGCATTGCTCATGTCATCTTGAATATTTACATTGCTAATACCGTCGCTTCAATGCTTGTGTTATCTTTACATCGTGCCCGTACCTCGCACATTGATTACACCAGGAATGCCCAATATGAGATTAAGAAAAGCATTTCTAATAGTACAATAATATCTATATATCGATCTATCTAAATAGTGGACCGTCCAGCAGCATCTGTATAAAACATGGAGGGGTGCCCGCCCCAGGGATCTGACCACAAATCCCTTCTGGATACACAAATATTCAAAAAAATAGGCAGAACTCCAAACTTGGATGAAAAAAAGAGAGAACTTCTTTATTCGTCCTGGTGCGACGTTTCAGCTCAAACACTAGATCTTCTCTCAAGAATCAGAGAAAGGCTTTACTGTTTGAGCTGAAACGTTGCACCAGGATGAATAAAGAAGTTCTCTCTTTTTTTCATCCAAGTTTGGAGTGCTGCCTATTCTTTTGAATATCTATCTATCTATCTATCTATCTATCTATCTATCTATCTATCTATCTATCTATCTATCTATCTATCTATCTATCTATCTATCTCATATCTATCTATCCATCTATCTCATATCTATCTGTCTATTATCTATCACGATCTATCCATCTGTCTGTCTGTCTGTCTGTCTCTCCCTCTCGTTTTCTCTCTTTTCTGTCTTATTTTCTATGATATGCACTTATTATATACCAAAAATGACCTTGACAAGTGAAATAGAAAATGTAAAGAAAAAAGGAGTCACAATCTGCAAACCAATCACTTCCCCCACAAAATGCCCAAAGCAGAGCGCGAGACTTGCTCATACACACAATGCTGCTGTGTTTATAACAGACATATCTGCTTCCTTCCAACAATTCTCAAAGAGTTTGAATCTCAGGAAATGTCGCTTTCTCTCGATGAACAATAACGGAACATTTATTAGAAGACAAAAATACACTGCGCATTTAACTGCAGATATCATCAGGAGGGGGTATGGGTAGAAAATAAATGAATGCTGCAAACTTTTATCGATTAACTTTGACTAAGATTCTAGATAATACTTGTAAATCACAAAAACGCTAAATACGGTAGATTCGCGCTGGATAGGGAATGGACAGTGACTATGTTGCCGCTTTAAGTCCAGACTAGTTGACTGTTGAGATGAGGGCTAGGAATAATATTGACCATTTTAAACACTTTCCCATTCGCATTAGTCTTGTTTGATTTATTTATTTATTTATTTATTTATTTGTAGATCGAAAGTAGCCATATCGAAAATACTAAATCCAGTTATAAACTCAGATAGTATGGCGGCACCATCTAGTGGTCACTTATACAGAAAGATGCAGAAGTGAATGAGAACAAATGTGTTTTGTTTTTACCAGGCTACGTTAACATGAAATATTATGTTTTTGGGTTTTCTGGCTTCATGAAGGTCAATGTACTTTATTCTTTAATTTTTCAGCAATCGCAATATTACCTTCCATTTGTCACTATGAGCTTGTCTCATAGAGAAGACTTCTTATTGATGATTTAGAAGTCCTTAACTTGACCTAATCGATGCAATATGTTATGGTTGGGCACATAAGATTAGACCGGGCTATCCCAATTTCTAGTTGCCAGTAGCGGGGTGGTCTAATTCAATGTAGATCTGGCTACCAATATTTATAGCCAGATTTTAAGACTTCTTTTTATCCCCTGAAAGACTTGTTCACTCGGTAACCATCCTACCACGGATATCTTGCACGGAACAATACAATGAAAATATACAGTAGGATATATGGCCATAGAGGTAGCAGTCGCCCCTGGCCCTGATTTTTTTGAGGGAGCACAAAGGACCCTTTGCACATAAGAAGACCCCAGTATTATAAATGGCACATAGTAGGTAGGGGCCCTGTTTCAGATATTGCATTGGGCCCAGAAGCTTCAAAATATACTTGTGGACATTGCAGAACTTTCAAACTTCATTTATTTTCCATATAAACCTAATATTATCTAAGTGGACAACGCTTAGGTTCTGTTGGAACAGGGACAAACAGAGACAGGAAAGGGGCCTGTACAAGAACAGTATATGGGCCACTTGCTCTCCAATATTTCATCATAGAACACCCTCCAATAGTAATTGTGACCTAAGAAACTCATCGGCTTGCCGCCTTTGAGGTGACTGTTGGCCCCCTTGCCTACTGGGCCCTTGTGAAGCTGCACAGGTTGCACACATGGAATGTCCGCCCCTCGATAGGAATACTAATAGTAAGAAGAGCTCGTCAATAAAAGTTCTCTTCAGGTTTTGTGATGTATATGGCCAGACTAATCTCAATGCTACACATAGGGTCATAAGGATGTGCTATTGTATTAGTAAACCAGTGACCATCATTGAGTGTGACCCTAAACAGAGTTTGTACCTTACTGATTTCTCTGGGGTTACCATGGCTGCAATAGACTAACCCTACATGGACATCCAATAAAAATGAAGATCACATGACAGGATGTCCATTCAGAAAAGAGCTAGTATGTTATTGTTACCATGACAACCCCAGAGCAAGCACAATACTTACATTACTGCAGTAGTTAGGAGAGTAGGAGAAGGAAATAAAAACAAAACAAGGGGTATTACTTTAAATTTAGAATCATTTGAGTTAGATTTCGGCAGTCATAAACTTTTCATGTTAATAATATCCAATGCTCAGGTCATATCCTAGGTATAGTATTCCCTATTTATACAGATCAAATATCATCAGTTACATTGGACAGGCACTATGATCTACGGTATCGCTGTGTACAACACTATGTTATAATCACATCCAGTGGTCATAATCTTGACCAAATTGGTTGTCAGGTTTGGATAACAACCCCTTTTCATATTATGGATCGGCCGTAAAATAAGTCAATCCTGTTGCTGGTTACCGTTCGAGGAAACTGTTGGAAATTGGTATATATATGGGGCCTATAAAAATCAATGGGCACACACTGATTTCAATGGTCATCTCATCACGACAACCCCTTTTTAGATTAAAGTCAGCCCGGCAATCGGCTGATCATTGCAGGTCCGACTTCAGAGACCCCCGGCAATCAACTGCGGTCGGCCACTGCAGGAGATAAGTAGTAATACATGACCATGTAATACAGTTAATGGACATGGTCCACCAAGCAAGAGCTGCTTTTTGTTAGTAGTTATCTGCTAATCTGGCCAATAGAGAGAGGTCCTAACCCACCTCTTTGATGTCCATATGTCCTAATAGGGTATATAGAAAGGGGTTGTCTTTTAAAATGCCGCAGCTCGACACTGCCTAAAAGAGGGGGTCCTAAGGTAGACACCTACCTTCATTAGCCCCGCGTCTTCTAATAGGACAGGGCATTTAACAAGTAGAATAAGATCTAATGTGTGCGTATACTATTCTCAAACTAAACTGGTATCATATCCATAAAGTGGAGAGATTCTTTTCTATAGAGAATAAATTCTGCATCTAATTCTTCAACCCAACAACAAAGCATCCATGAAGCGCTACATGTCCGGCAGGGGTTAAACCTTAATGAGAATGTTCTTTAGAATCCATTTCCTCTTCTTCTCTATTGTGCTAAAACGATTGTTCCTTTAAATAACCCTGAAATGTTTTCCTGCATTACAAAGAAAATTAGTAAATTATAATCAAAACCACTGCAAACAAATGATGGATTTACAGGCTGCTCCACAAATTGTGTCATTCTCCAAACCTCTTACTGCAGATGAAATGTATTCTGCTTCTTCTTTAGAAAAAAAATAAAAATCTTTTTTTTCATAACGTCAGTTGCTGTATAATGCCATCGCTGAAATGATTTTACTTAATAAAAACCGTTGCCATAGAAATCCCATTTCTCTCTCTCTCTCTTTGCTGCATCTGTCTCTCCTTATTTTTATCAAATCGTTCCGCAGAAGTCGCTTTCTTTTTTTTCATAAATGCAATAACCATTTCTCCGATAACACATCCCATAAAAATGATTGCAATTCTAGTATACATATCTTGTTTTTCTTTCTGCTTTTTGCAAATGCAGCAATTTTCTTCTGCCTAGCGACACATCTGCATCAACGTTATATAAACTTGGTCCTGAATTATGTGCTTTTAACAATGTTTTTTATTTTAACTCTTTGGTGGCATCAAGAAGCAGAATAGTGGTGTAATAATAAGGGGCTCACTATTCTTATTTTAGCTAAAACAGGTGGTAGGATTGGCAAAAAAATGCAGCTGTCTTGGGTATAAAAATATTTGGAAGTGCACTAAGTTTAGAGATTGTACAGAATTAGAAAAACATTCCTGTTTTCTTCCAGGAACAGCACCACACTTGTCCATGGGTTATGTCTGGTATTGCAGCCCAGGCACATTCACTTTAATGGATTTGAGCTGCAATTCCAGATACAACCCATGGACAGATGTGCCGCTGTTCGTGTAAGAAATCAGTCATGTTTAATCCTGGACAATACCTTTAAATAGTTTTTCATGCAATGAAAAGCTGCCTAGGGTGATCACTAGGGGGCAGCGCGATGTGCTCCACACATATTAATGAGAAAAATAGGCAAATTTCTTCCCCTTAGTGATCCCTATATGCCAGTCTTTATCACCAAGAAGTACAGTACACAAGCACCTAAGCACTATAAGTAAATATGCATTACTGCTGAATCTACTTACAATAGGGAGGTTCTTAGGGCATATTTTGATCAAATTGTGTGAGCCCACCTGCCACGACAAGGCGACCTCCATAAGGTGGATTCCTGTCGCACATACAGAACTGGGACTAGGCCTACATATACTTGGGGATGGTAGGAACCATCATTAAACTAATTAAAATCACCCTGGGCAGAATGGGAGGAGTGAAAGATCAAAAAATGGAGGCAGTCACTAATCCCACATATATGCAATACATAAGAGACGCAAAAGTTTGATCAGCACATTCCAGTAAAATGAAACAAAACGTATATACAGGTGCAAGTACGCCCGTGACTACAAAACAATACAGTACACAAGAAAATGGCAACAGCACTCTGTGAACACCAATGGCACCTAAACACTACAAATAAATAAATATGCATTACTGCTGAATCTACTTACAATATTGAGGTACTTAGAGCGCATTTTGATCAAATTGTGTAAGCCCACCTGCCACGACAAGGCGACCTCTATGAGGTGGGTCACCAAGAAAACACATGGAACACGCTGCTAGACTTGGGACCTACTTTATCTACAGGACAAGAGGGAAGACTGAAGAAAATAAAGAGTCCACCATGGATTATTAGCCTATGGGGTCATTGTTCTCCTAGACAGCTAAGTAAATACTATGTAACAAAGCAAATTAAAGCATGGTAAACATATTACCTCCATGAAGGCGGTATACCCCATTTCTATATGTGGACATTCAATAATACACAGCATTTGAAAAAATTTATTTTAAAAGAAAGCCCACCTTTTATTAACATTGACACTATAGTCCGCATAGCAAAATCTAGAATCTATAGAGTACGTCTTCATTATGTATGCTTTATTTTATTTCTACTTTGTGCAATGTATAAACAATATTCTGTTGCTACAGTATATGGAAACAGCCAATGAGTTGCTGTTGATGGACCTAGTATTCCTATTATGGTTCTTTATTTAGTGTAAGCATCTATTTAGAATGGTCAGTGGGTCTGATTGGTTCACTAATAAGTTACGACGTCCTGCAGCCCTGATCTTTAACATACGACTATACAGTACAATGATCTTAAGGCTAGGTTCACACGAGCATGTTACGTCCGTAATGGACGGAACGTATTTCGGCCGCAAGTCCCGGACCGAACACAGTGCAGGGAGCCGGGCTCCTAGCATCATAGTTATGTACGATACTAGGAGTCCCTGCCTCGCTGCCGGACAACTGTCCCGTACTGTAATCATGTTTTCAGTACGGGACAGTAGTTCCACGGAGAGGCAGGGACTCCTAGCGTCGTACATAACTATGATGCTAGGAGCCCGGCTCCCGGCAGTGTGTTTGGTCCGGGACTTGCGGCCAAAATACGTTCCGTCCATTACGGACGTAACCTGCTCGTGTGAATACAGCCTAATAGAGATTCAAATGGTAATAAGACTATTTGGATATTCCTATGTTAATGATCATTACGTATGTATGTGTTAATGAGACACTCTATCCTTGGTTTTCACATGAAACATAATTAGAATAAAATAAAGCCATAAGTAGAATAGCCAGCCTCTTTGTTGACACTCTCCTTCTAGCAGATATTCTTCTACCCTGCATGGAATAAAAACACAAATAAAAATAATGGAAAGCCGCAACAATTATAATGAATGTATATTACATGCATGATAATTATATATTTGAGGACTATGTAGACTATGTAAACATTACAAAGGCACATGCATGGTATGGCGATCCACTTAGTCCCTATGGTCCCGTATTACATAGCAGCCGGCACTCAGCATTCAACTGTATGGCACCTTCATGTGGCATTTGATGCTTGTAGGACAAACCTCCGGAATCCAGCATGCCACGGAACATCCCACCAAAAAACCTCTGTATAAAATAAGAAGTACATGGTGGTACAGTATGGACCCATAGCAGGCAATGGGCGCCATATTATGGATCTGTACCACGCAAATCCGTAATATGGTCGTGGGGCCTTTGGGAACCTGTTATTGAAATCCCATCTGTATGAAGTCATACTACAGCTATCTGCGTGTCTTACCAGATTCAAAAAGATACATATATAGTGTTTTTTTGCTCACCAACCTGATATTCATAACTTCAAATGTTTCCCATCATCTACTTGAGCATCAGAGGAATTTATTCTATAACTTAACATTTAATAATTCATGGTTTTCTCTCCTGCAAATGAAGACTGCTTGGCATAAAAGCAGGCAGTGGGGGAGAATGTAAAGTGATATGTCATGTCCTGAGCTATTTTATACTCCACTCCAGAGATATATGAAACAATACCGCTTGTCTGTGGCTGCAGGTGTCCTTCTCATCTGCCAAATACTTGGGACTCCATAATGTATTACTGGTAACTTTCAGGCATGACCTTGTGTTTTCGAGGCAGGGGGCTTGCTGATTGTTACTTGTTTGTTTCTACTTTAGCAAAGAAAGAAATCATTATGAAAGACTGCATCGAATTGTATTAAAGACAGAGTAGTACTCAAGAAGGAACCTGTTAAGCCATAGTTTGACCTTTGGCGATATAGAGGTGAACCCATGCTTGCTTATTAGGGAAGTACATACATAGGAATTGTATAGTTTTCTTCTATTATTAGAATCCCTCCCATTGTTAATGGTGAAGTTACAATAATAGGGGGTAGGAAATGCTATAGAGAAATCAAAAGGGTTCCCTGGAGACTATGAGCAGTGTGTACTGCTTCAAACCAAGAACATGCGGCAGCCTGTATTCTGCAATTGGATTCATGGCAGATCATTTTTTTAAAGAAACCACGGCACTCAGTATAGAAGGGTGCTCAGGTAGGGTTCCACTCTGTAGTATTCTAGAAGAAAACCTGCCACTCCGGAGTGCCAGGTTTTCTTCTAGATCATTTTTTGAGTTGGTAAAATTGGTAATTCCTAATAGATAGATGTTAATCTTTAGGGGTCACCCTATCCTTCAATGATGATATTTAAGAAAACATTGGGGATACATGTATCAAATCCGTAGCTTGTACAACCCTATTGCTAAAATCTATTGTCTATATTGTGGGTCTTTGCACCATTTACTTCAAAATGTCTCACAACCCTTAGGGTATGTTCACACGCACTAATTACGGACGTAATTCGGGCGTTTTTGCCCCGAATTACGTCCGAAAATAGCGCCTCAATAGCGTTGACAAACATCTGCCCATTGAAAGCAATGGGCAGACGTTTGTCTGTTCACACGAGGCGTATATTTACGCGCCGCTGTCAAATGACCTGTCACTTCTTTGGCCGTAATTGGAGCCGTTATTCATTGACTCCAATGAATAGCAGCGCCAATTATGTCCGTAATGGACGCGGCGTTCAAGCGCCTGCACATGCCGTTACGGCTGAAATTACGGGGATGTTTTCAGGCGGAAACATCCCCGTAAATTCAGCCGTTACGGACGCTGTCGTGTGAACATACCCTTAGGGCACGTTCAGACGTGGCATACATTTTCCATTGCAGATTTTTGCCACAAATTTGTGCCAATTACGCAATGAATCTGCAACAAAATTTGCCTATTTGACAGTTTGCCCAGACGTGGCGGATTTCATAGCGGATTTGCTTTCAGCCTTTGCATTGCAAAGGTTGAAATCCTCAGTGAAAATCTGCTATTTTTCCACATTTTTCCTATTTTTGTGCATTCTGTATCCCACACTGCAAGCTGCAAGCTAGTTTCCACATCGTTATTTTCCCCAACGTCTGCACTGTTATCTAAAAAGCTATAGGAATCAGAGTACAAAACGTCCGCAGCAGAATTCCGCAGCAAATCCGCCACATCTGAATGTGCCCTTAAGATGGCCATTGGCATGCAAGTTTTGTTGGCAGATATGGCTGACTTCAGCGGGGTCCACCAACAATCATATGTCAATTGTCTCCAATGTCTAATGTCAGGAAAAACAGTGACTGAACTGGTTTAATTTCAACCCATCCCATCCCCAATATTGTTTTCAGATAAGGGGAACTAGATGTGTCTGGAGGCCGACAGCTCTCATATGTCCACAGCTAGCTCAAGACCTAGTTCAGACAGGGACTTCAGAAATAGGCAAACTAGCGCCTCATAGACAATACATGAGATTGTGAGAGCTTTTCTTGGTATAGAAATGGTTCTGATAAATGTCACCACAACCTTTTCTGACAATAAATTTGTAGGAGTTGTCAGGTTGTGACTCAAAATAATGTAATTTGTTGAAAAATATGGCATAATATCGCATTGAAAAATGTCCATCTAGAGAGGGGTGGTTTTCTGAAAGAAGATGAACAGTATATGATGAAACTGAAAATATATCATAGGAAATCTGCTCTGAATAAGGGGTGGTCTACTCAAAGAGGTGTTTTTTTTGGAGAGGTTCCATTGTGAGGGTTGAAATGTCGCAAAAAAATTAATATCTTTGAAAATGCTGCAATAGTTTTGTTTGTGTTGGACTGACTGTGGATCAGGTCTGCTTGCTGGCACCCAATTCACCTATATTTTTTTCACCTATATATATATACAAAAATAGAATCCAGCACCACAGGCTTAAATGAAAGGGGTGCAAGCCTTAGGGAACTGACCACTGTCCCTCTAGACAAATAGTGAAAAAAGTGGATGCTTTATTGACCCCAAAAATGCGCCGTTTCGGGTCTCACAACCCGAGCCTTTCTCCAGCAGTTTGCTAGTGGTATACACAGATATATAAAGGATGAGCAAGTGAATAATCAATTTACAATCATCAGTGAACAAGCAAGCAAAATATCAAAGTACAGTTCATATAGTGGATGCCTGCAAGCGTCCCAGTGAGAGGGGGATACACATTACAATTCTGCATATATGGCATATAAATAGACCTGCAATAACATTCATAGTCTAGTGTAGCGTCTGTTTTATGATAATAAGTAATAAAGTGCACCTCTTCTTATCTAGTGACTATACATATGAGGAGGCCTCACATATGATCCAGCATGGTAGGAAGTGTTTACTATGGGAGCTCGCCCAACATCGTTACAGTGCTAATGCACCTGTGCAGGGGAGAAATCAATGGGACATTGCTGTGTTGATGCTCACATGTGCGCACATGTGCAGAAGAGTGGAAGAATCCACGGCGGCCATATTACTAGAGGGCAAGTGCCCATACATGAGGGAGTGTTTATGAGCGTCATAGCAACACTCACTGGCCTCATGAACAGCACAAGTCCAATGGCCGAATTGTGAAGTTAACCCTGTGTGTGCCTGCACACAGATATAATAACTATTAGGCAATATGGTTTATTAAAAGCTATATAACGCCCCAAAAAAGTTGGTGATTAGGTACAAATGCAACTTCAGGAACACGGAGAGGGGACAAGAACTAGAGACCACCAGATGGGTGGGTGAAGCCTAAGCCCAGAGGTGTGTGCCTACACTCAGTCCATGTATATGACACAGATAGGTGCAGCGGCGCACACCACCGCGGATGTACAGCAAATAACCTGTTAAGTGCGCAACATGGGGGCAGCCAGGGTACAAGAGGACAACACTCACAACATAGTAGAATATAGTCATACCAATGAGTAAACCAAAATATCGGTACTTAAAGGGGAGTATACCAACAAATGGAATAGAGTCTGTGTGCGGGTAACGAGGGAACAATACTGTAGTAAATAAGAAAAACTAAAATCACATCCACACAGCAAGTGCCGGACAATCTGTTTTATTATATAAAGGCAAGGAAAATACAGGCTGGACCACATCTTGTGAGCAGAACCATCATCCGTTCAATAAGGGACTTTCTTCAAGTGACAGACATGATATCTGTAAAGATAAAAAAAATGTGTGTAAGTCAATTTTTATAACAATAACATAAAAAGAGATTTCTATTTTCAATCTAACAGAGTATACGGATGATTAGTAGAGGGAACCACGTGTAACGGGGCAGGCAGGTCCTAATGTACACGGTGGCTCAGTGGTTAGCACTATTGCCTTGCAGCACTGGGGTCCTGGGTTCAAATACAACCAAGGTCACCATCTGCATGGAGTTTGTATGTTCTCCCCGTGTTTGCGTGGGTTTCCTCCGGGTACTCCGGTTTCCTCCCACACCCCAAAAACATACCCATAGGGAATTTAGATTGTGAGCCCCAATGGGGACAGTAAAAAAGTGGACCTCTGTACAGCGCTGCGTAATATGTTGGCGCTATATAAGTAACTGAAATAAATAAATAAATCCCCTAGAATGTATTCTGCGTTTAAGCCATTCGGTTTTAAAGTATTGAGTTTCCTGATCCATTGTAATTCCCTGATCCTGTCACCAACGAGACGTGGTCTAGGGACATGGTCAATAAGCCAAAATTTTAACTGGCGCTCAGTGTGATTGGCTTCCATGTAGCGTTTAGGGACTGGCAGATCTAGGCTTTTTTTGCAGATTGTGTAGCAAGGCTGATTGAGGCGGGTCTTAACCCACATATAACAGACCGCAAGGGCATTGTAAAATATAGACCACATGGTCTGAGTTGCAGGTAAGGAAGTGTTTGATGGGTGTTATATAGCTTTTAATAAACCTTATTATTGCCTAATAGTTATTATATCTGTGTGCAGGCACACACAGGGTTACCTTCACAATTCGGCCATTGGACTTGTGCTGTTCATGAGGCCAGTGAGTGTTGCTATGACGCTCATAAACACTCCCTCACTCATGTATGGGCACTTGCCCTCTAGTAATATGGCCGCAGTGGATTTTTCCACTCTTCTGCACATGTGCGCACATGTGAGCTTCAACACAGCAATGTCCCATTGATTTGTCCCCTGCACAGGTGCATTAGCACTGTAAGGGTGTGTTCACACGGCCGTAAACGCCCGAAAAATCGGAAGCAGAACGCCTCCAAACATCTGCCCATTGATTGCAATGGGAAAAACGGCACTCTGTTCCGAAGGGTCGTTTTTTTACGCGGCCGTTTTTCAAAACGGCCGCGTAAAAAAACAGCTGCAAAAAAGAAGTGCAGAACACTTCTTGGGAAGTTTTTGGAGCTGTTTTTCATAGACTCTATTGAAAACAGCTCCAAAAACGGACGTAAAATACGCCGCGAAAAACGCAAGATGCTCAAAAAACGTCTGAAAATCAGTAGCTGTTTTCCAATGAAAACAGCTCCGTATTTTCAGACGTTTTTGAGTTTGTGTGTGAACATACCCTCACGATGTTGGGCGAGCTCCCATAGTAAACACTTCCTACCATGCTGGATCATATGTGAGGCCTCTTCATCTGTATAGTCACTAGATAAGCAGAGGTGCACTTTATTACTTATTATCATAAAACAGACGCCACACTAGACTATGAATGTTATTGCAGGTCTATTTATATGCCATATATGCAGAATTGTAATGTGTATCCCCCTCTCACTGGGACGCTTGCAGGCATCCACTATATGAACTGTACTTTGATATTTTGCTTGCTTGTTCACTGATGATTGTAAATTGCTTATTCACTTGCTCATCCTTTATATACGTGTGTGTACCACTAGCAAACTGCTGGAGAAAGGCTCGGGTTGTGAGAGCCGAAACGTCGCACTTTTGGGGTCAATAAAGCACCCACTTTTTTCACCATAAGCCCTTGTGAGTGCTGCCTATTTACTGTATATATATATATATATATATATATATATATATTCCACATTGTTCCAAAATTCTCCATTCCGCTCACAATCAAGTGGTACATACGAGGCAGTATATGAAATATTCAGTCAGAGTGATGCATTTTCTGAATACTAGATGTGCCCCTCGCAGGCCATTCCATTAGTGCATCCATTAGAACATGCTTCCAAGCTTGTCTGCTCGATTACATTCCAGCTCCATGTTTAACCCCTTGCTGTACCAGCCAGGCATTCACAAGCAGCATGCATTTTACTCAATAGTACTCAATCTATTTCTTTTAAAATTTTGGGCAAACTTTTGAATACGGAGTGTGCTACAACTGGACATATTATTACATTATATTATTTTTGTATGTACAACTAAATGCATTGAGTCTGACAATGTGCAGCTCAGAGTGACTGCCACCAAACATCGAAATTAACGAATGTCCCCACAGAAGTGATTAAAAAGGTGCCACTGTCCCCTGTCAAATAGTCAATGCCCATGGATGTCTATGGGGTTTATAAAACAAGTTGGGGAAATGCAAGGTCCAAAGCCTTATTTAACGCAGCTGAACGGGGAGACAAAGTAGTGAGATAATCCATGTTAAAAGGGTTCTTTGTCAAGGATAATATATGAAATAGTCATATGGCGTATCCTACTGTAGGAGTCCTTTCGGTATATTTTATTATTTTCCATGCGCACAAAAATCACAAATCACAAATATCACAAAAATATTGTGTTGCCTTTGAAATATAATGGATTTGTTTTCATTTTAGAAAAATCTGATTAATATTCCAATATGAGTTTGAGAATAATTTGGTTTGAGAACAGCCTTCTTCGCAATTTTCTTCTCTCTCTCGATATCTCCTTGACCTAAAGACTGGGAGAATCTGAGACAAACTGGTTGTTTAGTAGGCAAAGACATTTTGTCAGCGTTATGGCATGCCACACCTCAGATGGCAGTATTAATCAGATTTTTTAGAAGATTTAAGTGGGGAACATCTTTAAAACATTAGTGGCAATGGCCATGCTTTCGATGTCGAGGTTACCATCCTGCTGGTTCTACTGTTCAATTCCCATTTTCCCTAAACAATGCGTGTCCAATAGTTAATGTGCTGTTAGTTCAGTATAGTATAGACGCACCTGCCCATCCAAGCATACATCCTATTTACAGTTTTGACAAGTACGTATGCCATTGAGTTAATGATTGCACGGCGGTGTCTGAATACCCAGTTCGTTGTGTAACCAGATTACGAAGCTCTTCTCAGTGTAATTACGCTGATTGGTTATTGTACGGCCTGATTTTACTTTTATTTGAGTGTCTTGTATATTTAAAGATTTTTTCCATCATTTTTTGTAGTAAACAGGTGTGTGACTGTGGTTCCCAAGTCAGTTACATTTGCATGTTCTTGTAATGTGGACTATAACTTACTTATCCAGCTGTTCAAATATAGGTAGAACAATGTCACAATGGAGGTCAACATGAGTTACATACATGTGACTAAATATGGCAAAAAATAGAACTAGACTTCCCGCCGAGTATGGAGTTGTAATGATTTGGCCATTGGCTCGGTTATACCATGCCACGTGTAGGATCACATTTGGTGAAGGTACATTATTCCCTTATGTATGGTTATTTCCAGAATATTTGCCTGTAAGTTCCCTGCTAGCCTATAAGCATAATACATAACTTTAGGTTATGTATTAATAGCCCGAAGCCTGCTGAAAACTGCAGTGCAGACAGCGGACTTATTGGACTGAACCCCATTAGGTTTCGTTGACCTACGATGTTCTTCATTCCATTTTTAGGTCCTAAATTCAGTGCGGATTCATTTCATAATACTGTATATCTGTATAGAAGAGCTCGGTTTTTCTGACTTCATAAATTACATAATTCTGACTGTCTGCCGCCACCACTAGGGAGAGCTAACTGTATATGTATTTATACGGCTAGTATTGAAGTCAAAGGTAGCTGTATAAATCTGTATGCAGTGAGTTTCCTTTAGTGGCGTCCGAAGGTAATAGATATGACAGTGTCAGAGCAAGCAGTGGTAGCTGTTCAGTATAAAACCCATAGCAGTCATATGCTTGCCTCCATGGTAGGTACACCATTGGGTGTCAGGCTTTTTTTAATGGTTGCATGTGATATTATTCTGCTCATGTTTCCCCACCGAAGTGGCGTCCTCAGGGGAAAATGGGGCTAATGGCGGCGAACGTCTCCTATTTATGACCTCACTTGTGATGTCATCTGAACTGATGCTACCAATCACGATGATCCTCATAAGAACGGCCCCTAAACTGAAAAATATGCTCATATCAAGTACAGCTAACGCCCAGCCAATGAGGGACTCCCTATCGCTCCTGTGGTTAAAATGATTGACAGCAAAATGCTCCAATCCCGCAGTGCTACTGCTGGCCAATCGGGAACTCGCTTTCACTCCTGCGCAATGGAAAGAGATTACGCCGGATAGATAAGTATGAGAAACAGGTCACTGCGCGTGTCAGTGAACTTAAAACTTGAGGCACGATCGTATTATAAATGTAGCAAAGATATCTATCGCAGGAACACCAAGTAGAGGGAGAGAAAGAAAGTCACTGTAAGTATCGGTGGACTTGAATGACCAAAGACAGTGGAAAAAACTGATTTAAATCTATTAGGAAAGTAGATTGTAATATAGTTACATATAGTTACATAGTTACATAGTTAGTACGGCTGAAAAAAGACACATGTCCATCAAGTTCAACCAAGGGACGGGAAAAGGGAAGGAAAAATTTCTACACATAGGAGCTAATATTTTTTTGTTCTAGGAAATTATCTAACCCTTTTTTAAAGCCACCTACTGTCCCTGCTGTGACAGCTCCTGCGGTGACTATTCCATAGATTCACAGTTCTCACGGTAAAGAAGCCTTGTCGCCTCTGCAGCTTGAACCTTTTTTTCTCCAGACGGAGGGAGTGCCCCCTTGTTTTTTGGGGGGGTTTTACAAGGAACAGGATTTCACCATATTTTTTGTATGTGCCATTAATATATTTATATAAGTTAATCATGTCCCCCTTAGTCGTCTTTTTTCAAGGCTAAATAGGTTTAATTCTTTCAATCTTTCCTCATAACTTAAATTCTCCATGCCCCTAATTAGCTTCGTTGCTCTTCTTTGTATTTTTTCCAACTCCAGGGCATCCTTTCTATGAACTGGAGCCCAGAACTGAACTGCATATTCTAGATGAGGCCTCACTAATGCTTTGTAAAGTGGTAATATTACATCCCTGTCCCGTGAGTCCATGCCTCTTTTAATACACAACAATATCCTGCTGGCCTTTGAAGCAGCTGATTGACACTGCATGCTGTTATTGAGTTTGTGATTTACAAGTACACCCAGATCCTTCTCAACAAGTGAATCCGCCAGTGTAGCTCCCCCTAGGACATATGATGCATGCAGGTTGTTGGTACCCAGATGCATAACTTTACATTTATCTACATTAAACTTAATCTGCCAAGTGGACGCCCAAACACTTAGTTTGTTTAAATCTGCCTGCAATTCATGAACATCTTCCATAGACTGAACTATATTACATAGCTTGGTGTCATCTGCAAAAATAGAAATAGTGCTATTAATCCCATCCTCTATCTCATTAATAAATAAGTTGAATAATAGTGGTCCCAGCACTGAACCCTGGGGTACACCACTTATAACTGGGGACCATTCAGAGTAGGAATCATTGACCACAACCCTCTGGATACGGTCCTTGAGCCAATTCTCAATCCAATTACAAACTATATTTTCTAAACCTATAGTCCTTAATTTACCCATTAGGCGTCTATGGGGGACAGTGTCAAATGCCTTTGCAAAGTCCAAAAACACTACATCCACAGCGGCCCCTCTGTCTAGACTTCTGCTCACCTCTTCATAAAAACAGATCAGGTTGGTTTGACAACTTCTGTCCTTAGTAAAACCGTGCTGGCTGTCACTTATAATGCTATTTATTGTCACATAATCCTGTATATAGTCCCTCAATAGCCCCTCAAACATTTTCCCCACAATGGATGTTAAGCTTACTGGTCTATAATTACCCGGGGAAGACCTAGAGCCCTTTTTGAAAATAGGCACCACATTTGCGCTGCGCCAGTCCCTTGGCACTATACCAGTCACTAGAGATTCTCTGAATATTATGAAAAGGGGGACAGAAATAACTGAACTAAGCTCTTTAAGAATTCTAGGGTGTAACCCATCTGGTCCCGGGGCCTTGTGCACATTTATTTTATTTAATTTAGCTTGGACCATATCTACATTCATCCAATTCAGTATATCAACTGATATATTAACAGCACTGGGACCGGCTATATCAGCTGCTCTTTCTTCTGTTGTATATACAGAGCTAAAGAACCCATTTAGTAACTCTGCCTTCTCTTGATCCCCTGTGATCAACTCCCCATTACCACTATCTAGGGGTCCTACATGTTCAGACCTTGGCTTTTTAGCATTTATATACTTGAAGAATTTTTTGGGATTTGTTTTACTATCCTTGGCCACCTGCCTTTCATTTTGTATTTTTGCTAATTTTATTACATTTTTACAGATTTTATTAAGCTCTTTATATTTTACAAAGGCTACAGCTGTACCCTCAGATTTGTATTTTTTAAATGCCCTTTTTTTGTCGTGTATTGCCCCTTTCACAGAAGGTGTAAGCCATGTGGGTTTTAATTTGAGTCGTTTATACTTGTTACCTATAGGAATAAATTTTGCACTATAATAACTCAAAGTAGATGTGAAAATCTCCCATTTATCATTTGTTCCATTATTTGACATTAGTTCTTCCCAGTCCATATCCTGAATTGCAGCCCTCATCCTGGGGAAATTGGCTTTCTTAAAATTAAATGTTTTTGCCCTCCCAGCCTGCGTTTGTTTTTTACAGTATAGGTAAAATGTAACTATATTATGATCACTGTTACCGAGGTTTTCACGAACATTGACATTCCCAACAAGATCTGCATTATTAGAAATGACCAGATCCAACAGAGCTTCACCTCTAGTCGGGTCTTCCACAAACTGGCCCATAAAATTTTCCTGCAACAGGTTGAGGAAATGTCTCCCCTTTGCAGTTGAAGCCGAACCATGACACCAATTAATATCCCGGAAATTAAAATCTCCCATTATCACTACAGTACCCGCCTGTGCAGCCCGCTCCATCTGTTTATATAGCTGACCTGCCATCTCCTCAGTTATATTGGGGGGTCTATAGATTACACTAAAGTAATTTTTTCAGTGTTTACCTCCCTTTCTAGTTCCACCCACAAGGTTTCAACCTCCTCACAGTATTCACCCACTATTGTCTCTTTCACACTCGCCTTCATATCACTTCTCACATACAGACATACACCACCGCCTTTCCTATTTGTCCTTTCTTTCCGAAAAAGTGTAAAACCCTGTAGATTTACAGCCCAGTCATGTGAAGAGTCCAGCCATGTTTCAGCAACACCAACTATATCTATATTTTCTTCCAGTATCAAGGCCTCCAGCTCCCCCATTTTGCTTGCTAGACTTCTGGCATTTGTGAACATACACTTTAACTTGCCTGTCAGTTTTTCACTTTTATTATCAGAAATGTGATTTGACATTAATCGGGCCTTTTTATTTACACTGATGTTTTGTAACGAAAGGATCTCCTTATCTTGTTGTCTAGTCCTCTCCCCACATTCTGTTTCTCCCCCCACCAATATAGTCTGACCCCTCTCTAACCTGGCTACCCCTTTTTTTTCTACATTGACCTCCCTCCTCAGCCCTAGTTTAAATACTCCGCCACCCCAGCTAGAATTCTCTCCCCCAGCACAGCGGACCCCCTTCCATTTAGGTGCAAATCATCTGCAGAATACAGTTTGTACCCCAATGAAAAGTCAGCCCAGTGCTCTAGGAACCCAAATCCTTCTCCTCTACACCAAGACTTCAGCCATGCATTTAACTCCCTGAGCTCCCGCTGTCTTTCCTGTGATGCGCATGGCACAGGCAGTATTCCTGAGAATACTACTTTGGAGGTCCTTCCCTTCAGCTTGTATCCTAGTTCTTTAAAATTATTCTTAAGGCTCCTCCACCTAGCGTCATACACTCCTCTATACAATGCCCACTTGGTCTAAAGTAAAAACACGCCCAATTGGGCTTTAAGCAACTCATTAGCATAAATCTAAAATCGCTAATAAAGTGGTGAAAACAGATCGTTTTTTTAAATAAAAAGCACTGCTGTCACCTACATTATAGCGCCGATCTCCTTATATAGTAGATAGGGCACTTATAATGTGGGGACAGAGCCTCTTTATGAGGGTTTTACTTTTGTGGCCTTCCTGTGAATAATAATGTAAATATAGCCATGGATCTTGAATTTCCTATGAGCCTTGCAGACAACTTTTGTAATTTCAAATAATTCTTATCTTTCTAAATATTGTTAACACTGATTTAACCTTATAAACACTTTTAATGTGGTCGCGTTCACATATGAAAACTCTACTGATATCTTGTCTTGAAATATATATATACATCGCTGGTGTTTCAATTCCCCTGAGATTATTCTTAGATCCTCAAAAATCTTCTATACATATACTTCTATATGAAGTTCCCCTCTTTTCATCTACATATTATAATCTATTGTGGATATTGTTATTATTATTGTGCAAAATGTTGGCCCATTGATATATATAATGGTCTCTTCTTATACTCTTGACAGTCTTTCCATCAAGTTGAGTTCCACTTGTACATTGACTAATATTTTTTATATTTCTTTACTAAGGATTGTTCGATATTCTACCATTGAGATGGATAATGATATGAATTTATCACCAGTGGATTACTGTTATCTCTTATTACAATTTATTTTCTTAATAGATTTAAATCAGTTTTTTCCACTGTCTTTGGTCATTCAAGTCCACCGATACTTAGTGACTTTCTTTCTCTCCCTCTACTTGGTGTTCCTGGGATAGATATCTTTGCTACATTTATAATACGATCGTGCCTCAAGTTTTAAGTTCACTGACACGCGCAGTGACCTCTTTCTCATACTTATCTATCCGGCGTAATCTCTTTACATTGCACAGGAGTGAAAGCAAGTTCCCGATTGGCCGGGTAGTAGCGCTGCGGGATTGGAGCATTTTGCTGTCAATCATTTTCGCCACAGTAGCGATAGCGAGTCCCTCATTGGCTGGGCATTAGCTGTACTTGATATGAGCATATTTTTCAGTTTAGGGGCCGTTCTTATGAGGATCATCGTGATTGGTAGCATCAGTTCAGATGACATCACAAGTGAGGTCATAAATAGGAGACTCAGCCGCGTTCGCCGTCATTAGCCCCATTTTCCTTTAGTGGTGAAACATGTTGGGGGGGGCTTTTTCAATTTTAAAATCAATGTGTTCTGACAATTCTAAGTCCCTTCTCAAGCGGACTGCAGCCGCGAATCATAGTTTTCATATAGGTAGTGCGGCCATCAGAGATGGTGGTTTGACTCTGACCTTAGACGGTACTGACTACAGAGTACTATTAGTAACATTGTATGGAGACTTTTCAGTTCACATTGCGCTTTTAATCTTCATTTGTATAGTTATTCATAATAAAGTTATGTCTCACAATACTAGTAAGCATTCAATAGGTACCTGGGAAACAAGGGCTAATCTTTTTGCCTTTGGCGATATTGATTTGTTTTTGTGTGTACCTCAGCCCACCAGATACCTGGGTCCTCGCTTTGTTTTTTGCCTACTCCGTTGTGAAACACAATTCATCGACAGCCAAAGAGTTTGCAATCCCACTTTCATGCTTCATGATCATTTTGGCTGCTTTTAGTGGATTTTGTCCAAAAATTGATGGACTGGATTGAAATTTTTTATGATGAATATCACGTATTCATGAGAGGTGACAAATTGTCATTTTCGCAAAATGTTTATGAAGGAATATTTAAGGAAAGACATTTGAAAACAGGCCCCTGGATATCTGCAAGGATATATATATATATATATATATATATATATACATATATATATATATCTTTATGTATACTGTATATATTTGTGAACATCTATGTGTATAAGCATAAAAGACACCTAGTGATGATACAGATGTGGCACTGCTGGTCCTGATATCACAATATGCATATAATCTACGTAAGAAGTTCAGCAACATTGTAAATATATAAAACTACTTATCTTGTATTAATCCTGTACTGTAACCAGAGTTTCATTCACAGCTATTCTAGTTGTTATTGGAAACAGTCGACAATCTTGTTGTCGGACACACCCCTAAAAGCGTAGCTAATCTGCTGTGAATTAGTAGGAAAGTCAGTTTCTTACACCAGATTATTATACAGTGCCTGATGTAAAGACGACACTTAACAGAATGTAAAAAAGCAGAGCAAGCTCTCTGCAGACATAAAGCTGACAAGGAATACTGGGGGATTTCAGCTCAGAAACTTGCAGAATTGTGAATGCAGATCTTGAGTATAATACAAGATGTTGCTATAGATTAGTACAAGACAAGTAATGCAATATATTTATAAAGTTACTCCATGTTTTATACAGATAACATCAATGTATAATTGTGCTCATAAGTGAACATACCCTTGACAGACAAAATCAGCTCTGCTAACAATGGCTGCATGTAACATTGTACTTACACAAAGTCTATGGTAAAGTTCATTTTGGTCAGTCGTATTTGTGCATAATGCTAATCATGTCCTGTAGAAAGACTAGGAATGGGTCCATTTGCCCCTCTTCGACATGCTCAGACCCTTTTTTCTAATCCTGGATAAGCCATTTGAGTTTAAGGAGCAAGGTGTTGCCGGGCATGTGCATCAGATTTGTGGGTGTCGGGGTTGGGAGTAAATAAGCTACAAGGTATTTTGATATAGAACTGGAGCAGCAAACTAATCTATGCCATGGATAAAGGAAAGCCTAGCTATGACATTGGTGTGGCAAATATGCAGCAGTAAGAGGGTACCTGCGAAAGGGGGCAAATATTATTTTATACTTAAAGAAAAAGAACCAATATTTAACGAGACATTGGCAGGTGTTATGGGCTGAGTGAGAGAACGGGAGGATCAGCGGAGGCCGCTGTCAAGATGACTGATTTCATAGAGTGAGGGAGAACTATGTAAAGACATCTCTCACTTTTTACACATTCAACTTAAAATCTAATTTCTCCCAAACATTGACTCTTTTTACACCTAATAATGCAAGAAAGCGGACAGATCCCAGGTTTTTTCCTGGCGGTAATTATCTCCAAGAATGAATGTGCAGCTGTCACAATAGGCACATTATTAAGATCCCCATTCTTTAGTAGTGTTGAGTTACTCTGACAGCACCAACATGGAGCTGATAACTCCTCATTTGCATTTCTATTATGGACGATGAATGTGCAGAATTTTCCCACAATACTTTGCAGCATTACTATGTTATTTTCTCATTTGTTCACTTCCTGAATACTGTGAGATATATACAGTATATATACACAGATATATATATATATATATACACACACACAACACATACATATATAATGAGACAAATAAATAAATAAATTTATATATATATATATATACTGTGTATATATATATATATATATATATATATGTATGTATATATATATATATATATATATATATACACATACATACACATAGATACCCACATTGTGGTTCTAGACAATACGGATTATACACATACTTAAACACACACTTGTTTAATTAATTTCCATTTAATTTCGACAGCCATAATGTTCACGTTTAGGGCCTTGAGCACGAAGAGAGCTTTGCCTATCCCAGGTTCTGGATGTTCCTCCACTATGCAAAGTCTATTCCCACCCTGTTATATGCCATGGAGCCAGGAATGTAGCGCAGTAGTGAGTAGCTGAGCTTTATTGCTGCACTTGGATAATTATTTGGACTAGACCATCATCTTCATGCTTAGGATAAATGGCTTCTTATAAAATAGTCTAATGTCTGCTTATATATGATAAACTAGATGGTGATGCCCACTGGGGACCTAAACGTATGTGAATACATTCTCTGTACAATGGTGTGGAATAAGTTAATGCTAAATCAATGAAGATTAATATTAAAGAATAAAATAAATGGTTCTTGACTTTAAAAGGGTATTCCCACCAATAACATTGATGGCATATCAAGTAGATATACCATCAATGTCTGATCGGTAGGGGTATAATCCACTAGAGCACCCACACTCCCCAAGAATGAAGGTGACTATAAAGCAAATTGGTCCCTTTAGCTCCAACCCCATACAGCATTACACCTGATCAGATGCTGTGTAGGAACTTCACACAACCCCTTTCTCTTCGTTACCAGGATCAGTGGAGGCCCCAGCGATTGGACCGGCTCCACCAATCAGATAATGATAACATATCAATTAGACTGATGAATCTCATTGGTGTGAATACCACTTCAAGACATTTTATGATGTGATATTAATTAAAGAATGGCTTATTTTGTTTTAATTTCAGAATTATAATGGTCAAAATGAAAGCAATGAAGACTATGAGATCCCTCCCATAACTCCACCAAATTTACCGGATCATTCTCTCATGCACTTGGTTGACCATGAACCTGGATATCATTCACTGTGTCACAGCCTCCCTCCAAACAGCTTGATACCAGCTTACTCCTATCAGAACATGGACCTACCTGCAATCATGGTCTCCAGCATGCTAAGCCAAGATGGACATCTCCTTTCGTCTCAGCTGCCCACAGTAAGTCCACAATTCTACTCTTATTAATTCTAGAATGGAAAATTTAGTTTCCAACATGAATTTGGCAAGTGTTCATTTCCTTCTAACATATACTCCAATATAATTATTTGATGTATTTTACACCAGGCATTTCATGATATGAAGGTATGAAGCTCTTATACATTTACTCTCTATAGGTATATGCAATCTGTATCATTTTGTTCATAGTTCCTGCTTAAGTTGGTGAAAGGGTGGGAGAACGCGCCTAACACTCTGCAGATCAACAATCTCTTGACCTTGCAGAGGGTTTCTGATTTAAAGTAAGGTAGGTAATTCCTTCCCCTACTACACCCACTTGACTAAAACAAGTAGGTGTAGTAAATTATAAAGGTCCCATCATTTCCATATCAATACAAAGTCTTCTCTATTCAATATGATAAGGTTTGGCTGTTTGTTCTATTCACACAATAAAAAGTCAGGGAGGAGGAACTTGTTTTAAAAGGCCACTAAATAAATAATTGATCTTAACCAAGTAAATATGAGGTCTACAATTTACAACTAGCATTCTGTTATCATTACACTGTACTGTAATACAGGATTTGCCAGCCAATGGAAATTAAAGAGGATCTGTCACCTCTCCTGACATCTGTTTTAGTAAATAATTGTATTCCTCATTAAATAAAAATTCTGGAACAACTTTTCCTAGAAGTCTAAATTGTGCTGTTCCTCAATTATTCCTCCTAGACATTTATGAATAAATTGATAACTGGGTATTACCAGTTGGGGGTGTGTCCCGACACAGTCTGACAATGTCCAATCAGTGCTGAGAGAGTGAGCCTGTAGGGCCACACCCCTTTGATAAGGGGAATAATAACACTCAGTTGTCAATTTATTCTTCTATTTCTAGGAGGAAAACAAAGGAAAGGCGCAATGCAGAGTCCTAAGAAAATATGTTCCAAAATTGTTATTTCATGGGGAATAAAAGTATTTACTAAAATAGACATGTCAGGAGAGACAGATTCTCTTTAAGCACGAACATAAACTTGGTCTTTCAAAAGCTTTGGTGCAACAAAAAAACAGTCAATGTACCTATATATGTGGGTTTGGCAATGCAGAACATTCCTCTGTACCGGAATATATGTGAATAAAGGCTATAGAGGATTGGTGAGTGCCATAAATTTGTTTATTCTTCTGGTGGGACTTTATGTGGATTTATATGGTACTTGTGACTCTTGTTGACCAATTGGCCATTATACAAAAGTAAAAAACACTAAAAATTTCTTATTAAAATCGGATCTATACAAAAAACGAGATAATAGTATCTTCAAGTCTAGTTGGAAATTATCAATTCAAAAAGCGTAAACAGGCTGCAAAACTAACTTTTATAGAAGGAATAGAAGTAAGAATAATGGTATTGTGTATGATAGGTGATCCGTCAAAACTGATCCACTGTTATGCCTAGTGCAGAGCCCGAGGGGGAGGTGCATGACACAAATTCAAAGAACACCAAAGAAAATTCCCTTTGCCATGCACTGCCCTCTCCGGCTCTGCACTGGGCATAACACAACCTATCAGTTTTTTTCTGGAGTGCTCCCTCACGATGGTAGAATTGAGATTCAATTGATTTTGGAGATCTTAAGAGAAGAGAATATTTAAAGATTTGCTCATTTATTGAGATGGTAGTTCATAAGCCGCTGTTAGACAAGTTTTAGAGAATCCACGGGAACTAGAATTTTTATACATTGCTTATCCCTACTTTTAATATATCTTTCTAGCACCATCTGGTGGACTTTTTCATTTAAAAATTTGCAAAAGTACAGTACTAGTATGCAATATACTTTTTACACAAAGTAAGACAATCCTCCTTTTTTATTTCACTTTTTAAAGTAATGGAATATGTTACCAAATTTTGCTGAAAAAATAATTATAATAATGATGATAATAATGATAATCATGCACATACATATTATTTTTCTACTAAACAGTAGATATTTGATATTCTAATCTTACACTAAGTCATTTAGCAATGAAGTCATCTACAAGTTGTGCATGTGCAAGATATATCTTAAACAGTTATATGCAGGGCCGACCTTAGGGGCCTCAGGGCTCATAAGAGACAAGAGTAAAACTTGTCCGTGTGCGGTGCATGGAAGTCACGCACAGCACACGGACCCATTGATTTCCCACTGTTTTCACGCAGCGAGAGTCCTTTGCGTGAAACCACGAACAACACACGGATGCACACGTGATTTGCACATTAATTCCATTAAAAAAATGTGCTTTGAGAGTGCGTGAAAATCGCATGCCACTTGCAAAGCACAGATGCAATAACGCAACGCACATGGACCAGATTTACGAGCGTTTTTTTTCACAGTCATGTGAATGTAACCTTAGTGGACGTTAGATATCAAATGTTAGTACCCCACCAAACAATTCCCAACATCTCAGGTTCCTGCCACCCTGGTATTGTGAGATGTTTGAGTAGCATATAGGCTTTAAATTGGGTTTGACATGCTGAGAAGCTTTCAAAAAGTTTAAGATATTGACTGCTTTGGAAAATTATTTTTTGGTAGGCGAGTCCAATAGGTTGATCACAGGTATCCTGCTGCTGTCACCCTTACAGTTGTAATCTGTGGTGGAACTAAGCTCAACTGGTCAATTTCCCTGGTCAACGATCTGTGGGTATGTGGACCCACTGGGCCGTACCACCGTAGCAGGATAGCAGCTGGCCAAACAGTGTACCAAGTCAATGTATATATAGTCCAAGCACAAGGGTACCTGTAGTAGTTCAGGCAGTAGCAACGGCTAGGCACAGATAGGAACTTAAACAGTAGATGAGAAAAAACAACAAAGCGCACATAGTGCATCAAATGATATAGTAGAAAAGCCACAGATAGGTGATCAGTTCTGCTGACCTGGTTGGTTGTGCTAGGAGCACAACATCCTTGAAAGCGTGTTTTAAAATATTGCTGCAGCCTGGGTTCCGATCCGGATCCAAAGGGTCCAGTGGTAAATGGTAATTTGAGAAGTTTGAGGAAATCCATTTTCTCCTCAAACTTCTCAAATTACCAGATGGCAGCAGACACCAGGCATGGTGTAAGGCTATGTTCACACGGAGTATTTTGGGGGAGGAATATCTGCCTCAAAGCTCCAAACGGAATTTTGAGGCAGATATTCCTCCCCCAAAATACTCCGTGTGAATAGCAATTATCGCGCCGTTTTTCGCCCGCGGCCATTGAGCGCCGCGGGCAGAAAACACGCTTTCTCCTGCCTCCCATTGAAGTCAATGGGAGGTCGGAGGCGGAAGCGCCCGAAGATAGGGCATGTCGCTTCTTTTTCCCGCGAGGCAGTTTTACTGCTCGCGGGAAAAAGACGCCGACGCCTCCCATTGAAATCAATGGGAGGCGTTCTGGGGCCGTTTCTGCCGAGTTTTGCGACGCGGTTTCCGCGTCAAAAAACTCGGCAAAAGACCCCGTGTGAACATAGCCTAACACAGCAGACGTGGACGGTGACACAGCACAACTCCAACTTTCTAAGGCACAGGAACAAAGGTAGCATGGGATACAGGATACAGGTAGCAGGTACGGAAACACTGGGAACAGGATAACACTAAGGGACCATTTGCAAGACTAACGCGGGTAAACACAAAGCTCAGGCAAGGAGTAAAGGGGCAGGGCCCTTCTTATAGTCCACGGTGATCATGGGCTAATATATGATGATTTTCATGTGCGCACGCTGGCCCTTTAAGGCCGGGCACGAGCTTGCGTGCTCACCCTACAGGACACAGCAGAACAGAACGGAGGTGAGCGCTGGTGTGCTCCTAGGGAGGAGATGCGGGCCAGAGCTCACAGATTCATGGCTGCGGCCGTCGGGGGGTGAGCAATCCTGACGGTCCGCGGCCTTGGACGCTACACACTGCAGTGCCTCCACAGGGGAAATTAAGAATTACACAGTTCCTCGCTAAAACAAAAGGGCAGTTCATGCATTGCACTGACATGCATGGTCTTCCAGAGTAAGAGATGTTCTTTGGTATTGAACTCTATTTTGGCTAATAAATTATGGTCCTAAACAGTGTCTTTAAAAATGGGTTTTCTAAACCAGGCAACCCCTTTAAATATTATTGTAAGTCATGAAATAATTATATGAAAAGGCAAACAGGAAATATTCAGTACTGGGAGTCCCTCACAAGGTTATTGTTTTTGTCTTGCTCTAGGTCAACAGATCATAAAAAGGTTGTTCTTATTGGACTTTTGTCTTGTTTAGACAATATTATTTATATAGCTATTAAGTTGCGTGAATTGTCTATCTTTAAGATGAACCATGAACATCTTCTCTGAGGGTTCTATGTCAATTGAAGGACCCAAAATGTAATGTAAAGGAAGGCAAAAATGGGGGGAAAAAAATAAACTAAAGAAGAGAATGTTTATTCTTCTGGCTGATTTTGCGGAGCTGCAGTGTCCTCAGTCGGAGACTGTAATTGTCTTTGATGCATATGTATGAGTGTTCTCTGCTGATTGGTGATTGAAAGAGAGAATGGACCTAATGTCTGATGGGGCATGTTTGGCAAATCAAGCTTTGCAGGACGGATCGCATGTTATGAATTTGCATGATTCTCCCTAGCCTCTTTGCATCACAAGTTTCCATTTAGAAAATGCCTGTTTATTATTTTTCCCATTGCTTTAATTGAATTCAAAGGCCGGGTAGAACATAAGAATATAAGAGAGACATCTGTAGTACAGCAACAACTGCAACCCTCTAAACCTAATATTACTAGTGTATCCAAACCTGGAAAGTACATTTCCACAAAAAGAAATGTTTCAAATTGTTACCTTCTGTAATATTATTTATTTATAAACTAATTTTATTAAAATATCACACATTTTATCATTTGCTAGAAACCTTTCTAGAATACCCAATGAACAGGCTAAGTGCTTCCCTTCACTTTGTGTCATGTCATAAAAAACAACCGATAGCAATTTTGTCTCATATTGTTATTAAAACCGTGAAAAATATATATAGAAATCTTTCATTTGTGTCCCAAGAAATCAGCCAGCTGCCCCTCCCTCCAACTTGTGAACCTGTAATTGGCTGTTAGGCAACTAGCTGTAGCAGTAGCCCTTCCCCATTGCTCTGCCTGAAATAGGAGAACAGGACTGCTAAGCTCCACCCCTTAGCTAAACCCACCCCTTAGCCAATAGTTAGCAAAAAATGGAAGTGATCATTAACCCCTGTGTTCTCTGCAAGAATTCTGCAAGACTGTTTGTTCCAGACGATGCAGAAATTCCTGTAGATGGTTAACTTTTATCATTCTTTTCTAGGAACGGGTGTACGTAGCTATAGGTGGTGCAGAAGTAGCAATTGCAACTGGCCCCATTGATGCTTTAAAAGACAGCATATTCTGCATTGAAGTCCAGAAGATTCACGTTATGCCTCTGTTTCTAGGCTTTGTGTTTCTTTGATACAAAATGATCAAATAATTAAAACATCATATTATAATGTTTTTGATACCCCCAAAAAAACACATCTCTCCCTGTTGGCCTTGTTTTAATAGCAGAAGTAAACTCTTCTGATTACATTGCATTGTCTCCAAGAAGTGGGATCATGTTTTATCACTACAAAAATAGTGAGGAAAAGCACCTGCTTCATGCATTCCAATAGATGCAAAGTCTCGAAGGAACGTTCCACTCCCAAGCAATAGTCACAGTAAAATTCCTGCTAAATCTGCCTCCTTCCTTTTCTTTATGAAGAGTTGACTGGTGATAGGGAATGGCTTCCATCAAAAAGAGACTGGACATCTGGACTAGCAATAAAAAAAAGATCTCAATTCTTAAAGGCTATGGACACCTTTTGAGGGCATTTTTTTTTAAAATAAATAAAATAATTGATTAGTCAGTGTGTTTAGTGTAACTTTGTAATTAGTCTTTATTAAAAAAACGTTTTACTTACTGTTCTGTGTTCTCTATACAGAGCAGTTGTGTCATTCGGACAGGTTCAGTGTCGGCGGGTCCTGCGTGTCTCTGATTTTCAAAACGGCCGCATAAAAAAAACGGCCCATCGGAACAGAACACCGTTTTTCCCATTGAAATCAATGGGCAGATATTTGGAGGCAATCTGCTTCCGATTTTTCAGCCGTTTACGCCCCGAAAAACGTCCGAAAATAGGCCGTGTGAACATACCCTTACAGTGCAGATGAATGGATAATGTCATCTTTTTATATTCCATTATTTTTGAGCGCTTATTCTGCCATAGCAACTACCTAAAATGTAACACCAACTAAACACCAACGTGCTTTACAAGAAACCAATATTATTTTTATAATGAGTTCACCCCGGCCCAGTGATTTCTTATATGACAGCAGAGATGCCTCAATAAAGAAATTTGTATGCTAATGATAGTCATCTTTAGGACCTGACATTATGACCAACCAATTCCCCTCCCGTTACTACTATATTTGACCCTATTTTCTGATTATGATCATTTGCTCTCCCATTCTTGGGTAGAAGTGGTGTATGTGTAAATCAGCATTTAAAATACGGCCAGGGGAAAGTAATCAGGATGGGAGGGGGAATTAGGATTTATTAAACAGCTTCTTGGACTTGGAAATCATTTATTCTTTGAGCGGGCCTTGGAAAATGGTCCATTTTTCTGTTTTATTGCTTGGTTTTACAAATCGAGCTTGTGGCTGCTATAAATCAGAGTTAGCAGAGATGAGAACTGTTTCGTTTACCATCAAACCCCATCCAATAAAGATTAAAATGAATTCCCACATCCTCTCGGTTAATGTAAAGAAATGCACTTTTAAAAGGTTTTTCGGAGGCCGGTTCTATGTGCATTTGAAGTGTATTTTGAAATTATTCTTGTTTCTGCTCCTGACCATTTTTACCCTGGAGACAAATATTTGAACATGAATCAGTAAAGTGACATGAAAGAGAATTGTGAATTACATTAAGCTTGATTCTGCGCATTTTATAACCATATTAATGCTAAACTCTTTACTGTAAGTATGAGGGATTCTGTTTTATTTAGATCTGGTACTATTACTGATATGGACTTGAAAGTTAATGATTGGTCCTTGTGAAGGAAAGGTCCTAAGACCATCGATGAATTGAGGTTAAACAGGACTCATTATGACAGTTAAAGCCCAGTCAGTTGTAAAATAGATTGAGACCCATTTGTTATAATAGACAAGTTGTTCCTTCTTAGTTATTCTGGTTGATGTTAATCTTAAAGAGATTCTTATAAAGCTGTGCCTAACATGTACTTCTCAAGCCATACAGCCAGGACTTTAACTATGGTGCATCCGTGACATCATACAGTGCATTAAAGGGGTTTACCCATAATGAATATTTATCACTTATCCACCGTTCCATTCGTTTTTATGGGGCTGCCGAAGATAGTGCTCGGCAGCCCCATAGAAATGAATGGAGTGGTGGCCGAGCATACGCACTACCGCTTCATTCCTATGGGGTTCCCAAGAATGAAAAGGCAAGCATGTTCTCATGATCAGAGGGGGTCCCAGAGGTCAGACCGCCACCTATCAGATATTTATCACCTATCGTGTTAATAGGTGATAAATACAGATTATGGAAAAACCCCTTTAAGTATGCCGTACAACTCCTGACACCAAAATGATGAATCATTTGAAAATTATGAGAAATAAAGGACATTTATAGGCGGACTCAAAGTTCAGGCATTAGGGCAGGGCCCAATGGCCGAGGGGTCCACGGCCTCTTTGTCTATTACAGCACTCCCTAAAGTTTAAGAGCAAGACATGAAAAAATGCAAATAATAAGTGTTTCTCAATGCATTTCGTTTCCCAATCAGGTTTATCATAGCTTTAGTGTTTGGAAAGAGGCCTATAACCTTCAATGCCCTAGGGCCCAGATGATTCCAACGGAGTCCACTTCAAGGAAACTAGTAAGAAACGTCTACATTTTTAGCTCCTATGCAGACCTATGTGTCTCCATGGCAACAGACTGCAAACAAACCCTCTGTTGTCTGATCCTACATAAATATTCCATGTGTCCATTACTTTTTGCTAACGTACAATCGGTTGGTTAGCAAGAAAAAAGGAGCTAGATGGAAGAGAGTATCACTGCATGCTCAGACTACACGAGATTTGTTTGTAGATGGTGGACATGGAGAAACATAGAATTGCATTAGAGCTGTAGGCACAAAATGGTTGCACATATCCGTGGAGTGGCATCTAAATTGCATATTATTTGTCTAAAAAAAAGTTGATGCATGTATAAAAAGTAGAAATGAGCAAATTTCCTGAAATTTGTTTCAGGGCCGAATCTATTGAACCAGCCATCAGATTTGATTCATTGCAATTTAATAGTGCCCCGATTGCCCTGGAAAGTCGTTTATGACACTCTGAGGTCTTCTAGGATTTATCCAACCCCTTTCAAGCTCCTTAACGCCAAGACAGCATTAGTAATGTCAAAGTGACAACTACATATATGGCTATGAGCAAACGAATGGTAGCCGGTGGTAACAAAAAGCCTGATTAAATACACACTGCACTGTCAGATTTGTTATGCTTTTTAAAATTTAAAAGCAGTCCAAAAATTATCCCTTCTTTGTGGCAGATGCCTTAGATTGTTGTGGCTCTATGTGCAATTAGATATATGCAAAACAATGAGTGGCATCTGTATGAGCAGGCAACAGCACTATGAGCACGAGGATTTAAATTAAAAATTAATTTATTTGAATAAAAATTGTCACTTAGACCTTAGACACAGACTGATGTATAACAGTGATTGTATAACTGCTTGATGCAGAATAATACACCAATTTTTGGTGGCACTATAATTAGCAATTAGATATATACAAGACAGTGAGTGACATCATGTCTGCGATGTCTGTATCAGCAGAAAGCGTCACGCTATCAGCACCAGGATTTAAATTTAAAATCAATTTATTTGAAAAAAAATTGTCACTTGGACACAAAAAACGTTATACCTCAGTCTGATAGCACTATTAGATATATGCAAAATAATGAGTGACGTCACGTCCGCTTCAGAAGGCAGTGGCACGTTATCAGCACCAGGATTAATATTATTGAAGATTTTTGAACGATGCGATAAAGACTGGCGATTCACAAATTAACGTAAGAATTGTATAGCTGCAGCAGCACTCACTCACAGCAATGGCTGCCTGTGCCTGCCAAACTTACACACTAACACTGACTGACTCCTATCTTTGAAATGATCCCTCTCTATAAAATTATTGTAAATCTATCTATTCTCTAATCTCTTCTTCTCACTGTGAAACACACTTTCTGACACTAATCCACTATCTACCTGTATTCTGTGTTTTACTATCTCTCACTCTCTGTCTGACGTCCTCTCTCTCCTATATGTATCCCCACGAAAGCACAAGTATTTCATGGTTTAGCTGTTTATAGTGTCTGACTCATATGACTGTCATCCACGGAGTCATCAGTGACTTACACTTTACATCTATACCCCTCATGAATGGATGTCCTAAAGGGAGGGCTACCTGCAAGGCATTATGGGGAAGACAATAGAAAATTGTGGGTATGGGGAAAGAATGGAAGTAGGGCAAGAATAATTATTGGGAAGACCACCATGCCACCGCCTGAGGTCCTGTGATCCTTTTTCTTCTGATCTGTAAAAAGGTGACCGCCATTTGGAGCGTTTCATGTGGGATAAATCCTAAAAGTTTCAAATTCGCTGAAATCCAAAACTTTTGGGAAATTCGTAACAAATTTTATTCATGTAGAATCGACTCATTTATCTCTAATAAGAAGTACAGATTGAAGCTAAAGGTCTGAACCTGAATGCATTTTACATGTATGGTACGTGGTTCTGATGCTTTTTTTTTCGTTGAACCGGGATACATCATACGATGGATCCTTAAGGAGGTTTGGTATAGATATAAAATGAGAGATTGGTATTATAAATAATTTAGTGAGCAATATCATAATAATAGCTTTGCCGAATGAATGTCTTCACATTGTCATAGTTATCCAGACACCCCTATTGTAATGCAGATATCAGTTCACTGTATTGTTGGTCTTCTGTGACTATTATCATAAACATATGGAAAAAAAATGACTGCAAGGTCAAGGGTATGTGAGCACATTATAAAATGTGTAATTTTATTATATCTTAAGTAATGTTAACAGTCATTCTTAGCAGTGTCATCAGATTCTTATTTTTTTTATTTTTTTAAAGGGACATGTACTTTATTTTTAAATATTATTTTAAGAATACAAATAAAGCTCCATAGTTATTACAGATTTATATCACTGCTTAACGCCTTTATTAAAGAATAATAGTCTTCACATAGCTGCTGAACTTCAGAAAGATCTCCATAGCTATAATAAAACACTGCCCCTTGTGGCCTAATTATAGAAAAGTCTTGAGAAATGCTTACCAAAGTAACAGTTTGCAGAATACATATTGCTACATATTTTCTGAACAGGATAATTTTAAATAAGTATTTTTAGTGCAAAACTTCTTTTATTGTGGTGAATGTGTAAAAGAAATGTAAAAGAAATGTAAAAAGGGAAGTAATGGAAATCTTCTTGTTTTCTAAACTGTATTTTATGCGGTGAACAGATTTACAGTTACTTAACAGTTTAATATATTCTTGGTTTATTTCTTGTCACAGCCATATTATCTGGCATTATATTATTTTTTATATGTATATTTTATAGCGTGATGTGAGATGTCAATAAGATACATAGTAATATATGTGTGTAATACAAGAAGCATCGTTTATTACCAACCATAAAGATGGCGTAATTTTATATGTCCATATAATGCCATGGACTCCTGCCCTGTACGGACAAGTGCATGCACATGTACAATTCTACCTTTTTTTTTTTTTTTACCTAACACTAGTTCCACGTTCATTCTGCATATATCCTAACACAAAATAGGAAGTTCTTTGTATGAATCTATCAGAATAGTATCTGGCCTCCAAGTACAGTGAAAATACTATAAAATTCATCAATGTTCAAAACTATTACGGTCCAAGCAAAGTGGAGCTTCCTGCCACTTGCCATTTTTAGACAGTTTTTCTTGTAATTTTTGATAGTGCCAAGATAAAAGTATTGTACCACCACATAGTGCCAAAATAAAATGTAGTATCCAAATAATACTGCCCTAAAAGTCCACAAAATATTGCCATATATTTCCCACATAATACTGCTATACAAATCCCAAATAATGCCACCATACATCACTAAATAATACCTGGTAGTTTTAGTTCACTTCAGGAGTTCCTGTCTTTGGGGGGCCCCATAGTAAACGATAGCCCTAAAAATTGCCTAGTTTGTCGTTTGCCACTGCCTAAAACCGGGCTTGGTAATATTATTAGAGTACACACTTTGGTCTAAGCTACATCAATGATATCAAGTAGTGTGATCGCACAAAATCTCCCATGATCGTTCTTGCTTTCTAATACATTATATATTCTTTATGGTACAATGGAGTTTGCACAGCCAGAGCAACCAAAGGGATGGGACCAACCAGGTCTGGGCCATCTCTCCTAGGGCCGCATAACAGCCGCATGGCCTGCCTCTATAGTATGTCCTTGGTAATATGGTACCTACAGAAGCCTATGGGGTCATACTGTACCTCCTTATGCTTCTAATTCATATCAAGGTTTTTTTCTGTTGGATTTATAGGATTTGTCATGGAAAAAAATCGTGCCATGTTCCATTGGAGACTGTTACAAAAAATTCATTCGTAATATTATGTCGTACAGAGGCACCATAAAGAGGCACATGTAGTACCTACAGCTTTGTAATAAGGAGCCATAGGATTTCCATTTGCCTCTGTACAAGCTACATGCGTTCTACAGCGTTCATGACGCCATGGATTTGGCGACTGGCTGTGATGTAGATGTGTTACCAATCAGGTGCCAATTTCTACAGCACCAAAATTGCCCCATTTCCAAATCATTCCCTGCCAATAGGTGACAACAAACATAGATAAATAAAAGCTGATGAAGCTCCAGGACAAATTATATCAATCTAGTGACTGGCTGTATATCCACCTTTAGAGGTTTCTTGTAATATTTTTGGAGGTGATAAACACACGTTCTTCCTGTTTACTTCAAATTTTATATATTGGCAACAAATAAATACAGGAGATTGAAAAGCGTTATCCTCCTGCCTCTAGTTTCAGGTTGTGTCAGGGATTTAACAGCATTTCAGAAGTAGGCTCAGGATGCAAATTTTACCATTATATTGTTTGCATCAACAAAAAAGAAGTGTCGCAGTTGATATATTGTATTTTACCATGGAAACTAACCTACAAGTATGTACTTCCCTTCCCCCACATATATAATTGTAGTATCTACTCTGCTGTAAAATACAAATAGAATATAGAGACTATTACAGAGGACGACGTGTCAGCGGCTATATTACATTTCAAGAGTGTGGAGAAAGTTTTTATTTTTACATTTTAGTTAGTATTATTAGTATTATTTTTACATTGGCTGAACCTAATATTTGGAATTAGTTTATATATGAGCAGATATTCACAGAGTTTTATTATCAGAATTATTATAATTATTATTATATAAATATAATTTATTATTACATTATTATATCAATATTATGATTTATTATTTTAACTATTATTATTTTATCAATATTATGATTATTTGTTTCTTTTATATGGACCCAACATATTCTACAGAGCTACACATAGAGGCTATGCTTCTCAGTGCGGTTGACAAATACCCCCTCACATACAATACATACATTCAAAAGTAATTTTTTTAGAAACTATCTACCCTATAATATATAGGATGAAACAAGAGTGCGCTCAGAAAATCCATGTTAATATTAGTCCAGATGTGGCGGATAATCCCGCAGCAGATTTTGCCACATATCCATGGAATATCAGCAGCAAAATCTGCATGTGTAAGGCTATGTTCACATGATTAACAAATAACGGTTGAAAATACGGAGCTGTTTTCAAGGGTAAACAGCTCCTGATTTTTTTAAGAAACGTACATTTTTTGCGGCGTTTTTTTACGGCCGTTTTTGGAGCTGTTTTTTCTATTGAGTCAATGGTCAATGTAAAACGGCTCCAAAAATGGCTCAAGCAGTGACAACTTCTTTTTACGAGGTGTGGGAACGGAACGCCGTTTTTCCCATTGAAATCAATGTGCAGATGTTTAGAAGCATTCAGCCCCGCATTTTTAACCGTTTTCCAAGGCATTGATGACCCAAAAACCATCTTAAAATAGGTCGTGTGAACATCCCTTTACAAGTGGATTTTGCTGCGCCTTTGCGGTTGTTTCCATACTATGCATTGCAAAGGGTGAAATCGGCTGCTTTGAAAATCCGCAGCATGCTCTGATATTCTTGCGATCTTATCCGCTAAGGGTATGTTCACACGTGGCAGAATTCCACTGTGGACAGGCTGAAGTGGAAATCCACAGCAGCCATCTTTTCCTTTGGTTTCTATAGCTTTTTAGGTAACTTAATTTAGACATTGCAGAATAATAACAGTGCGTAATTTAGGCTGCGGTGCGTAATTTACACTACGCAGCATGTGCAGACTGTTGCGGAGAAGCATATTTTTGCGGCGGATTTCAGCCTTTGCAATGCGAAAGCTAAAATTTGTAGCACGTCCGCTGTGAAATCTGTAACATCTGAATTAACTGTCAAATATGCAAATTTTGCTGCAGATTCATTGCGTAATTGCAGCGAATTTGCTGTAAAATCTGTGGCGGATATTTTCCCTTATGTCTGAACATGGCCTAAGGATACGTCCACTGCAGGATTTCCAATCACATTTTCTATGTGGAAATTCTGCAGCGTTTTCGAAAGAGAAAGATTAGAGCCTATTGTCCCATATGAGGTTAAAGGCCGTTTTACACCGGCCGATAAGCGGCCGGTGCAGCGAGCACCGATCAACGAGACATTGTTGATCGGCGCTCGCTTGCTCCCGTCACACGGAGCTATGGATGGGGACGAGTGGTCATTACTCCGATCGCTTGTCCCCATACATTATAATGTCGGCAGCGCGTCTCCCTGTTTACACTGATAATATTTCACTTTTTTAAAATATGACCAGCAGATGATCGAGCGTTTGCTCGTTCATCTGCTGATCGGTCCCCTATTTACACAGGGCAATTATCAGTAATTATCTGCCCAACAAGCGTCCTGTGTAAAACCCCCTTAACTCCTGAATCTCTTAGGCTACATTCACACGAACGTAACCAACCTTGGACAGTGGCGGATTAAGTAGACCATGGGCCCTGGGCTGTTGCCCAAACTTGGGCCCCCCTTCCTCACCGCCGCCCTGCCGCGCCGTAACTATTTTTAACACTACCTTTTTGGGCAAGCATTAACAGTGTTACGATTTCCCTTGTCACAGCGCGGTGTCCCTACATACTGACAGTATCACACTGTGCAGGGACACAACCTCCTGACAAGGGGAATTGTCTATCAGTCCTGGACTGCAGAAAGACTTTTTGTGAAATACAAGGATTCCTATAATAAAAGTGTCAGGAGAGGTGACAGATTCTCTATAAATCTAGTGACTCACAGGTGACGACGTCTCAGATTCTAGTAGTTTTTTTCCTCTTTTCTTCTCCATCCGGTCCAGCGCTCATGACGACTTCTCCCGGCCATGACTCATTTCTGCAGAATTTGCCACTCAGACGTCTCCTCACTTTTCCAACATTTCCACACCTATAAACGAAAATAAAGTTATCATGGTGCCACATACTGTGCCCCTAAATATAATAGCACCAAACACTGCGTGCCTGAATATAATAATACCACACACTGTAAAACACCACATACACACAGCCCCCTGTACATAGTGCCACACACAGCCCCCTGTACCTAGTGCCACACACAGCCCCTGTAGATATTACACACCCCCATAGATATCGCCATACACAGCCCCCTCTACATATCACACATCCCCCCCGTAGAGCGTTACACACAGCCCCCAATAGATAGTGCCATACAGCCCCCCTGTAAAGAGCGCCACACAGCCCTCCCCCTCTTGTAAATAGCACCAAATAGCCCCCCCTATAAAGAGCGCCACACACATACCACTGTGGATAGCACTACACAGCCCCCCCTTGTATATAGTGGCACACAGCGCTCCCCCTTGTATATAGTGGCACACAGCGCTCCCCCTTGTATATAGTGGCACACAGCGCTCCCCCTTGTATATAGTGGCACACAGCGCTCCCCCTTGTATATAGTGCCACAAGGTTATGTACACATTTAAAAACTTTATATCATAATTTTATATATATATATTAGTATGTGTGTGATTGATTGATTTAATTAAAAAATATTTTCACTTTTTGAGATACTGCTGCTTTGTATCCTGTATCCGTCAGGTCAGCAGGACTGACAGGATCAGTGACACGCAGGATCCACCTCAAATCTATCACATCTAAGATTATAATTTAGCGCAGGGCCCGTTTCACTGATCCCGTCAGTCCTGCTGACCTGACGGATACAGGATACAAAGCAGCTGTATCTCAAAAAGTGAAAATATTTTTTAATAAAACGGAATTACAAAGTTGCACCAAACACACATTTTTATAAAAAAAAAATAAAAACGACGTGATTTTTGCGACGTTTTTTCCGTAGACATTGCAGGTTTCGTTTATCGTTTTTATGCACACCTTTTTTGCTATTTTAGAATTTTTATTCATAAAGTTTGAAAATAATAGTAAAAAAATAAGCTTTAAGTTTCAGCTATTTTTTTTGGTAATAACATAGTTTTACCCTAAAATAGACCTGTTATTTGTGATCGTCATTGTCTACCGTAAATTTTTATATATTACATGTCTATATTAGGGTAATTGGGTCAGCGCTAGAGTTACAACAATGATTGGCGGGGGGGGAACGTTTTTTTTTGGGGTGGGTATTTTATGTGTATTTATTATTTCATTTTTTTTGCACTTTACTTTACTATTTTTTTATTATTATGTTCTGTTCCTCAAAGGTCAAAAAAGACCTTTGGGGAACTTTATATATATTTTTTCTTTCTTTTACACCATGTTTTTCCACTGTAACTGGGGCTGCACAGCAGCCCCAGTTACAGGGGAAATCAGCCCTCTCATAGTGACGATTGTCACTAATAGGGCTGTGCTGAGTCTAGTTAGACCCAGCAACAGTCTGTCACTAACGGCACCCGGCGATCATGTGACCAGTCACATCATCACCGGGAGGAATAGAGACAGCGCCGCTGCTGCTGTCTCTATTCCTATACACAGCGTTCATTGAACGCTGTGTAAGAAGACATCGGAGAAGACAGAAGCAGCGAAAGCTGCTTCTGTCTTCTCCTCAGGGTCCCCGGCAGTCACTGACAGCCGGAGACCCGACATTCAGCTGCCCGATCGCGCGGGCAGCAAGTTAAAACCCGAGCCGTAGAAAGTCTATGGCTCGGGTTTTAAGGACCCGTCCCTGACCGCTGGCCGTAAAAATACAGCCAGCGGTCGGGAACCAGTTGGGCAGGAGGATAAGCCAACTAACCTCAGCCCCGGTGACCGCCCGGCTCTTCTCTTTTCTTGCAGCTTTGGAGTAACAGAACAGCCGTCCGTCGCTGTTCTGTTACTCAATGGCGCACTTGTCAGGGAGGCGTGTCCTACCCCTTTCCCGGCCAATTCCCTGCTCCTCCCCTCCTCATCTTCGGAAGTTAGCAGCGCTAGCGCGCTGAATAGGTTTGGAAGATGATGTGCGGTTCGGGCTGCCATGGGCCCCCTGGGAGCCTCGGGCCCCGGGCGGCCGCCCGAATCGCCCATATGATAATCCGCCACTGACCTTGGATGTGAAAAACTCCAGTTTTTCACGTCTGAGGTGCACACGTGCAGGACGCATTATCACACATCCCTCATGGACTAGAGTCTATGGATGGATGCGTGAAAACGAAAGAAAATAGGACATGTCCTATTTTTTTACAGACCCTTCAAACACTCTATTGAAACCACAGTCGTGTGAACGGCCCCATTGAAATAAATGAGTCCGTGTGACAACCGTTGTTTTAACGGCCGTCACACGGATGAGATACACGCTCGTCTGAATGAGCCCTTAGAGCAGTGTTTCCCAATCAAGTCCTCAAGAAACCCTAAGGTGCCCGTACAAACAAGGGCGGTGTGCTATGTGCCCTAGAATTGTGCGGCAAAACCCACACATAGTTTAAGCACACATTGCCACAGGTTTTCACTGCGGCTTTTTGCTGCGTGGCTCGAAGCACAAAACCTTCACTGCAAACCATGGCAATTCGTTGGTTCTTGGCTGTGCGGCACACTGAGGCTACGTCTACAGGTGCCCTGACAGATTCCTTAATATTAATATTATTAATAATTAGAACATGTTTTCTGTATTGCAAAAGCCTCAAGACATGAGCTCAGGGTTCCTCAAAGACTGGATTGGCTAAACACTGCCTTAGAAGAACAACATAATTCCAAGACATTTTGGTTCCCTGCTACTCAATTCTGGAGAAAAGAGTTTTTAACCTGTGTCAGTGAGCAGTCTTCTATAAATTAGGTAAATGACTTTTAGAGAGCGCACTTATGTAGACCGCTGTGTTTATTTTTAATATTCCTGTGCAACATTTCCTGTAATAAATCAAATGCAATAGACCCGCAAATGTTCAAGCTGCTACCCCTCATCAGCAGTTTTGTGTGCAGGACTACAACATCTTAAAAATAACATTTTATTATTAGTGTTCTGCCTCAACCCATAGCAAGGCAAAAGAAACAACACACTTCTACGCCCCTCCCAAAAAAATCTATTCTTATACGGCCATGAAGTAGCTAGGCGTTCTTTCACTTGGGGCAAAGATTTTGTTGGCTCTTCTAGCCATGCATCTAAAAACCTAGCCCACAGCAGTGTGGCTTGTTGGCACCCCCTTGGCACCCAGGACACATACCCAGCCAGCACCCCACCTGCACCTCTGCCCACACTAAATTCTGGTGGGCCATTTTTTACAAGATGCAAAAGAGAAAAAGGCAGATAATATAATAATTTTGTAAGAAATTTTAAATTGTAACTTTTACATTTGTTGCAATTTAAATATTCAGACCTAATACTTATATAAAACCTAGCGGGTTTTAATGGTTTAAAAAATATATATATATTATATCCCTTTGTTGCATTATTCAATATGGATACCGGCCTCCAGCGAGAAGAGTTTTAATTTGTATGTCCACATGATAACACTTTCTGTCCTGTACACAGGCAGCTCCGTCTCATCTGTCGATCTTTCCCGTTCATTTTCTTATCTGTGTTAAGTAATGATACCTCGATTTTAACTGGTTTCTTTGATAACACTTCCTATTCCTGTCCTATGACTACTCAGTGTTATCTGCTGAGCCTCATGAGCTTCTACTGATTTTTGTTTTAATCAATTGTTTTTTATTAGTTACCATGAGACACAATGTCCCGATGATAACACTGAGCTGTCAGAGCACAAGAGCAGGAAGTATTGTCATGGGGACACACATGCAGAGAAACACTTTTCACAGGTGGCCTCTACACAGGAATATGAGATTTTTTTCCTTTCCTAAACTCATTAAACACTGTATATCTTTAATGTATATCTTCTATAAGGCATTGGCTATAGCGGTATACTCATGACTGATTGATTTGGCAATTCCAAACCATGCGTTGTAACAATTATAATGCAGACGTCAGTCCATGTGTGTGTTTTCCTGTGCTTGGGAACAGGATGGTATGGTCCATATGTTCCTCGAATACTGGTCATCCAAAAATCCCAGTTGTCCTCTGCTGGTACCACAACAAGTGCTCTTAAATCCTTTCATTATACCCCAATAAGTAGGTCACATTTTATCTCCGCTCTACTAGGCCATGTACGCTGACCCCTGCTGTCAGGTGACTTATTTTCCGTATTGTCACATTATTTCTCGGCAATGTTGTAAGGTCTTTATGGAGCTGAACCTTTTATCTGATTGTACACATCATTTTTACATGGCACAGTAACTTTTACTAATAAATGGTTATTTATGGTCACTGAGGCCCCGCGCATTAAACATGTCATTGCCTTTACATCCCACATAAGGGTTGACGCTGATATATATGAAACATATCCTGGCCGTAAGGGCACTTTGTTTCTACATCAGGCAGGCACTTCACCCTGTTAAACATGGGGTTGCCATTAACTCAAGGGTAACTAACCCTGTAATATGGTCATAAACTCAAAAAACCCATAAGAAAAAAAAAAGAAATGACTGTTCTTTTAAATTTCCCAAAACACCTGGAAAAAAAAAAAAAAGACCCTGAGATGTTTCTCCACATATCTAACTGCTCGGCCACAATTATTTATTTCCAAACAGTCTTTTGGGGGTAATGTTCCATTTTCTTATTTCACACTCCTTTTTCTCATAAATGAACCATTGCTTCCATAAATCATTATGAAAACAGAGACTAACGCTGAGCCTGAAAGGTTGAGAGATTTATGTAACACGTTTATGTTTCCAATTTTCTCATCCCGGAGCCGAGCCTGCTACAGCTAAGCTAATAAAGGCAACTATTAATATTTCTTGTTGCCCGGCAACCATGGCGGAGAGAGTAATGGCTTGAGCTCGGAAAATAGATGACCGATAAGAGGAAAAAAAAAATTTCAATTCTTTTATCATCTCTAGGGAAAGAGGTTTCACACATACATGATGATGAATGAGAGGGAGGCCGAGAGCAGAGAAAATACATATATATTTATATTTTTCCCTTTCATACATTATGTGTTCAATGTCCATATAAAATGTTTGTTGCCGTATTCAAGGCGGAGATCAACATAAAAACACACAACAACAAAAAAAATCCAAAATTATTCTCCAGATTTTGATAATCTGTTATATACCATTCAAAGCTTCTCCGGCACTGTAAGAGTTAATGGCAAAAAGAACTACCCATGCTTGGAAATATCACATTTCTGCCATAAATTTTGCATTTTCCTTAGGAATCTTATTACAATATTTATTCAATATGTTTCATTATGGAGAAAATTTGCATTTGTTTGGATTTGCATGAAGGCCCGGAGTAGTAAGGACCATTTATAACTTGCTAGTGAACACACTGACAGGCTTCATATATACAGCACACCCTCACCAAGACAAATATTCCCCCTTCTACCAATAACCCCTACATTCCCAGAGAGCCCGGTTAATATTAAAAATTCCACTTTAGATTAAATTTTTTAAAAATATATATATTAATTTAAAAAAAAATTTTTTTAGGA